>NW_003852573.1:962374-969029 GCF_000181295.1 Otolemur garnettii | reverse complement strand
TAGACCTGCAATTCCTGTACTAGGAGTATATCCAAAAGACCAAAAATCACTTTATAACAAAGATATCTGCACCAGATTGTTCACTGCAGCTCAATTCATAATTGCCAAGTCATAGAAGAAGCCCAAGTGCCCATCAACCCATGAATGGATTAATAAATTATGGCATATGTATACCATGGAATATTATGCAGTCTTTAAAAAGATGGAAACTTTACCTCTTTTACATTTATATGGACGGAGCTGGAACATATCCTACTTAGTAAAGTGTCTCAAGAATGGAAGAAAAAATATCCAATGTACTCAGTACTGTTATGAAACCAATTTACAATCACTCACACTTTCATATGAAGAATAGATCACAACTATGGCCCAGGATGAAGGAGGGAAGGGGGGGGGACAGAAAACGAGGGAGGAGGTCAGATCGAGGGAGGGTGAATGGTGGGATCACACCTGCGGTGCATAATGCAAGGGTACATGTCAGATCTATTAAATATAGAATATAAATGTCTTAATAATTAAGTGAGATGAGGTATATATTAACCAGTGTGATATAAATGCTCCTAATTCTATATGAAATCAACACATTGTACCCCATAAATGCATTAATGTGTACATGATCTATGCATTTATGATGTAATAAAAAATAAATAGAGGCTGCAGTGTAAAGTGGATTCTCTACATAGGCGTAATAAATCAGTAGGTTCATTGAAAAAATAAATCAATGGTTGACTACACCCAGGAAAGCTTAAGATTTTTAACGTAAATTGATTAACAGGAATTTCCTTTCTCCTTTAGATTCCCCCAGTTTACTTCAGAAAGACATCTGTGCAGCCTTACCAGGAAAGGTATAGGAAATAACACGAACTGCTTTGGAGAATTCATCTGGTCAGTTTTGACAGGGGAAGCAAGACTTGTTAAGGGCTCTCCAAGAAGGAGGATTAGGTGTATGGGGGTGTCTGTAGACTTGTAGTGGTCACAGCTATTGCAGTCACAGCTGCGCTGCAGTGACCCGAGGCATAACCCCCTTGAGGCATAGGCTGAAGGTGGTTTTCCTTCAAATCCTAACCTCAAGCATGCATGCTCTGAGGTACAGTGCAAAGTCTGCATGGAGCATCTACAAGGCAGTAGGTCACTAAATCCTCAGTGCAGAAACACCTACCTGCCAGATCATTCATGCCTGTGTTATTTAATTGAGGAGAAAGGAGAGGGGAAGAACCAAATGTCCAACAGCAGGACATGGCTTAAATGCATGAGTGCACCTCAATATTATGTAGTCAGGAAAATGATTTTTGTTCAATGTGCCTAAGATAATGAAAGGTGGAAAGAGATATACTGAGATGGCAAAAGCGGTAATCTTTGCATTGTGAGATTTTAGTTATTTTGAACAATCAACAAGGCTTCTTTTTTTAATCGGGGAAAAGCACTGAAACCTTACAATATTTTGAATGCTTTGGCCCTCTCTGCTAGGGAGGCAAACATATCCAAGGCCTCTCGATTTCTGCAGCTGCTTCTGAAGACTTCTAGGGTCAGGACTTCCAGGAAGCCGCGCGTCCTCTGTGAGGAAATCTTCTCTGTCATGCTAGGCTCATCTTAACCTCTCCTTCTCCCTTCACTCTTAGATTTTCTTAGCTGTGCTCTGAGTTCTTCTTTGTTCATCCGCAACCCTTTCCCAACTCCCTAAAGCAAATCCACTTTGCCCTATGACCACTAGTAGATGGGGAAATGATAACTAACACCCTGCTATGGTCTGTGTGCCTATAATTCAGATGCTGCAACACTACCCCCATGGGGATGGCACTCGGAGTACTCAGGGCCTGTGGGAGTGAGGATGTCACAAGAGCAGATTAACAAAGGAGACTCTAGATCCTCTACCATGCGAGGACACAGTGGGAAGGTGCCCTACTCTACAAGCCAGAGAATGGGGCCTTCCAGCACAGTAATCTTGGGATTCCCAGCTTCCAGGACTAGGAGGAAACAGCTTCTGTTGCCTCATAAGCCGCCCAGTTCATGGTACTTTCTATAATGGCCCAAATGGGCCAAGAAAGAAAATCAGGACCAAGAAGTGGGAGCACTGCTGTAACACAACAAATACCTAAAACCCTGAAAGCAGCCTGGGAACTGGGTAGTGGGGACAGCCTGGGGCATCTTGGAGGCACGTGGTAGAAAAAAGCCTACGTTGCTATGTGTAGACCTTTAAGGAGGAGTTTGGCCAGGCCTCAGAAGGAGGGAACTACAGAGAAAGCTTCCAAATTCCTAAAGAATACCTAAGTGGCTATCAAGAGAACGCTGATGGAGATAGGCTTGCTAAAGGCCATTCTGATGATTTATTACACAGAAATGAGGAACCTGTCATTGGTAACCAAAGGAAAAGCAATCCTTGTTACGAAACACCAAGAAAGTAGGCTGAATTGTGTTTGTGTGTCCCAGTAGAAGACAAAACCTTTGAGTGAAGAAACTAGCTATTTAGCTAAAGCCGTTTTTAAGCAGAGTACGGGAGGTGATGCTTGGCTCCTCTTGGCTGTTTATAGCAAAATGGCCAAAGAGAGAAGTGATTTAAAAACAGAGTTGTTCACCAATAAGGAAGAGGAACTTAAAGATTAGAAAAAAATCTTAGTCTATCCACATTGTAAAGAATGAGTAAGCCTCTTCTGGGAGAGAACGCCAAGGATGTGGCCAAAGGACCACCAGACAGGGAGAGTAGTCACTCATCAAACAGAAGCCAGGACCTACTGTCCACAACCATGGGAGATTGACTCCAAAGGAATTCGGCACTCACCAGGGCTAGCTCCCTTATAGCCCAGAGCACGAGGCCTGGGGGACAGAGCAATTTCAGCAGCTGTCACTGCCCAGTGCCACCCCAGGATACAGGGTCTGCCCTCGCCCCTGTCACCATCCTCATCATGTGCCCCAGCTGCAGCTCCCATGGGCCCAGGAGCAGTGCAGAAAATACAGCGACCAGCAAAGCTGTCACTAGGTGGAGGGATGGCAGCCTCCACCTAGATTTCTGATGATGCCTGAAGAGCCACAGGGACCAGGCAGGTAACTGCCACGGGGCAGGGGCCACCACCAGAAGCCCCCACTAGGAAAAGTTCCAGCAGAGCCAAGGGGGTCCACCCGCCATGACCCTAGACCAGTAGAGCCACCAGCTTACGATTCTGGCCTAAATGAGCTGCAGGAGGCACAGGGCTGCAGGGGTAAGAGCACTGCCCCATGTGTCCAGGTCAGACTCCACTCAGGGAGGGGCTGAGAGGCCAGAGCAGCAAGCCAAAGACACTTATCTGGAGCCCTAAGGTTTGGGACGTGCTCAGGACTTCTGCTCCTTTCTCCTTTCCGATTTCTACATTATGGATGGAACGTCCGTCCTATGCCTGCCCCACCACTGTGCTTCAAAGCCCACAGCTTATGTGACTTCGCAGGCTCAGCTGGAGGAGAATTTGCTGGAGGACAATTTTAGGCCTTTTTTTTTTTTTTTTTTTTGGTGCTAATCAGCTTTCCTTAGTGTTTGTATTTACTGTGTAGCCCAAGGCAACTCATCTTCCAATGTGCAGCAGCAAAAAAATAAAATAAAATGCTGCCCCCCCCAACTAGGACTTCCCAACCTCAAGCCCTGAGAGGAAGACCTTTCTGTTGTTTATAAACCACCAAGTTTATGGTACTTTATTTCAGCAATCTGAAGAACTAAGACACCAGATTCCATCAGTCTGTGGAAACCCAAGTTCACACCAAGGCCATTGACAAGGCCAAGACACAAGGAGACCAAAATCTCTCTGGACCACTAGGCTGTTGGGCCTTTCCTGGTGCTCAAACTCTTAGAGAGAAGCAGGTTGTCTGGCTGAATGTGCAGGGTTGACTGAAGACAATCATCACACCACTGGATGCCTCCAGTTTCTAAATAAACAACTATTCCATGGGTCTGAGCACAACACAACCCCACCCCCAACCCCAACTCAGGGCTCCTGAAGGCCACACCTGCACCTGTGGCCTGAGAGCAGCACCGGATACAGAGCCCCCCTCCAGGGAGAAGAGACACAAGGGGGATTGGATGGAAGCCAAGAGGCGGCCTAAGCAAATGGCCCCACAAGGCGATCAAGAAAACGTGTCTACCCAGTCGCTTCTCAGCTCCAGGCAATCACATTTCTCTTTTCTTTCTTTCAGACAGACACCCGCTCTGTCACCCAGGCTACAGTTCTAGAGCATCAACCCAGCTCACAGCAACCTCCAACACCTGGGCTCAAGCCATCCTCCTGCCTCAGCCTCCTGAGTAGCTGGGACTACAGACACCTGCCACAATGCCTGCCTAATTATTTCTATTTTTAGTAGAGGGGGCACTTGTTCTTGCTTAGGTGAGTCTCAAACTCTTGAGCTCAAAGGATCCTCCAGCCTCAGCCTCTCAGACTGCTAGAATTACAGGTGTGAGCCACCACACCCAGTCTGGAAATCACATTCAAAGTCAATTCGAAGGCCTTCTTTTCTTCCCTAAACCATGTGAAGTCTGGCACAAATATCTGTGATTAAAAAGAACTGCAAACCGGCTTCCCAATAATGACTTACCTATTTTCCATAGCCCAAAACTTCCCTATCGGATTTAAGACAGCAGAATTATGCGTCCCTATAGGACCAGAAGGGCTAGACGTTTCTCTGCAACACTCCTCTTTTGATGCTGAATACCTCCTCTTTTTTGAGGACCTAAAAGTTTATTACCTAATTGTACAGAAGAAGGAAAACCATCCAACTCTCCATTCTATTTGCTTTCACCTAAACAAAATGGTTCTTTAGTCATGTCATTATTACAGTCCATCTATACCTTCAATCTACTTGCCTCTTATTAAAAAACACACACACACACACACACCAGCATTTGTCCCTTGTCAGCACAGCAGGAAGGACAGACATGCTGTATACAGCCTGCCTAATGAGGAGAGCTGCTCTCTTGTCTGCATGCAAAGTATTTCATCTGAGACATTTCAAACCTAGGGGATTGCAACCTTAAGACCACTGGAAACTGCCACCCTAGAAATCAGAAGTTCAGGCGCCAGTGAAAAATACACATTAACTCATCTGCAAAGTGCATTTCAAAGCGCATATTTTAAAACCTCATTTCATGCAAATTGCATAAAAAGGAATAGCAAAGTCTTTCTCTCTCGTTCAAAGATATTCTGATGATTAAAGATGACAGTTCTCAAAGATGAAAAATCCTTTTCCTTCGCATACTAATAATACGTATGTTTGAGAGCGCCAACAAAAGCCTTACTCAGAACCAATTATTCAACTGGGCCGTCTCTGCGGCTGACGATTCTGCCTTCCCTCTGCTCGGGTCAAGGGACTTTGTAGCAAAGTCTTGTTCCTCTGTAGTAGGTGTCTCTTCTCTACATTCTGTGGTCACAGATAAGACTCCTATTCCCCGTAAATCACAACCTAATCAGAGCTTCACTGCCCCCCTCCCCAGACATCCAGACCACAGCCTGTGACCTACAGTGATCTTTCCCAGAACAGCAAGAGGGGCCTGCTGGTGGTATTACTACTGCAGGACTAGTACCTGTCTGACCAGCTTGAACCTCCAGATTCTCTTGAGCCACCAGGCCATGCTCCAGTCCCTCACTCCTGGTAACCAAATCTGCATGGCAGGGCTCATGTCTTTATTCCTTCTACCCAATCTGCATTCTAATAGCGTCCCTGTGTCCCTGTCTGTAAAGTGGTAATGACAGTTTTAGTTTCATAGAGTTGTAGTGAGGATTAAATAAAGTCAGATGTATAAAGCCTGGCTCGAAGTAGATGCCCAGTTAGTGTTGTTATAATCAGCGTGATTCCAGGTGCACTCTAGAACCAGAGCCCATGCCAGGCCCTGAACGACACTGCCTGCCTTCCCAGCTCATGCAGTCCCAGCTATTCAGGAGCGGGGCACACCCCTGTACCTGCAGGACTGCCTGGGTCTCACCAAACAGATGGCAACAGAACACTGGCCTTTTCTGCGGGTGAAGGAAGCCCACTGTCCAGAATCACCCCCGCTGCTGTGCCCACCTAACAGACTGAATACCCAGGGCCTCAGTTTTGGTGTAAACTCACCCGAGAATTGCCACAGGCTTTTGGCAAATAACAACCATGATAATAGTAATAATTTCTAATATTAGTGTCAAGCTATATCACCTGTATAAAATCATTTAGTCTTCACACCCCCATGAAAGGGGAACTATTCTAGCATTCTTCCTATTTCACCAATAAGGACACTGAGGCATAAATGAAGTGTTTCACCAAATGCTCTTAAGCCAAAGCACAGCAGGGATTCAAATCCAGGGAGCTGGGTGCCACTACCTTTGTGCTTAACCTCTATGCCACATTTCCCAACATCAGAGAACAACCCCTAGCAAGGAAGAGACCCAGGCCCACCACACTAAGGCCCACCTTCCTCCCTGCACCCAGCCACACTGCACAATGTGACATGACCAAAGGAGACTCAGCAGCCCCACATTCCACACTGTAAAGCAAGTAAATGGCACATCCTGCCCTTCCTCAATGCCCATCCCCACCTCACCCTGGCTCAATATCTAATCCTACAGAAACACAGGGCAAAAATAAATCAGGCCCATCAGGTTCTAAATGCCACCAGAAAGGTAAGGTACCACAGTAAATTTTTACCCATTCATGATTAATGTGTGCA
>NW_003852573.1:961089-962013 GCF_000181295.1 Otolemur garnettii | reverse complement strand
GCACCTGTAAGCACAAATCTTGCCTACAAGTTCTTACAATTAGCTTTCTTCCTCCCCCTTCCAGGCTCTTCTTCCCTGGTTTCTCTGCAAATCCTCCTTTCTCCGTTAGTTTAGCTTCTTGGATTAACCCTCGCCTTTAAAAGCTGCCTTTCCCACAGGGGGGAAGTGCCCACAGGCACCTCCACTTCTCCACCAACTGCAGAAATCTGGCTTTTTTAGCGCACCCTGTAGTTCACTGAACATTCTTCCTTTTCTAGACTGACTTTTCTATGAATATTCCCAGACCACAGAGAAAATTTTTAATTTGCCATTCCAAGTTCCCTGCACTCAGCAATAGATATTGTTTTAGGAGGGTTAAAAAGAGAGAGAGAAGACATAGGTGAAACCCAGGGTCCCTATAACTCAGCCCCTATGGCACTGGTTCTCAACCTTCCTAATGCCGTGACCCTTTAATACAGTTCCTCATGTTGTGGTGACCCCCAGCCATAAGATTATTTTCGTTGCTACTTGATAACTGTAATTTTGCTACTGTTATGAACCATTATGTAAATATCTGATATGAAGGATGGTCTTGGGCGACCCCTGTGAAAGGGTCATTCCACCCCCAAAGGGGTTGCGACCCACAGGTTGCCCTACAGGAAGAAACAACCCCTTCTCCTTCCCAGACTGAGACTCCAGAGAATGTGAACCCTTGGCTAAGGATTTAAGTGAGCAAAAATCCCAAAGTGCGCCTCTGTGTGACAGATACAGGACCCTACACCAGGCCCCAGAGAATCCTATTGGAACCTAAAGGGCATAATTTGAAAAAAGGAGATGAGAAATAAAAAGACCAATTATTTTGCATAATTACTAAGTGCAGGTCCCACAGGACAAAGCTTCCTATGGATAAGAGGCAGTTAGGAAAATAATGTTCCCTCCTAATGG
>NW_003852573.1:958561-960310 GCF_000181295.1 Otolemur garnettii | reverse complement strand
GTCTTACTCAGTTGCCCAGCCTGGAGTGCAGTGGTGTCATCATAGCTCAGTATAATCTCAAACTCCTGAGGTCAAGTGATCCTCTTGCCTCAGCCTTCCAAGTAACTGGGACTACAAGTACCTGCCACCACACCTGGCTAATTTGTCTATTTTAGTAGAGATGGGGTCTTGTTGATCTTAAACTCCTGAGCTGAAGCAATCCTCCTGTCTCAGCTTCCCAGAGTGCTAGGATTACAGGCATGAGCCACCACACCCGGCCTGGATGTACACCCTAAACTATGCCGCTATGTCTGGGGTGCATGCTTGTTTGTGTTCCTAAGGGTGTGCGTACATACATGTTATTCTTTCCTCCATGAGTAGTGTTTGGGGGGGGGGGGTAGCAATGCCTCTTGAGAAGCACTGCTTTAGGCTTTGCGGATTACCAACACCCCAGGTGAATTAACTTAGCAAACATGGTCCATAAAAACTAGATGTGAGTTGGAAGAAAGAGAAAATAGAAAGAAAGTTCTAAGGAGAGCGAAAGGTGAAGTGGGGACAACAAAGGCAGCTTGACGTGGCATTTCAGACAAGGATGCTGTCCAGAGAAGGGAAGCGGGGGCCCGGGCACGTCCAGGTACCCAGCCCTGAGGACGCACCACTGTCTTCTCCCCGAGGTTACCCTGAACAATCACTCCCCAGGCTGCCACAGGCCCTGCTGAGCAGTTTGTGAATAAAAGGGAAACACAGTTGCCAAACAACAGCTAAGATAGTTTCTGGTAGTTTTTCAAGTAATATCACCATAATAAAATCTTTTTCTTTCCCTAGGATTTCACTACCATAGACTCCTAAGTCCCTCTGTGTGCCCCAGTTATTAATAGCTCCAACTGCCACACTCCACTGAGACTCAAGATGGGGACCCCCAGAACTAATAGACTCAACCTTTATTTGGAAGGCTTATTTCCCCTACGTATTTTGTCTGTTATGTAAAAACTCACGACAATGGAGGATGTGTTAGATCTGCGGGCACAACAGAATGACGAGAGGCGCAAGGCACAGAGATGACCACAGCAGGGACAGAGGCTTAGAATAGAGAACACCGATCAAACCCCCGACCCCCAGGGCACTACCTGTCTCACGAACTCCGGGAAGCTGAGGATGGGCCCGTTGTGGAAGGCTGGGTAGTAAAAAACATAGGCCAGCAACCAGGGGAAGGAGCAGGAGGCGCGCTCAGCCGGCAGCTGCCGCCAGCAGAACTCCAGGCTGAAGCTGGTGTAGTACAGGCAGCGGACGGTCAGCGTGAACTGCAGCAAGTAGTACTGGTCCTCCGTCTCGTACCACCTCCTCTGCAAAATCAGAAGGAGAGCCACCTCTGAGCCTCGAGAGGGCCTCCCCATGCAGGGGCTGGCCAGCGTGATCACCTTTATCTGAGCTGCCCGGGCCCTGGGAAGGGGCCCTCTTCCCCAGGTGCAGCAGCTGTGCCATAAACAGAGTCAGGAGCCAGTGAACACCAGGTAAATCTCATTGCTAATCAAAGCTAAAATTTAATGACCAGTGGAAAAAAGACCGTCTGCATCATAAACTTAGCATCAGACCTGACCCAACAGAGGGAATTTTTTCTGGATCTATTAGCCACACCCAGTGGACATTAGCTACATCCAATGGATACTCTGACAGCTCCATGACAGAGAGACTTAAAATGTCACACAGGATTCCTGTCTTCAATCTATTTCTCTTTTGGCTTTTCTGTTAATTTGGCTCCACATTTTAGTT
>NW_003852573.1:950752-957949 GCF_000181295.1 Otolemur garnettii | reverse complement strand
ATGAAACAAGAACAAGCCTATACAAACCCACACAGGGGACAAAAGACAAGAAGGAAAATGTGATCAAATGTTTGTGTCCGGGGAGTAAAATCATGAGTCATTTGATAACCTCTGTTTTTCCATATTTCCCATATTTTCTAAAAATACACAGATGTTGCTTTTTAGTGAGAAAAACAATGTATGGAACTATATATGAGATAAAGCAATCAGCAGTTAATTTGATCCATGAGGGTCTTTTAAGGCTATTTACAAAACAAAAAACAAAAAAAAAAACAAAACCACTGACGAGAATTTCTACTTGTCTAAGACGTCAGCAGTCCCCAGGGGTGAGGAGGACACTCAGACCAAGAGACTCACATGGGCGAAAGCACTGAAACCAGCTAGTTTCTACTCATCTGCTCTCCTCCTACTGTGTTTTTCAAGCCACCAAGAAATGTGCACAAAAAGGAAACATTTACTTCCCACCAACATCCATAACTGATGTTGACTGTACCCCCAAAATGATAAGTTCTGGGCACTTGCCAGGTCCACAAAAGATTAGACGTGCATTTGTATTTTTTTGGAACTGCATTTTAAGCACACTTGTTTAAAGGGTTGCCTAATTAATCATTCTCAGAAGGTAAGCTTTTGTTAAGACAGGGCTACTAACCTGAGTTAGTCCCGTAAGTCCAGATTTTGAAATGTATGTTTAAAACAAAGCACCACTAGTGAGAGCGAGAAAAATTAAGACAGCTTAACAACAGCAAAAAAGAACTTTTGAAATGCCACAACGTTCATAAAATCACTTAACGTTTTATCTTGTTGGACCCTGGGCACAGTCCCGTGAGAAAGGCAGAGAAGCTGTTACAAGTTATAAATAATGAAACTCCAAGTCAGAGTTAAGTGGCCGCCTCCAGCTTCAAGACTGGGAGGAGACAGGGAACAACAGAAGACACTAGAACCCAGGCCATCGGCCCACTTTCCTTGTCGTGCTCCTTCCCACCACCGTGCTGACCCAGGCACGTGAATTCCGTGTGCAGTCACCCGATCAACAGAGGAGTGAAGGAATAAACAAATGAAAGTTGTCAACAGGAGTTTTAGTCCCACAGTGACTGAAGAAAGATTATCCAAAACTTTCCAAGATTGTGCAAGGAATGTTAATGGGGTGAAGGTAAAGAAATAAAAAAGAGCCACAGAAAAACCGACTGGCTAGTGTCGTATGCCGTTCAGAGAGCTGCTGGCCTCACCAGCTGGGATATGTGGGGGACCTGTATGCCATGAAGCCTCGTGGGACCCTGCCCATGCCCATTCCTTCCTCTAACTACATTCCATCTCCACCGGCACATTCGCTCCCTCAGCATCTGCAGAGAACTGGCCAGAGTCTCGTGTCTGGGTGCACGGAAACACTATCCTTCCCCTTCAAGAATGTACACCCTCATCTGCAAAACCAGACACAGCAAGCAGTGGATAGCCAGCTGCTTCATGTAGAGGGAACACAAACACCCTTATTCAGCACAGAGCCTGGGACCAGTGAAGCAGTCACTACAACTCATTGATTTCATCTGAGGAATCTCAGAAAGAAAACACCTGGCATCAGAGAGGGGTTGTACACAGACCTAGGAACTGCACCAGAGGGAGGTCTAAGCCATACTTTGAAAGAGAACTTGGTGGACAGGGATGAGGAGGTTGGTTCCGAGAGACAGCGCAGAAATGTGAACATGTGTCAAGGGAAAAACAAGCCGATTACCCAGGGCTTCCCCGTAAGCACTGTCTGAGAATCAGGATAGGGAAGAAGGTGGGTGAAGACAGAAGACAGCCGTGGCTCTGCCCTGGGCACAAGGTCCCCCATGTTTTCAGAACCATGAGTCTCTTAGGCTGACTATTCTCGGAAGTTGACTGCCCCTGAAGCTGAAGGCACTCTACTGTCCAGAGCCTGGGAACAGACCCTGGCGCTGGGGCCCTGGACTGGTATTCTTTCTGCTATGCACTTCTACACCAGAGGAAAACGCCCACTTCTGAATGGTTGAGAGCTCCACACAGACTACCCCTTGCAACCACAAGCCAGATGGCTTCCCTGGTAGCTTTGATGAAAAGCCAGATTCTCCAACTTGAAAATGTAAAAGCTGCGATAGAGGGAAGCCAGAACGAGCCTGAGATGAGCAGGGCTAACTCATTTCAGTTAACAAAGATAGGCCCAGATGGCCCAGGAGCTGCTGCACGCAGCCCAGGAGGTGATCGGAGAACATACAAAGGAGTAAAAAACACAGTGTGGGGAGAGTTCACGATGGGTCAGTGGGCTCAGCAACCCACACCAACTCCTGAACCCGGACACAGTCTCTCTGCCATCCACTGTCCCTTGGGCCAAATCTGGTATCCATTCACAAAACAAAAATGTACTATTACTGTGACTAAGAAAAAAATAAAGCTAAGAAGGTAAATGCCTATAAAAGAAAATTGTACTAATGCAAACAAAAGCCATAAAAAGTAGGGTTTGAGCCCAATGTCCTCCCCCATTAGCACAAACAATTGACAGGTAGTTGAGCTGGTGGGAATGTCTTTGGGTTCACAAAAAACGAAAGCTTGGTCTGTGGCCTTTGGGGCAAAATGTTTTGTTTTTACCTTCTACATTCAAAGAGTTTCCAGTGGATTATGTCAGTAGATAATAAATAAGTCTTTCACCTATGTAGGACTTATCAATGTCTTTCAATAGATTGCCAATTTCCTCTTAAACATTCTGCACACATCTTATTAGGCTTATTCCCAGAACATTATTTATTTATTATTATTATCATTTAAATACCCACATTTTCTTACTGTTTGGTTGTTGATTATACATATGCAATGGACTCATACAGATTGACCTATATCCACCATCCTTGCTAAGCTCCTCTCAGCTCAAAAGAATTGTCACTTTATTTTCTATGCAGATAAGTCTATCATTTGCAGTAATGACAGTTTTGTTTCTTCCTTACCAAATTGTACACCTTTTATTTCTTTTTCTTCTTTTACAATGTTGGTTAATAAAAATGGTAAGAGCAAAAAATAAATAAGTCTGTTGCATTAACTAAGAAGAAAAACACCTGCCTTTCCATCACAGGGCCATTGTGGGCACTGGAGGAGATGAGAAATGTGTGTGTCCCCTACAAACTGTGAAGTGCTCTCCAGATGATGTTTATTAAATGCCTTGTAGCCTATTCATTTCTTTTCCCTTTGTTTCTGCCCCTCTGGTCCTGTAACATCTGGCACCCACCACACCTACTTAAACTGGGAGAAAAAGTACAGGGTTAGCCTTGAGCAACCTCCTGTGTCTCCGTCAGAGACAAGAAGCAAGATTGCAGAATGCCCCACCAGGGTTCTTATGTGTCAACCCTGTATGGCCACTAGGGGGAGCCCCATCATGGTTCTATGATCTCTCTTGTCAGGAAACAGAGGCATCTGCAGAGATAAGGGCAAAGCTGAAGGAGCTTTCCCCTCCCAGGGGTAACAGAAAGCTACTTACCTTAACTTCCTCCACCTCTTGCAGCCTCAGTGTGGAAAGCAAGAGGAGAGAACAGAGCCACGACAGGATCAGCGACCGGAACTGGGCCACACAGAAGGAGATGAAGGTGTGGAGCAGGACCATGGCCACACCCGGGGTCCCCAGCACACACCAGCAGGCCCACATTCCATAGACCATGAGAATCCAGGGTCTGTGCTGCAGAGACGCACAGGGAGAGGGGGAGGGAGGAAAAGAGAGAGAATTGAGTTCACGGGCTTTGCTGTTAAAGGTTCTATGTGTAAGAAGATAATGTTTAGTAATCTGATAAGCAAACTCACTATCCTGAGAATGTATCACACAGGCAACCAAGATTCAGAAGGGCCTTGCACATTAACCCCCAGAAGGCCATCAGATCCACCAGAGGCAGGTAATCATTTTCCCACCTTCAACCAAAACCACCCAGACCCCTGGGTCCCACAGCAATATGATACGAATTAAGCTGACTTTTCAACAGGTACTATGGAAGCCAGAAGACAGTTGGAAAAACTGCCAACCTGGGATACCACACCCTGCATACACTATCCTTCAGAAGAGGGTGGAAGAAAATATTAGTACACATTTCTAGGGAGTTGTACAGAAAAAACCAGGCCATCCAAACCACAAAAGGCTTTCCAAAGTCTAAGCCAGACTTAACAATAATTATGTGATTACATTTGTAGCATATTGTTTCTGCATTTACATCACAGAAAAGTTGTATCATACTTGCTTAATGGTAAATTAAACCTCTGAATAGTCTGATACATATATTTTCATTTTAGAAGAATCAAAATATTTTTCTAATTATCAATTTATAATTATTACATTGAATAACTACATAGGTGAATTAACATGTTTTTGCTTTTATGATAGGCTTTTAGTTATATCTGGCTAGTACATCTTTATTTAAAAACTGTAATAATGTTTTAACATTGAAGTGCAAGATATCGTCATGGTTTAACAATTCAAGCTTTGAAGTCCAATAGCCTAAATTCAAATGCTGGTGTTTCCGTTAATCACCTCTGTATCCCTAGGCAAATTATTTAATCTCTCTGTTCCTTAGTTTCTTCATACATAAGTTGAGATGATAATAGTACCTACTTCATGAGGTAATTATGAAAAGTAAATAATTTAACGCATGTAAAATGCTTAGAACAGCGTCTGCATATATCGTAAGAAATCTACAATACCAATTGTTACTCCTACAGGGAAATAATGCCTCATGACTGTGCATTTTACTATGTGGTTCCCAGAAATACGCAAAGTTGAAAAGTGGGGACTGCCTGGATTTAGGTCCTCTTGTGAAAACACAAAGCTTTCTCAAAGGGAGAGGTAGATATGGCTTGTGAATTGTAGATCCCATCCTTCGGTGCTGACTCTCCAAAATATCACCTGAATGCTGTTCTTTTCCAAACCCACACTTCAGCCCAAGTGATAGCATTTTAAATGTGAGATGAGGTCAGCCATTTGTAAGCTCCAAGAAAACCGGAGAAATTTGACATTCATTTTCACTATTTTTCCATCCCTCTACCCACAGATAATAGCCACATAAATTTGCCTCCAACTTCCCCCAACACTCACCTCTGAGTAGAGTCCAATTACAAGAACAAGAACAGCAAAGACTTTGTTCTCTCAGGTTAACATGAGGGTACACAAGATTAGGTTCCAATGCTTGGGTCTGTTAGGTGAGGTCCCTGCTGTAGTTGTGTCCCTCCCCCAGAAGATGTCCCTTACATTGTGCCCATTAGGTGGGAGCACACCAATCCCCCTCCTTTCTCCCCTCTTCCCTCTCCCTTCCAAAGACCATTTTTAAGAGGTTTTTTTTTTTTTCCAACAAGTTGTACAGCATTTACCACTGGAATTCATTTTCATGCGTGTGTGGCTATGTACCTAGACACAGTTCCATTTTTTATTAAGTGCTATTTGATCCATTTGGAAAAAGCCTGTTTGCTGGGATTCATTTGGGAACTTAACCACAGACTGAAGCTGCTTCAACTTGGAAAAGGCTAAGAGAACCTTCAGGAAATACTTGATGGTGCTGTGTAAACCCCATCTACTTGAGAGAGTCTATGATGAATTTAACAGAGGTCTCCAAGGCCACCTCGGGGCAGACAATTTTTCCCATATTCTCATCCCCCATGGTTTCCCTCCTGCCAAACAGTCCAGGCAGACAACACTTAATACTGTCCTAAGACATCACAGACACTGCTCTCACACAACACTCGTGTTGTCCACAAACTTTAGTATCAGCAATTTATTCTCCCCAAGGAGTACAGGCAATTCTACTATATGTGTCTATAGCACGCAGGTAATGAAAAATAAAAGATGTGGATAATACTAGAAGTATCCTCTACACAAAACAGTTGGATAAATTAGAACCTCGATGAAATAATGATTTCCCTACTTCATCTATAAAAATGCCATTAGAATCCCATTCCTAAGATACTATTAAAATCCTAAGACCAGGACCAGCCTCCCACACCTTGTTCTCCAACTGATGGCAAGGCAGTCCCCACTGTAGCTGGAACCCTTGCACACACTGTCCCCAGCCACCACCCCTCTCACACACATATGAGAGCAGTATGGAGAGGTCTAAGCATCACAGCATTGCACTGCCCAGGAGGGCAAGCGGCAGCAGGAGAGCTTTATTTCTAAGTGCTTCAAAGACCAATTTCACTTGCAGAGGCCTAAAGACAGCCCTGTCCCACCTGTCTCTACTCCAAAGGTGTTTGTGTCTAATTTATCAAACTTTTGTTTACCTCTTAAGTGAAAAAGCTTATAATTAGTGTTAAGGCTCTGACATCAACTAGGCCAGAAACTTTTTTAGCTTAAAAAGAAAAAAAAAGTGTTATGTTTTATTCTACAACAACACTTCTGACTCATTTCTAGAAAGGCTTTAAAATCATCTTCCAAGTTTTTAGGGTGATCTGAACAGATAGACAAGGTTTGATCACACATATACTCTATGTCAAACTCAAGTTTTAAAACCCCACCTGAAAGTCAAAATAGCCCAGTTCAAATGGTTCAAATGATGATTACAATTGGGAATTATTAGTCACTTGAAAGAAGGCACAAAGAATCACGTTGAACAAATAAAACACAACCTTAATGTCAGGCTACGATAGTTCTAATTTAGAAATTTAGATTCTAATTACATACAACTTTTATACAATGCTCTTTTTCTAACTGAATTTTTATTGAGATAGTTGTATGCACATGCAGTTATAACAAATAATAACTATAAACCTACCAGTCGGGAAGGCCTCTTGAGGTGGGAAGATCTCTTGAGCTCAGGAGTTTAAGACCAGCCTGAGCAAGAGTGAGACCCTGTCTCTACAAATAAAATAGAAAAAAATAGCTGGGTATTGTGGTGGAAGCCTGCAGTCCCAGCTACTGGGGAGGCTGAGGCAGGAGGATTGCTTGAGCCCAGGAGTTTGAGGTTACTGTGAGCTATGAAGACATCACCGCACTCTGGCCTAGGGTGACAGAGTGAGACTGTCAGGAAGGAAGGAAGAAGAAAGGGAAGAGGGAGGAAAGAGAAAGAGAGGAGGGAGGAAGGAGAAAGAGAAGAGGAGAAAGGGAGGGTAAAGGGAGGGAAGAAACAAAGGAGAAAAGGAAGGGAAGGAAAGAAAAATAAATAGAGAAAGGTCCCTTGTACACTTTACCCAGTTTCCCCCAACAGTGACATTTATGAAACCATGCGT
>NW_003852573.1:948715-950211 GCF_000181295.1 Otolemur garnettii | reverse complement strand
CTCTTCTATTTCTAAAATTCAGTCATTTCAAAAATCATACCGTATGCAGCCTTTGGGATTGGCTTTTTTCAGCATAATTCCCTGGAGAGCCCTCCAAGCTGCCGTATGGATGGTTTGTTCCTTTTTACCGCTGAGCAGTTTTCCAGGGTATGAATGTACCAGTTTGTTGAACTGCTGGAGGACCCCTGGGCTGCTTCCAGTTTGGGGCTATTACAAATACGTCTTATGCAAACACACATGTAAAGATTTTTATATAAAATTACTTTTCCTTTCTCTGGGCTAACTGCCCCAGAGCACACTCGCTGACTGCATGGTAGGTACAGGTCTCCTTCCGTAATAAACTGCCTGACAGTTTGCAGCGAGCCTGCACCACTGTACGCTCCCACCAGCAATGCACGAGTGATCCAGTTCATTCGCATCTTTGCCGGCATTTGGTGCTGGTGGTATTTTATCTGAGCCATTCTGGTAAGTGTGTAGTGACAGCTCATGGTGGTTTGACTTTACAGTGCTCTTCTAAAGGGTATCCAAGTGTGAGTGCTATCTCTTCTATGTTACATGGATGGAGCTGGAACATAATCTTCTTCGTAAAGTATCTCAAGAATGGAAGAAAATGTATCCAATGTACTCAGTTCTACTATGAAACCAATAGATAATCACCCACACTTCCATATGAAAGCTATAACTCAACTACAGCCCAAGAAGAAGGGGAAAGAGGAGGGGGAGGAAGGGAGGAGTGGGGGGAGGACGAGTAGAGGGAGGATAATTGGTGGGACCACACCTATGGTGCATTTTACAACGGTACATGTCAAATCTATTAAGTGTAGAGTATAAATGTCTTAATACAATAATTAAGAAAGTGCAGTGAAGGCTATGTTAACCAGTTTGTTGTATTTCAAATTGTATATAAAACCAGCACATTGTACCTCATAAATGCATTAATGTACACAGCTATGATTTATTTAAAAAAAAAAAAAAAAGGTGAGTGACCTGAAATTTGAGATTAAGATGAGTTGAGAACACTGGGCTATAGCACAGGATGGCAGCCCCATCAGAACTACTCTGACCCTCCCTCAACTCTCTTCATTCCAGGCTCTTCAGCTTCTGGGTAAGACGAAACAGAAATCAGGGGGAAAGAGGAGATTTTTTTAAAGTCTAAAAGAAACTATACTCTACTTTCTATCAGGGGGGATGAATCCAGACTGAGAATACCATGGCCTTTCTGATGAGACAGAGTCCGCTGCCCCAGACTTGAGCAGCCATGCCTCCCCTCCGCTCCCGCTCTCCTGTGCCTACCCTGAATCCCTTCCCAAAACAGGATTTAAGTGGCTCTGCTTGGTAATCTCCCTTAGCAAGCTAAAATCCTGCTTTATTCATATTACAACAATGTAAGCCCAGAATACAGTATGGCGCCTAGCATATATCAAGTGTTTCATAAATATTGGATGGATAAATGAATGAAATAGTGACTAATGTTAATATTAATATTTAGTTCATTA
>NW_003852573.1:941423-948165 GCF_000181295.1 Otolemur garnettii | reverse complement strand
TTTCGGCACTCTCTCTGTATCCAACCACTGTGCTGGACGCTTGCAGTTGTCAAAAAGAAGACCTTTTTCTCCACACATAACGATACAGCGTAGAAATGGTTCACCTTTATGTAGTAACAGCAAAGGCAGGCCAGCTTGGGGACGATTTCTCTTCTGATGCTCATTGTCCTCAGGTGGAACCCTTCTATCCTGCTTCTTTACCTGCTGATTTGTTTCACGTGACCCCATATTGTTGGAACAGGACCATCAAACCTTGCTGCTAATCCACACCCGAGTTGAGATGGATTCTCTTCACTATGGCTTTCATCTCATCGGTATCCACCTTGTCTCTGGCCAGCCCCGTGGCTCATTTTCAAGACTAACATCTCCAGAATGGAACTCCTCCGACCATCCATGTAGCTGTGCATTCATTAGTCACGTCCTCCCAAAACACTGATATTTTGAGCTCTCTGCACTGCACTGGTTCCGCGACAGAATTCATATTCAAAAATAACACAAATTTTTGACTTACCTGTGGTTTCACAAAAGTTGCTCTAAGAAAAATTTGAAAGATAATCACAAGCCAAAACATCCATTTGAAAGAATGAGGATGTGCCTTCACAATAAAAATAAGACGTGTCGAAATGAAATAAGACAGCAACTATCAAACTTAATACTCCGAGAAATCAGATATTCGCACTTAATAACCCAAATACTTAGATAGGTGGATGGGTAGGGAGGTAGACATGCTTTCCTGAAACTTGAGATTTAACTTATGGCTAAGAAGTAACAAGAAAATACCAAAATTGCAGCTTTTTTGTCCACAAATGTGAAAAACGACCATCTTCCAAAGTCTCTATCTGTCCCTCCTAACTCCTTATAAATGAAGCCTTCTTTGCCAATATAGATAGAACAGAAGGAGCTGTCCGCATCTCACCACCTACTGCCTGTCTTCTACTCACAGGCTGTCTTACACCTCGGCCTGTGTTATCACTGGCAGGACACAGGACATCTGTGTGAACGTGGACATCTGGAAGACAGCCTGCTGCTTGGTCCCCCCAGGGACCCTCCTGGGGTCTAACCTACCATGCTGGCACAGCTCCAAGGTCAGAATCAGCGCCTCCAAGACGATGCACTTGCCCTCTTGAAATCTACAGTCTTCAACCCTCCCTCATGGGGAGTCAGAACCCAGCCAGAGGAAAAACTGGTGGACAGTGCCCCCTACTCACACCATCCCCACTTCAACTCATTCTGTGCCATGGACGCCAAGTAACAGACGTGGCTGAGTGGTTCCCCAGGCCAGTTTACATCTGCCGGGAGATGCAAAAGTGTAAAGTCTTGGTCAGGACTCCTGTTGGCAATAGGACCAGGCTTTGCTGTGTATGCATACTTTTTGTACATCTGCCAAGAAACCACTCAGTGGGAGCACTATTCGAGAAATACAGAAAGGAAATCAATCAATATTCTTAAGTATGACCTCATTTATTACATAGGGTATAATCAATCACATCTGCTACTGAAACACACACACATACACCTATGTACATAAAATCTCCCCAAACAGACAAAAAGAAAATGTGCGCAGCAGAGTCTCAACAACTGCATTCTACCTTGCTGTTCCTGGGCGCCACGGCCCATGGGTCCACACAAAGGATTTCCTCCCTCCTAGTACATGCACTGACGGCGGCAGAGAGGCTGGTGCCAATACAACCATTAGTGCATGGGCTTTCTATTAGGAACAGGGATTTGAGAGCAGGGCTGGAAGAGAGCCCTGTTCACCATGGCCTTCCAGAGGTTACTTCACTCATCTCAGCCAGCCCTCTGGGACCCAGCACTGCAGCCCTCTGCGTAGCCTGTGGCTGATGAGCTCAGCTGTCAGCTCCAGTGCCAATCATGTGGGTTCTTCGAGCCAGAGGCACAGTGAAAACCGCTCTGCGGTTAGCAACAACGCCCACCTTCAGGCCCCCATACTAAGCCAGACTTCTCAGAAAGGTCATGCAGGGGTAATTTTAGTTCTGAGGGCAGAGAACACGACGTCTCAGGTGGTGGAAAGGCCACGGTGGCATTCGTGAAAGGAGGCGACTGTCTGACCACCCAGTTACAACCCAGTTACAACCAGCCCACAGCCAAAGCTCAGAGCCATGACTCAGCCTCCCCTCCCAGACCCTGGCTCCTGATCCAGTCTCAGCAAAACCAAAAAAGAGAGCCTTACCCACAGAAAAGGTGTTTAACCCCAGCCACAGAGCTCAGTGGAAAGTTTTATTACTTATTATGACAAAAAAAAAAAAAAAAAAAAACCTGAGCAATAAAGATAGGTTATGCTTTTGAAAATAACCTGCTTGTCCGTGGGAGGGGGTGGCATGAGCCAAGGCAGAGATGGGATTGGGTGGAGATGGGGAGCATCCTTCAGGACCCAGGGTGCAACTACAAGAACTGCTAACGCCTGTCCCCTCAGAGCACTGCCCATAGTTTACGAAGCCTCAGGGAATAGGAAAATAAAAGACAACTGAAGCCCAAATCTTCCACCCTGAATACGTACCCAAAACCACCCCCCGGATTAAGGCCATCTGGAACACTCCGTCCAGGTGGTGAAAGCTGGGAGCTAATGAGGCCAAAGTCGTGGCTCACACTTACATAAGGGCCAAGCAGACGCAGACAAAGAAAGCACTGTGCCCCACCACATGTAGAGCCCTGCCCACCAGCTGTCTCACAAATCAAACCTGTGGTCGCACCGGGGAGGAGAGAGACACACACAGAGGGAGATGACTCAGTGCTCACTCTGCCTCCCTCCAAGAGAAACACAAAGGACACCTCCTACTGACGGTGGGTAAGACACGCTCTGCAGAGAAAAAGACGAGCCCCCATCCACCCCTGCCTGACGACACGACGGGAGTGAGCCACAACTCAAAGCCACCTTTCTCAGAGGCCTTCCCTGACACCAGAAGGGCAGGTGTGGCCCGCGCCTCCACCTGGCTCCACCGCAGTGTGCTCAGCCCAGACCCAGAGGAGGGAGCAGCATTTGGTTTCCCCTCTAACCTCTCGCTCAAGTTAGGACTCTGACTTCCCCAGGGAAAGGGCTGTTTCTCAATCCTTTCCCCCAGGGCAAGCTTGAAAAGACAATTAGCCGGGGCATGGTAGTCTGGATGACAGGGACAGCCTCCACCCTCGAGCATTTTGGAATCTCAAAGAGGTAGCCTTTCTCGAACACGATAGAAGGAACTGCTCCCAGGAGCAAAGGCTGGCAGATGACCGCACAGCCACTGCTAACTTGGCTGTCCTCATACACAAGCACGACCCTGAAAAAGATTTGCTCATTAAGACCCTCTCCACAACCCCAAGAAGCCAGCAGTATCATCCCTATGGCAGAACTGAGGAACTGGCTCAAAGACAGTAAGTAACTTGCTTGAGGTTACACAACTTAAGAGTGGCAGAGCAGAGAGCACCCAAGTCTCTCGCCCAAACACGGCCTCTCAGGTCGAAGCCACTGGGACGCAAAGGTGTACATGAATTAAATGGAGGGACACCTGTATCCTAACACAGGTCAATTTCTGAAGGTGTCAAGTGTTAAACTGGAGCTGAACATGGAGGAGGTTTGGAAAGACGGAGGAGTATCCAGTCAGGAACAGGTGATGGATCTCAGTCAGTCATTCTCAACAGGGGCTACGTGTATATCACCACCAAACAAGAGGCAGGGGCAGGTTTTGTAGGCTGGGCCTATGGTGAAAATGGAAATTAAAGTTAATACAACAGGCCGGGCATGGTACTTCACAACTATAATCCTCATACTCTGGGAGAGCAAGGGGGGTGGATTGCTTGAGCTCAGGAGTTTGAGAATAGCCTGAGCAAGAGCGAGACCCTGTCTCTATAAAAAATAGAAAAACTAGCTGGGCTTGTGGCAGGTGCCTATTATCCTAGCTACTTGGGAGGCTGAAGCAAGGGGATCCCTTGAGCCCAGGAGTTTAAGGTTGCTGTGAGCTATGGTGTCATAGCACTCTACCCAGGCCAACAGAATAAGATTCTGTCTCAAAAATAATAATAATAAAAAATAAAAAGTTAGTGCAATAATGAGTATGAATTTTAGGTTACTTTTCAATGGGGGGGGAAAGAAAACGTTACCCTTATGTATAAAGTACAGACATACGTACAGTATGTAAACAGATAGATAGGCTACCTGTAGAATTAAAGTTCTGTAGAAGGGAAGGAAATATTCATAATTTATACAGTATAAAGAGTAATGAAATAGCACCACATACCCACCACCAGCTTAAGATAGCCTATCAGTGCTTTAAACACCCTGGGCATCTCCCCCCACCCTTTCCATCCATTTCCCTTCCCAACCAGATGTAACAGTATTGTATCCAGAATTTCATTTTAATGGTTAGCTCATTTGTCATTGCACTTTTGCAAATGTGAATGTATCATTTAGTGCGCACACTTCTGAGCTTTCTATACATAGAATCACATCTGACATATTCCTCTGCAACTTGCTTTATGAGCTTGATGGTGTGACCCAAACATCCATCCATGTCGATAATTACAATCCATTCCATTCTGTTCCCCATAATCAATGTGTGGATTACTTCTGGCTCTTCATTATCACAAACACCGCTGCAATGATCATCCGGCCACATACGCCCCTGTTGGCAGAAGAGATTCCACAGGGCGTATGTCAGGATTAGTGCTGGTAGCAGCGTGTTAGACGCCTCTCTGACTTCTCTAGAGGAGGTGTTTGTAAGTAGTTATATCACTATATTTTCACACCCTCTCTGCATGAGTTCAAGAGGTTACTTGATATCATCAGGATTGTTTTCTTTTTGCCAAACTAGAGAATATGAAGTGATACCTTGTTGAGGTTTCAAGGCGTAGTCGCTTCATTATCAATGAAGTTGAACGTTTTTTCATAAAGTGATTGGTCATTTGTGTGTCTTCTTCTGAAAATTCCACATCTGTTATACCATTTTTCTACTGAATAATATCTTTTCTTATAAAATCTCGTTATATATTCTATATAGCAATCCTTGGTCAGTTTGCAAATAACTTTTCAATCAGTGACTCACCTTTTCATTTTCTTTATTATGTCACTGGATGAACCTAAATTTTAGTTTCATCATATTAATTTTAACATAGTTGAATTTATCAATGTTTTCCTTTATAATTTGCATTTTTTGTGTCTTATATTAGAAAGCTTTACCTCAACATCAAGAGATGTTCCCCTATGGAATCTCTGCTAAAATACTTTGTTTTCATTTTAAGTCCTTAATTCTCTTTGAAGAAATTATTATATGTGGTGAGTATTCATTTTTAAAATATAGCTAAACAATGTGTCAGCACTATTAACTGAATAGTATCTTTTCCACCCAGACCTGAAAGGCCAGCTCTGTCATAAAATTCCATCTCTATGTAATTATTTCTAGATTTTACACACAGTCCACTCCATCGGACTATTTGTCTATTCTGGTGCCAATATAATAACGTCCTAATATTATGTCTTTATAATAAGTTGTAACATCTGACAGGGCCTATCATCTCACTTTGATACCAATCTTAGTTATATTACCTAGAAGTTTGTGTTTTGCCAAAGTTTTTAAAATCATAACCACAAAGTTGTATACAGTGCCCTCTCATTATGTTATTTCATCCCTGTAATGTCTATAGATACCATTCCTAACACTGGTTATTTGTACATTCTCTTTTTTCTTTTTCTGTTTTCCTTTTTTCCCCCAGTTTTTGGCTGGGGCCAGGTTTGAACCTGCTGCCTCCGGTATATGGGGCCAGCGCCCTACTCCTTTGAGCCACAGGTGCCGCCTGCATTCTCTTTTTTCTTGATCAATCTTGCCATTAGTGATTTCATTAACTTCTTTTTGTTCTTTCTTTTCTGACTTCAGTTGTCTGCTTATCTCATTAACTTCAGCCTTTCTTCTTTTTTAATATAAATATGTAGGATTATAGTTTCCAGTTAAATACCACTCTCACTGTACCCTGAAGTTTTGATATTTAATATTTTTTCCATTCATTTATAAATATTTTCTAGGCTGTAGTAAGTTTTCTTCTTTGACCTATGACTTATTTAAAGCATGTTTTCTTTTTTTAATTTCTAGATAAATCAGAGTTTTCAGGTTATCTTGTTATTACTTTCCAACTTAATTTCACCGGGATTAAAGAAATTAACCTACATAAAACACATTCTTTGAAATTTATTGAAAATGACTTTATGCTTTGGTATGTGGTCAGCTTGTATCAATATTCTATATGTTCTTAAAAAGAATGCGGGCTCTGAAATTGTTCCATGCAACATCTTTTCTGCATATAAATTCTTTATATTAAGCTTATTACTTGTGCTCTTCTTTATTGGGCCTTTTTTCCTCTATGAAACACACACACACATATATTTTATATATATATATATGTGTGTGTGTGTGTATATATATATATGTATATATATAGATATAGATATTTTTTTTTTTTGAGACCGGGTCTCACTCTGTCACCCAGGCTGGAAGACAGTGGTACGATACTAGCTCACTCCTGGGCTAGATGGAGTGAGGGATGGATCCTCCTGCCTAGGCTTCCCCAATAGCTAGGACTAGACATATGCATCACACCCAGCTAATTTTTTTTTCTTTTTTCTGTAGAGGTAAGGAGGGTCTTACTATGTCCAGCAGGCTGGTCTCCAGCTTCTAATCTCAAGAAATCCTCCTGCCTCACCTTCTGAAGTGCTGGGATTATAAGCATGAGCCACCACCACTACAATAAACCAGCTACT
>NW_003852573.1:937983-940103 GCF_000181295.1 Otolemur garnettii | reverse complement strand
AAAAAAAATAGATCAAGATAGTTATAAATTAAGATATAATGATAAAAAGCTTTCCTAAGGTTAGAAAGCTAATCAGTGATGGAGCCAAGGATGAAACACGATTAATACGACATGTCATTGTTCTCTGACACAACCGGCTCTCAGTCACAACAACAGCAGTAAAATTCGATGTCTTACCACAGGCCACCCTCAAAACTCTTTCCTTTAAAAAAAAATAACTCTTTCCTTTTCTCCTTATGGAGGGAAAAAAGGACAGATGCAAAGTTATTCACTTTACCTATGGAAAACTGGGACTGAGGTTAATATGTCATTTATCTACGAGCAGACAGACTTTCTGTGTTGTGAGCAAAAAGGTTAAATTTCTAGAAATTTTGAATTGTTGAGAAAAAAACTAAACAAAAATTGTAAGGAAAAAAGAAATCCATTAATGAGAGCTGAGATATATTTTTATTACTAGCTTAGGAACACAAAAAATGTATTACTTATTATTAGGTCTGCTCATTAAGTTACAGGAAATTTTGAATACACTCAGATCTGACAATATCGGATGTGTCAGTTTCTGCCACTTTAGAAGATGGAAGCCACCGCTTGAATACCAATAGTAATTCATTTCACATGTAAAGGAAAATTATACTATTGGGATTCCCTATTTTCCAGGATGAGAAGTAAGCCCAGAAAATACCAATTTTCAGAAAAGAGCCAAAAAGTGGCCTGAGTTTGGTGCCCGTCTCCAGCCACATGGCACCCGTTTCCTGAGCCTCACTTTCTGGGGTCTCCATTCCAGAGGCTTCTGCTTCTCCCATCCTTTGGTATCATCACTTCCAGGAATTTCTGAGAGTCAAATGTTTTTCCTGGGTTCAGTTGTGTCCAAGTCAGCTTTTGGTTGTGTCTTTTTTTCACTTGGCAGATTTCTAAGCACAGACTCATTTATTTTTTCATGTTAGGAATCAACAGCAGACAAGACGCACACATCAGAGGCCACTGGGCAACTGCCTGGTCCCTGGAGGATAGAAAGATTCCCCCTGGCAGTATCTTGGGTCCCTTGGAGAGTCTCAATGCTGCCTCACATGAAAACTCTTTTCAAATATCCACTTTGAAGAATCACTTGTTCTCTAATCCAAGGCAAGGCAAAAGCAAAATGCTATGGAATTCTTTTCTGAAACAGTTGCCACAGCATAAATTACTTAACGTTAGAATTATTCCCATGTATCATTACCTCCTTCTGAACTTGAAAGAAAATTCACCTCGATTCTCAATAACAGGCAACTTTTTACAAGATCATTTGCTGAGGAATGACTTTAAAGACTACCACTGAAGTTAGTTTACTCTTCATAGTTTGTGGCTTGAAAAAATAATTTGGAGAAAGTGAGTGCAAGATAAGAATATAGAGATCTTCAACTTAAATGTGTTATTGATCATGAACAACTTTTTCACACATTTTCCAGCCTCCCAAGATAATCTCCATGTCTTCTGATTCCTAGATCAGGACTCTTCACAAAATGCAAATAAGATGCTTAAAAATTAAGAATACACATAATCATACCTTCCTTGCGAGCAGCATGGCCATCTGAGACACTGCCATGTGGCCAAGAAGCAGCCACACCAGCCACTGCTTCCCCCATTCCATCCAGAAGCTCCATTCAAAGTCGGTTGGGTCCTAAATAGATCAAAACAGGAGTTTATCAGAGAGATTTGGGAACATGTCTGAGTCAGAACACAAACCCCAGTCAATAAAACAACCCAAAAGAAGGCCAATGTGAGTCCAGACTCTGTGAACTACCACGTATCCACTCTGAGTCTTGTCCCTACCCACCCTGGACTCTCCCCACCAGCTTGCTGGTCTCTTTGCCATTCCCCAAATGTACTTGTAATTTCTACCACTCAGTGTCTTTCTTAACGCTGATCCCCAGGCATCTTCCAACATAGAAACTATTATTATCTACATTTTGTAAAAGATAAAACAGAGGCTTAAGGAATTTGATTCATTTAGCCAAGGTCACATAGACAGTATAAGTCATAAACTGAGACTATCCCAGTTTAGACACCTAGATACTTTCACTAATAAATATAAATTGGAGACTAATAAAATTGCTTAAGGTCAATGATGTTAAATCTTGTCA
>NW_003852573.1:934631-937526 GCF_000181295.1 Otolemur garnettii | reverse complement strand
CAATTTCATCCCAGTTACACATATACTAAAACTTGTTCAGAAGGTAAAATACAGATGAAAATGATCTTGATTCATATCAGACTATGAATGCAGAGGTAGCAGGCCTAGCAGCTAAGGCTTGGTTTGGGCCCCACATTACTGGCTGTGATGACCTTGAACATGATCCTTAACCTTTCTGTTCTGGTTCTTCACATGACAGTAGTACTCGTAGGGATTATTTTTTTTAGGTATATTTAAATAAGAGCATGTGTCCATCAAAAGTTTAGAGCAGAGCCCAACACACAGTACTAAGTAATAGTACCAACTGTTAATCCCATGTGCTTCTCATCCTTTGCTACCCACCAACCAAAACTATAGGCTTTAATTTATGCCACTTGTTTAAATAAAAAGTGTTTTCCCATTTTCCCTAATACATACAATACTGTCCTTTCTCAAATAACATATGTTCCCCCCGGCCCCAAGATCCTGAAACACACACAACCTACTCAAAGAGCCCCCATCCCATGCTGAAAAATCACAGCTCTAGTTGAATTCCTTGTTTAGAGACAAGTGTATCAGGACCAGGATGCCTGTGGTCACACAGCCAGGCGGCACAGCACTCAACCCTCTAACCTGGCTCTTCATCCCTGATCCAGAGCTTCCTTCCCTACCTGGAAACTTCCCAACTAGTAAAGAGTCATCCAGATGAATAAAGGTGAAAGGTTCGGAGGTCATGTGATGCTGTCATGCTAGTAAAATACCACTTTTGTAACAGGGATACAGGAAAAAGATACTAAAAACCACTACTGAATTTTTAAAATACCCCAATCAAAAAACTGCCAACATTTTAGCTTTTTAAATACAATATTTTTGAACACTAAGAATACCATTAGAATTCATGACCCCAGGCTTACCTCTGCCTCAAAACTTCTTGAAGTTTAATATTTTTAGAGAGAAAAAAGGATACAAGATGACAAAAAAAAAGACTTTCTGTTCCACAGAAGGCTCAGGACTGCTGGAAACTCTGTGCTGGTCAGATCTCACCCACAAAAATTACACATGGTCTTTCACCACTAAATCTTTCAGAAATATTTATTTAAAGGGAATAAAAATGTCTCCGTCGTGTCTATTCCTTCTCATTTTAAAATACTGTAGTTACCAAAAAGGAAACAACCAGACAGAAAAGCTGAGCCACGGAACAGAAGGTGACAGGAAGGGACACGAGTAAGACAAGGCAAACGTGAACGTCTCGGGCCAGGAACGACTTCTTCATGTTCTTCTCCTTCTCCCACTTCCTATCTGACCCCAAGGCTCGTAGTCAGTTAGAAACCTCTTCCGTACTGTAAGGGGATCAGATACCAACCAGGGGACATCCTGGTCAAAAAGAACCAGGAGGGCCCTTCCATGGAGGAGGGAGAGGAATCCAGGGAAAAGGAATCTACGTCCCACCTGTGAGATCAAACTTCAACGTGCATGCAAATCACTTGTGCATGTGAGTCTGGGTGCAGCTTGGGAGTCTGTACTTCTAATAAACTGCCAGATGATGCGATGCTTCTGGCCTGGGCACCACATGTTGAGTAGCGGAGATCTACATGACTAATTACAGCCACATATTCATATACTCCACGAACACTTAACAGCTCTGAAACTGGCTACCTAACACTTGCCAACAGAGTAATCAGCACCCTGCTCGTCCCTGAGAGCTCTGAGCACTTAGATTTAAGAATTCCCTGGACCAGATAAATGAACAAATGTGGTTGTTTATTCTGAGGCTTGCAGTCTGCAACCGGGCAAAACAGAGAACTCTGAGGGACACAACAGTTCTGAGTCTCTTAGACAGTAGCTCTAACTTCCTGGTGAAACACTGTTTTTCTTAACAAAAGAATAGGAGTGGGCCCGATGTTCTTAGCTGCCTCCTTTCCTACACACAGCAGCGAGGGGAAATACAAGACAGAATTCCTCAGCCCGAATCGCTCAATGTCTAAATGGGAAGACCCCCCAGCACCAACCAACACCACCACACCCCACAAGCAAGACACACTGAAAACAGCTGCGAAGCAGGAGCAGTGACAGAGGGGTGATGTAACTGCCTAGAGAGAATGAGCAAAACTGACAGAGGCCTGGCCTGTCTTCTCTCACACCCACTGATGAGCGCTCGGACCACAGTCCTTAAAATT
The DNA here is from genome assembly GCF_000181295.1 of Otolemur garnettii. Lineage (NCBI taxonomy): Eukaryota > Metazoa > Chordata > Mammalia > Primates > Galagidae > Otolemur > Otolemur garnettii. The sequence goes on along the minus strand of NW_003852573.1, from coordinate 935,370 downwards.
GTTGTCTTGTTTAATGAATAGACTGTATCTTTCAGAGCAGTGTTAGGTTCACAGCAGAACTGAGCACGGGAGAGTTTCCATATCCCATCCCCACACCTGCACAGCCTCTCCCACCACCACCAGCCCCCACCACAGGGGTACATTTGTTGCAACTGATGAACCTACATAGATACATTATTGTCACCCAAGTCGAATGTCACTCTTGCTAGTGTACATTCTATGGGTCTGGACAAACCTCCTGTATAATGACACATACCCACCGAGATGGCATCACGCAGAGTAGCTGCACTGCCCTACACAACCACTAGGCTCCGCCTGTTCATCCCGCTCACCCCTGCCCAACCCCCTGCCCCCTGGCAACCACTGAACTTTTTACGGTCTCCATAGTTTTGCCTTTCCTGGAAGGTTACATAGTTGAAATGAAGTAGTTTTGTTTTTGTTTTGTCAACTCCATGTTATAGGCACGTTACCAAGAGGTCAAAAAAGCAATTTATTTGCCCGAAGCTACTAAGGGGCAGAGTTGGTTTCAAACCAGGTCCTGCTTCATGTCAAAGAAGAAAGTCTTTTCTAAGATGTTTCTATCCCGCTGGTCCCTCTACCTGGACTGCTCCTCCCTCCACACACACAACACCATGTGACCAAGTAATCTCCATTCTAGAGGGCACTTCATTCATGCCCCCATAACCACAAAGCCAGTGTGGTGACATGCACAAGAACTCAATAACTGGTACAGTCCAAA
>NW_003852573.1:909318-934277 GCF_000181295.1 Otolemur garnettii | reverse complement strand
TCTAAGATTCCTTTCAGAAGAGTAGGAAAAATAGTTATTTCCCAGGCTAAAGGAAAGAAATACTGAGAGAGTGGTCACCCACCCATAGATTGAGTCCTGGCTGAGTGCCCACCTTTAGAGAGAGGGAACGATCCCCCCTCCTCACACCACCATGTGACCAAGGCAGAAAGTTACATGAAAAAGTTCCTGGCAAAAGAGGACTTACATTATTAACTCACTGCTTAGTAAATCTTTCCTCCTCCCAGCCTTGAATTCTTATCACCCTTACAGCCTGAGAGATTATAACAACTAAGAGGCTGAGAGGCTGCATTGTTACCACAGGGGGGAGGGCTAAGATTCTGATTCTGTAATTTCTCTTGGATTCCCTAGATAATGCTGAATTAAACCACAGACTTGAAGCCTATTTTCCAGCTGAAGACAACACAGACATGTGGCTAATAAGGCCAGGTCAAGAGACTAAAATGTTTAAATTACCAAACGCCAAGGCAACCATCAAGATGCCCCAAGTAAAGAGAGAAGTTCATCCTGTAGCCGCGTTGGGTACACAAAATCTACTGGTTCCTCAACTCAGATGCCCCATCAGGATCTGCTTTACTGCACCTGTGGACAGCATTGGGGCGCATTTGCACACACGTCCACATCCACAGGTGGAGCAGATGCTCCTGACAACCTAGGGAGAGGCTCGTGGCAGCACATCAACTAGTCTTTGCGAGCCAGGAAAAGCTTGCAGCTGCTGCAAATCTCCTATCAGTGGTTCTCAACCTTCCTAATGCCTGGATGTATTTTCATTGTTACAAAGGGGTCCCGACCCACAGGCTGAGAACCGCTGCTAGAGACGTGGGCAAAATAGAGAACTAATACAGTGAAGGACTTAGTTTACACTTATAAAAATTACATAAATTAAAGAATGGGAAATACTGGGAGTCAGGCCTGAAATGTATTAAGTATTATGTGCATGGAATGGTAGTGTCAGGAAATCTGAAAGGCCATGGGAAGCAGCCATCTTCACCTCCTCTAAAGAAAATACCTGCTCCATATGGCAGATTGATTTGCTAAGTCACCGCCCTCCAAACTTCTCCTAGTGTGACCTCCTGTCCATTAGCCCGTGGAAGGCTGCTAACTGCATGTTCCAGAACTCCTTGCAACGGGTACCCCTGAAAATTACCTGAGTCCTGAAGAACAAATGTACACACTATGACTTGAAAGCAAAATACAACGTAGCATGGGTGTCCAACCTTTTTATTTCTGCCACACATTGGAAAATAAGAATTGTCTTAGGCACACAGTAAATACACAGTACTAACGAAAGCTTATTAGCATGATTTTCATGATATCTGACACCACAGACAAGCTACAAAGTCTTCACAAAATCAGTGTGGGCCCACAGGCACAGTTTGGTCAGCCCTGTATGGGCTGGGACCCCACTGAAGGAATGGTGGCAGAGGCCCTCTGCTCTGCAGCAGTCACAGGGGAGACTTCAGGGGTCCAGTCAGCCCTAGGGTGACTGAAACATCCCAGGTGGCAATTTTTGCAAGTGCACAGCAGCTCTAGGCTGTTGAGCAGAGCTGAGCCCTGCAGCAGTTCTGTGGAGTGAATCTGGGAATGGTTCCCAGAAGCTCCCTTAGTGCCCGCTTGGACAGGCCTTTCAACTCTTCTGAAACACATCCTTAAATCCCTTCAATAATTTTCTCCCATTTTAGAATGGATTCTGTCATCTGCAGTAAAACCTGGATTAACGTTATCATTATGACTAGAATCCAGCTCTCACTTTAGGATAGAAGCATTATGAAAATAACTAACTTGGAAGAACACTATTCTGAAATTAACATTCAACAGAGGAAAATGAATGAGTGTTCAAGAACCAGATAATGAAATCAGGGAGTGTTTATGTTAGGATGCACTCCCAAATGCATCTATTATTTCAAAACCAAAATATCTGTAACATTCACAACATGAACATAAATGTTTAAAATGATGAATGTCCCAATTATCCTGATTTGATCATTAGACATTGTATACAGGGATCAAAGTATCATCTACACTCCCCAAATATTATGCAGTAGAATCTCTACAAATTGACCACCCAAGGGACTGGAGGTGGTCATATGGAGATGGGCAGCATAAAGAACTGGGCCTACTACTATACTGCTACGCACATGTGGTGCATGTCTGATCTATGACCATTAGGTCAATTTAAGGGGGTGGTCAATAGAGGGAGGTGATCAGTAGAACCTACGAAGGTTCTACTGTATATCATTAAAAAAGTAAACAAACAGAAAATTACCTACCCTATCCACTAGTCTAAATGTTTTATTATCATCCCTCTTTTTCTTTCAGATAGAGAAAACTGAGTGGAGAAGTAAATATATGTATTATTTTCCTTATTCTTATTTCCCACATGTTATAAAAACAAAATACACTAGAAATATAGTACTGGACATTTTTGCATATCTATTTCCTAAATAGCATTCGCTGCTTATTACTTACTTTGAGACCACATATAATTTCCTAATTACACTGAGGGATAGTTCTGTGATCAGAGAAAACCTTCATAAGGTTCTTAAAATCAAAAATGTTTTCCTTCACATTAAAGGCAGCAAACTCACCTTAACGGCCCATAGATCTTCAGATAAAAACCACGAAAGGAGAATAACATTGCAGGAAATTCTGCACAGAAGAGGCACTGCTCTCTGGATGAACTCAGACTAATGATTCATTGAACAATTATTGCAAGAGTTTTCTTGTCTCTCTAAACAGCTGCTTTGCTATTTCTAAAATAATTCAAACTAAATCATTTTCCTGCTTGCAATGTTGAGACAACACTCTCTCCCCATCAATGTGTCCTGAAGGATAAAATGCTTCCATTAACAAAACTTATTTTTTCCCGTAAATAACAAAGGCTCTGCTCAAACATCTTCACTATCCTGCATAGGTGGGGAAGATGCTTCCGAGCAAGGGAATGCCGCTGACATCACAGGCACTGTGCCACTGTGTACCACCCCCAGAGCCTTCACCCCTCCTCACCACCCGAACCAGGCAAAGTGGTCCAAGGGAGAGAGCAAGTGTTTTGTGAACAAAAGAAAAGAGAAGAGAAAGCCCCTTAAAATGACCTAATTAAACCATGAAGACCAAATTAACACTGGCAAACTCTGTGAATATCTTCAAGACAGCTGCCAACCTAAACTCAGTAACAACCTCTGTTTCCAACTCTCTACCTACCTATTTCCTAAAAGTCACTCTGGATTATACAAGACTATGCATATCCCTGGTGTAACATGGATAGATTCTGCTCCACTGCCCTATTGTTCCATATTCCTTCACTCTCCCTACAGCTAAAAATGAAGGAATCACATGTTGAAAAAGAAATTTTAAATTCCAGCATGAAGTCAAAGGTACAAAAACTATAATATTATCCCCACGCTGCTCAAACTGGAAAACCACTGACCATATTTTCTAGAAGGTGTATGAAAAAAAGAGCTGTAAACAATGAATGAGGCTGATAAACAAGATAGGGACCACGACAAAAAAACGTAATGAATGGGATGACTACACAGCAAATTATATGAACTAATGACCTGTCCACTCCAAATTACGCTAATAAGTCATACATCCCAGTAGTGTCACTCCCCCAGACAAAGCGAGTCACAGTAACATGGAGGAAAAAAGATCCCCAGCCCACTGGGGGCCACAGTCCCAGAAAATGGCCCTCACACTCACAGAATTTGCTTTCTGTTTAGGAAGTCTTCACACATCAAACAAACTAATTTATACCTACTGGTTTATACAGTGGACAAACACGAGCAAACTGAAACTCTAGGTAGAGTCTCATAATGCTAGAGGTCCCCAAAGCAAAAGGCTGACTAAGAGAGAAAGAGTGGTGGGGTGCAATGCCTCACACCCATAATCCCAGCACCATGGAAGGCTGAGGCAGGAGGAGTTTGATACCAGCCTGAACAAGAGTGAGACCCCCCCCCACCTCCACTAAAAAATAGGAAACTTAGGTGTGGCAGTACACACCTGTAGTCCTAGCTACTTGCTACTTGGGAAGCCGAGGCAGAAGGATCACATGAGCCCAGGAGTTTGAAGTTGCCATGAGCCACAATGATGCCACTGCACTCTACCCAGGATGACACAGAGAGTTAGAAGAAAAAAAAAAACTAACATTTGTGTAAGGTGACCAGATTTTAACATTGGTAAAGCGGGACACCATTGACTGGGGGGTAGGGGGTCTTAATTAAAATTTTGATCTATATGGGGCAACAAAAATTTTTATAGAATACAAAAATAATATTGTAATATATATTTTAAAATTTCAACATAAGTGCAATTTACAAATATAATCATTAAAAATTTATGTATAGTATTATTTTATTCCTTGGCATATTTCTCATTTGAGTGAATTTTTTTTAGTAGATTGCTGTCGTTGTTTAAAAGGTCATGAAATTTTTCACAAGAATTTGTTAAATTATATTTCACACATAAAATGGCTTTCAAGGTCTCAACACTTATTTGTGATTTTTCTGATGTCCACACTTTATTTACCATAGAAAAAATGCGTTCAGTCACAGGATTAGTTCCTGGTAAGGACAGCGCGCATCCCACAATTTTTAGTGCATTATTATATGTAACATGGTTTGTTTCAAAATGATGAACTATTTCTAACCATTTGTTCTCTATTGTGATTTTTGCTGATGCCCAAGATTTAACCTTTTCCTTATCAATATTTTTTTAATAATGATACTTTGTAAGTCTTAAGTGTCACTTTCAAGGCCAGCGCTAGACTTTTTGCTGCCACTATAAAATATAAATAATATGAGTACTATCTGCTAAATTCATGAAATAAATAACTTACCTAAATTATCTGAATAGCTGATTTGTTGACATCACTTGTTTAACTAGCACTAGCACATAGTATGATGTGTATCATCTGAGAGACAGTTACAAAATGTTTTCGTCATTGCCAATGCCAAAAATTGCCATTGCTTATTAAGTCCAAACAATGGTGGTTGAATTCTAACAACTGATCAACAATGCGAACTTTGGTAAGCAGTTCTCGACAATCAGTTCTCAACAATTATTTGTTATTATTAAAGTTTAACATTATAAAATTAATAAAAATAATATAAAACATATATCCTGGAGAAATAGCCACATGGCAGCTGAAAACCGTATATTCCCTTCCCGTTCTCCTGCCGTTGTGCATTCTTTCCAAAAATTATAACTTTTTTAAAATGCTGCGGGACATGGGACAAATTGTTAAAAATCAGGACTGTCCTGCCAAAAGCGGGACATCTGGTCACCTTAGCTTGCAGAAATAGATTACATAAGAATTATTGAACCTAAACACACATGATCTGAATAGAGAGAAAATTAGACTGAAAAAATAAATAGAGCCTCAGAGACCTTTGGTATAATAACAAAAGATCTAATGTTGAGTCATTAAATTTTCCAGAAGGAAAGAAGAAAAAAAATTGTGAGGCTGGAAAAGAGTGAAAGAAATAATGGCAAAAAAAAATTTCCCAAAGTTGGCAAAGAGCATAAACCTATAGTTTCAAGAAGCCTGAATGAACCCTAACCAAATTAAATATAGCAGTTAAAAGACAGAGGGTGGCAGAATGGACTGTTAAGAAATGACCCAAATTTATGCTGTCTACAAGAAATACACTCTAAATATAACAATAGGGCTAGACCGAGAGTAAAAGGATGGATAAAGATATGTTGTGCAAACATTAATCCGAAGACAACATGAATGACTACGTTAACATCAGATAAAGGGCAACACCTGTGGCTCAAAGGACTAGGGCATGGTGCCCCATGTGCGGGAGGTGGCGGGTTCAAACCCAGCCTGGGCCAAAAACTGCAAAAAAAAAAAAAAAAAAAAAGAACAATATAAGATAAAGTAGACTTCAACCACCAGCATCAAAAAGAGTCATTACAGAGAGATAAAAAGACCAATCTTGGCAAGACGATACAACAATCCTAAATTTGTAAGACACACGCGCATGCACGCACACACGCACGGGCGCACACAACATCAGATAACGCTTTCCAGGGGTTAGAGATGGGGGCAAGGGTGAATATGACTATAAAGAGTCAGGAGAAAGTAGTTCTTTGAGGTTCTGTATCTTTATAGGGTTGGTGATTACATGAATCTATATATGTGATAAAACTGCATACAACTATATACAGGTACACAAAGAAGTGCCTGTAAAACCAGTGGAATCTGAATAAGGTCTGTAGTAAGTTCCTGGGTTTCAGAGTTCACTGTATCACAAAAGACTCCCCACTGAAGAATCTAGGTGGAGGTACACAAGACCCCTCGGCACTATTGTTGCAATTTCCTGGGAGCACATAACTCTTTCGAAATTAAAAAAAAAAAAAAATTTAAAGAAATCACACTCAAATCCCAATATCTTTTTGTTTGTTTGAAGTACCACTTATACAAAACTGATCAAACAAGACTCTGTGGTAGAACCAGGGCGGGACTTAGAACACATCTGTGGCTCCAGAGACACCCACGAGCACCATGGTACATAGAATATTAAAAGTTCACGACTAGATTGCTCATTTGCATACCCATAGTACCCGGCATATAGTACAAGCCTCTGAGGCTTAAAAATATATTTCTTTCGACTAGACAATTGTAACCATGGGAAGTTTACTTAAAGGATTTTTTGTGTAAACTCTAGGCAATAAATAGCTCTCAAGAGCGAGGTGGAGGGGTGGAGGGGAGGGCTTGCAAGGAAGCCACCATCAGTGAACTAGGAGTTGCCGTTATAGAAGTAATGCGGTGCATAAACTAGTGCTATACGGTGGTTTTTCTTCCGATGGGCAAAAGTCTATCGTGAAGAGAATTAGGCTTGAGGTTTTGACCAATTTTTTGGAAGGCCTTCCTTTGGTAAGGCTTAATTTCACTGTTATAATGAGAGAAAAACTTTTAAGAAGAAAACATAATACGAACAAAACAAGTTCATGGTCTAGATTGTAATTAAGAGAGCCCATGGAAATTCGGCTTGTTAAGATAGTTATAAAGGTGAAGTTACAACACTTACTTGAAACCTGACCTTTTTTATACAAGTTTTTCATAAAGCTTTTTATGAATTTTATAGAACAGCTTGGTATGTATTAGTTTCTACTACTTGCCTAATAAAAATGGTAAAAATTTGATATAAGTTTTGTATTCATGAAATCTAAGAGTAAAATTATGGTAAGATAACCTTCATCCATCTCAAACTTTTCAACAGCTACTTGTCATCCCTGAAAGTGGCGTCAGTCAGCTCTTCACACAGTCACCCCCTTCACATCTTCTGCCACGTGCCCCATGAGCTCTCTCTTACCTTGCTGCTCCTCCTAATTTCTTTTTAACAGAGACATATCAACTGTCATGTCATGATTTTAAAAGGTAATAACCTTTTTAAGAATGTTGACAGGCACCACTTTCAGAATGTACTGAGAAGGAAATGTTTCCCTCCTCCACTTCCAGTTACTTCCCCTCCCAATTTTAGGTCCAAGTCACTATTCAACCTGCCAGGGTGATCCCTACCCCGGTTCCTGTCTGAAGCCCGTTAGAGCATTTATATAGGATATTTGCCTGTAAATTAACATTAATTCACTTCCTAAGAACAGTTCTGAACATTGAAAGTATCCAAATGAGTGAGTTAGCATTTGAAGGATCCTAATCTGAAATCCACATCCAAGACATGGCCACAATCCAAATAATTCCAAGATGGTATCTGAAACTACAAGAATTTACTAGTGCAAGTAATATTAGAAAGAAATATTTTACCAGTTAAAAGAGTGGTATTCAAAATGTAGTGGGTTCAAATTTTTCACAGGCTCCCTTGTAAGAATGAAGCATGATAATCTCTAGAGCCCAGCACCCAAAGCATCCTTAGGTCTAACACTCCTTTGGTCTGTGTCCCTTCACCTAATAAGACTTTATCCTCTAATTAGACTAGAAGTGGGCAGGGGAGGGGAGGAGGCTGTTTCAGCCAGCAGAATATAATTACATCAGCCTCAGAATGAACCCTTCTGCAAGATGCTGGTTCAAGTACGTACAGGCAGACAATAGAGGCTTCATGATCTTTCAGGAACCAGTTCAGTGATGAGTTTTGCACCTGCCTACCTACATTTATTATGTTTTTGCATGTAGAGAATTCAGCTCTATACTCTTTCACCACAACATACCACTGGGAAGCAAAGTTGTGGGAGAGAAGACATTTAAAAACTCCTACCCAGCTCCTACTGCCAGAAGCTACCAAGAGTAAAGCCAAAGGATTTGACTTTTGTTAAACAACCAAATAGTTTGGGTCAGTTCAAAACACAATACAGATTCTGTTCAAGGCTCAGCTCAAATGCACCTCCTCCAGGGAACATTCCTCGGTCACTACAAGGTTAGAAACTCTCCCAGCAATTTTTGGCAGGGTAATTACCCATACAGAAACACTTTGTTAAATGTCATGCCAGGGCCAGCTTTCAGACAGGACACACAACTAAGAAGTAAGGCCAGTGTCCCGGCTACCCATCGCTGTATCTGCTCAGGTTGATTAATGCCCATGGCCCTTATTGTGTACTTTGAGCATTGCTCCTTTTAAAGCCAGATGTCAGCTTGGCATTCTCACAGTATAAACCTTTTTTTTTTTTTTAAACTTCTTCTGAAGAGAAAAAATACCTGTTATTTTCCTTAACCCCTAGTGATGATTACAGCCCGGACCACAAAGCCAGTAGTGAGCAGACACTTACTTATAAACTGACAGAATTTGTGGCTAAGAAATTTCTCACCATTCCAATGGTGTATTGTCTTTCCCTGACATCCAACTAACTCCCTGACACATTAGTAGAATTTTAATAGTTGGATTGAGGTGAACATGCCTACTTGGTTGAGGACTTGTTGTGGAAGGTCACTGGTCTCTTGTCCATGTTTGCTGTCTTTCTTGTGTCTGAACTCGGGTGAGTTTATAAAGGTTAGACCTTACCTGATTTTCGTTAAGCCTCGGCCCCTCAAAGATGATTACAGCATTTCTGTCATAGCTCTCCCTCCCCCCACCTGCCGGGAGCAGGTTACTAAGTGGTTTGGCTGTGCATGTGAATTTTCAGCCTGCCCTTATTAGCAAAAAATTGGATTTTATTTAATACGACTTTGCCCCTTCAGCTCAGCAGAGGCAGATTCTTGTGTCCCATGCCAGCCCCTCCAGGCAAAGAATGTGGACTGAAGCATCTCCAAATGGCAGGGGCAAGAAACCCAAGGATTAGCGACAGAAGAAAGGTTCACAAATGAGCACAGCACAGGTTTGCTTCCCTCTCATTAACACAAACTTTACCTGTTACTGCACCACCTCTTGTCTCTTCCCTGCTAGATTTTCTTTCTAGTATGCAGAAGGTTTGCAGATAGTTAGGAAAGAGTGAGATGGCAGTGATTTCCTAGAGAGGACAGGAACGGGAATTGTAGCCCTCTGCCTTATATAAAAATAAGGATCTGCAACTGATCAATGTCAAATTTCCTTTCCACACAACTCTCAGCCACCAACTATCCTGTTCTGCTTGCCTCTCTCTTTTGTATCTGTGGATTCATAGAAATTATTATTTGTTTCATTTTAAAAGTCTTTGAAAAAGCCAAAGGGGAGTAAGGTAAAGTTAGAACCCAGGGTTTACTGCTACAAAACTAATAGATCGAGTGTTTGTGTATGAGAGAAAGAGAGAGACAGTGGGCACGGCAAGGAAATCAGAGGACTCTGGAAAGAGTCCACAAAAGAAATGACACCTGGCACCCTTCAATGATCGCCCCCTGCCTTCTGGATTAAGTCCAGACACCTCACATGGCCCCCAATGGCCTTTACGACCCTGCCTCCTTACACTCAGCCTTCTGGCCAAGTTGAATTACTCTCTCTCCAATCCAAATCCTCAGGCATGCTACTCCCTTCACTGACTTTTCCTATCTCCCTGTCAACATCTCTGCTTCAGTCCCTCTGAGTCAGGGTTCTAATTTCTACAGCCCCAATGACCTCACCTTCCCCCAGTTCAGGGCCCAGTGAGGACAAAGGCAGCCTGGAACATCGTGGCAGCCCCAGCACGTGGCCTGGAAGCCTCTCACACTGTAGCAGCTCAATGAATATTTGTTAAATGAAACAAGATGGAGCTTGTTGTTTTGAAATGCAGTATTCAAATGCGGTATTCAAGTATCGAAATGCAGAGGCATTTATAAATAAGTTAAATCTTAAAATCTTTACAGGCAAAGCTCAAGTAGCTAAAAACTATCTATGCTTAAGAAAAGTACCTCTTCTCCCTCTGCGTGCACAGACACGATCGTATTCGGCTTCCCACTCTGCCCTCGTCTAGTCTTCCTGAGCCTTCACACGGGCACTCGAACGTCCTCCCTGAATTTACTTCTGAAAGAATAACGGCTTATTTAAAGGTATACTTGAATTCTAGCAACCTACCATGGGAAAATGCGGCAGGAAAGAAGAGGGAAAAAATGATCCTTTTAACACTCTTCCCAATGCTCTAGGAGTTTGAGAGCCCCTTTCTACATGTAAATGTCTTTCTGTGGAACATACCTCCTCACCGCAGAGGGGGAATCAGGGACTCTTAATGCTAAAGCAAGGCAATATTCATCCAGTAAAGAAAAAAATAACAATAACCACATAACTTGGATTGAGCATGTATTCTGTACCGAGCACACACATGCTGGGTGTCTTCTGTCCATTATCTGGGTGTCTCTCAGTGGCATAATCCGGATAATGAAAAAGGCTCAGAGGAGGTAAATGACATTCCCAGATGTGGCAAAGTTACATTCAAACTCAAGTCCATCCATCTCCAAAGCTGTGCTCTTTCTATCATGCCAAGTACCTTGACTCAGAAATAGAAGGCAAAAACGTTAATGGCACTACAACCCAACATAGAGCTCCATTTGTATCAGTCTCACTCAGATCCTCCCGTCTAGAAACCCATTTACTACTCCAAGCAAGCAACACAGGCACGGAAACATTTCTCTTACCTCCTGGATGCCACTAGAGAGAAGAGAAGCAAGAGAAAGGCGGCCCCATCCTGCCACACGTAGGCTCCGCACACAGTCACAATCGCCGCAGGAGGCCCCCCGTGCCTGTGCAGGGAAGCCCTCGCTCTGAGAGCCTAGGACGAGCCTAGGACAGCAGATGTTATAAAACAGGATGCAGGAAGCACACGGAGTCTGAACAGCCCCTGACAGCCACAACTACACAAGCTCCCACGCCACGTCTAGTGTCTCGGCGAGAGCAATCAGCATTATCCCAAAGAAATAATAACACTCCAGTGCACTCCTGATTTGGGCTATAATCCTCCAAACCCTAACAGCATCAGAAATTAGAGGACCATAGTCAGGCCCCGCTCCATTTTTCTGTCCTAAATGAAGTTTCACTTTGAGCCGCCATCTCCCTAATCCATCCTTCTCTTTTCTCATCACAGGAATTCCCACTGGGACAGCATCTCCTCCTCTCCTGATGACCTGGCCAAATCCTGCCCATTCTTTGGAGCCCAGTGAAGATCAACCTCCTCCTCCCAGGAGCAGTCTGTGACTGCTTGTGCTTACAAGGTCTCTCTCTGTCCACCAACTATAAGCGTCAGCCTGCACATCTGCTAGATGCACTTAGACCTGGTGCATTTTACTTCCGTGCTGCAACCCGGCACGATATTGTTCACGCTCCCCTGCCATTGAATTCAATAAAATACTCGCCACCTCTGTTCCAGGCATTGAAGATACAGAAATGATTAAATCCCAGCCTTATGCTTCGGGGACTCAAAATCTAGTAAGGCATGGGTGATACAAGTTAAAATTTTATAAGTAGGACACAGAAGATGATCCAAAGTGTTACCATCACATTGCCCTGTTTAATGTCACCTTCGTGGGATTTAACTCCATCTGTAGCTGTTATGCTCGTTCATTTATTTACTGCCAACCTGTTCCCACTGGGAGACTCTAGGATGGAACTTAGTCTGATCACCACTGTCCCTAGCACTCAATATGGACTTGAACACACAGACACACTCAGTAAAAGCTGTTTTTGTGGCAAGAAGTAGAGGGGCAGGAGAGTATCAGGAACTAGGAGCACAAAGCCCACCTTGGAGGTTTAAGTTATTCTTCCATAACAGGGAGTCAGGGCCAGACGAGGAAGGGGTCAGGCAAATCCAGAAGAGAAAAGAGGCTGACCAAAGGTCAGAACAGCAAACCGGCAAGATGAGAGTGGGGGCAAAGCCCTACACATCACTGTAGACCAGCTACAGTGATGAGTGGGTGATTTTACCCACTAAGGAGATTTGGCAATGCCTGGTGGTATTTTTGCTTATTGAGACTTCCTGGGTGGAGGAGATGCTGCTGGCATCTACGAGGTAGAACCCAGGGAAGCTGCTAATCATCCTGCAATGTCCAGAGCAACTTCCCACAATACTCATCTAACCTAGAATGCCAGTGTGGCTGAGGTTTACCAAGTCCGGCTGCACACTAGTGAGAGAACCAGACTAACACTATTTTGAGCCCTGGTAGCCATCTTAGATAATAAGTTTCAGCTTCCCCAAAACCCTGGCCTTTCCCCGAACTCAAGAACCCCAGTCAGCCAATCAGAAGTGCTCCCCACCCTTCTTGCTTCATACCACCCTAAGACCCCAGTTAGGAAATCCCCCACCCCTCATACCTGTACCAATCTAGAGCCTCCCCGTACTTCCCCATACCCCGACCACCAATCAAAAATGTACCCCACCCTTCTTCACCCTTCTTGCTTTCTGTACCCTATAAAACTTTCCAACCCCCTAGGCTCGGGGCCTTCCTTGGTATGTTTGCCAAGAGAGGGTCCAGGCTCGAGCTTGCTAAATAAAGCTTGCCTCTTGCTTTTACATTGGAGTGTGTCTCGGTTCGTCCCTTCGTGGGCTCGGGGACTCAGGGAAATTCTGGGCACAACACTAGCATTCAAGGAACAGATTGGCCAAAAAACATATGATTCCTTCTAAAGTTCACAGTTTCTATTTACATCTAATATCTTCTTTTCAATTAGGATTTGGATCAACGTAGCATTTGTTTGCCACCTCCTACAACCTCCAAGAAAGGAAATATTGAGTAAGAAGTGTCCAGAACCTAAGGACACAGTACCAATTTGTTCATCTGTTGGATATCACCATCATTTTCTCTCTCAACTCTAGACTCTACACCACGCACCCCATATACAAGGTAATGAGATGTAGAAAGAGGAGAAAATGAGAGGCGCTCTCTGGGTAGATGGATGGATGGATGGTCAGATGGACAGAGGGAGGGACAGAGATTGATCAGAAGGGAAAAGACTGAGTGCCCAGAGCTCCAAGGGGATGTACCAGCGCCCTTTGTGCTTTTCCACAAAGGCAGGTTGGCCTGAACACTGGCACTCCTGCCCCAAGCCCTGTCCTCAGGGCTGCGTGGAGGATATTTAGAAGGGGCTGTCTTCCCAGATCTCTGGAGCCCCTAGCAGGGAGTCACAAAGCTGGACCTGATGGAGTGACAAGAGCCAGGAAGTCAGTCAGAATGACGCTCCTTTGTCTAGAAGCAGCAACACACCGCTGGGCCAACCATTGGCCTTGGCAATAACCTCTGTGGTAGCTCCAGGACTAGCAGGGGCCTGACCCTGTGTTCAGGTTCTCATACTACTTCACAATTGTTTCTCTTCCGCTAAGTCCCTAAAACATGTTTGCTTATTTTTGCCCTGGCAAACAATTCTGTATTTTCAATGTTACCTGAAATGCCTGAATTTTGACTCCAAAAGGAAAAAAAGATAACCATTTTCTTTTTCTATTGTAAGAGATCCGATAGTGTTATATTTCTAAAGAGTCACTCAAAGACATTCACAAAGGCTCTCTTCCGCTATGTCTCAAATTCTACTGCAACAGAAAGCTTCCCAAATGTCTTTCTCAAGTGGACACACTCCTACCCACCTCACATTCTTATTAACAATCCTCAGAAGGACTTATTTAAATAAGAAACATCTAGCCAAGAATGTTAGAAATGAAAACTTGATTTACATCTAACTTTTCATGGAAGTATCTAGTAGGTAGAACAATAAAAGCCAGAAACAGCACCCCACACAGAGCTAGACACTTATCATAGTCCCAGACCAACACCGGCCTTATATCTAGCCCAGGGTCTCCATACAGAGCTAGGAAAAGGGACAGATCATCCTAGCAAATAAAAATGGAAACTTAAGTAAATTTGTTACAATTCTAAGCAAGATCTACAACTATGAAAGTAGGAAAACACCAGGAATGGCAGTGCCCAGTTTGGAAATGAATTGTCTTCCAAAAGCCCATTTGCAAGAAGGATGCTTAGAACCTGGAATGCAAACTGTATGTCCCAAGCCAGTGCATAAAAGCTCATTTACTTACAATAGTTTGGGTACATTACACAGAGAAAAATAGTTTTTAAAAAAGAAAGAAAATTTAAAAATGCTTTGATATTTTTAAAATATATTGAAATACTTGGAAAAACCAATACACAGGTTATTTAACCTTGACCTGAACCCCAAACCATGACCTGGCCCTTGACCTCCTGTGATCCAAACCATAACTAAAATGGGGTCCTGAGAAACTGAAAGGGGATGAAGGAGAAGAACCCCAGCCTCAAGGGCAAAGGAACTGTTGTGGGAGAAAAAGGTAGTCTGGTATCTCTCATCTGGAAGAGAAGAATTTGGTACTGGCTCACAACAAACTCTAGGACAGAAGCGCTACCTGTCAAATCAGGAAGGACTCAGGAAGGTAAATGAGCAGTGGCCACCCTGGCCTGCTACTGAAGCAGCAAAATGAGCTACAGCCGCCCCTGCCACAGCAGCAGCCGGGGGGAGATGGGACAGGAGTTCCCAGCATGCTCTGCAGCATTGCAGATGGCCAGCGGTGCCAAGGGGCCAGAAGGAAGGCCTCAACAGTTGGCATAAAGAGTGTCAGAGGCCACGACTGATGCTAATAGATTAACCTTCTCCAATATAGCATACCCACAGCTCTATAGCAGAAAAGGCACTTAATTCCAGATTGTTGCTGAATACAATACGTGGATCAACTCCAAATACAAAAGAGATGCACTGTATTAAAATCAAGTGTGAAAACTGAGGTTTATCATTCATCTACTTATACCTTCTTTAATCCTCCAAATAAAGCATCAGTCTCCAGCTCAAATTCTCGGTCCAGTTCCTCTTCATGTTCTGACAAGAAAAACAGTCTCCGTTAGTCACAAATCTAAACAAAACTGGGTTGGCTGAATAGCAAAATGACTAAAAGGACTGGACTAGGTCCTGGAAAAGCAGCCTGTGGGCTGAGCTGCAAGCATGGAAACAGGCCACGCTCCCGGACCTTTCTTTCCAGTGCTCTGTGACCTAAGTCCCTGGAAGTACAAAGTAGGGGAGATGGAAATTCAACTCGTAGTGAGGGTCACAAAAGGAGGGGCACAAGGGAGAAGAGCTTCCAATACGGGAAGACACGGGCAGGGCTGGGGCAAATGCCCCACGCAGATAGGCTGCTAAAAATTTTTACATAGACCATGTCAGAAAATTATGGTCGTCATAACTACATTTTATAATGCTAAGAAGATAAAATAAAATGGAATCATATAATGATGATAAGCAGGTTTATAAGTAAACAGTATAGTTGATTGAAACAAAAGATATAAAAAAAATCTTCATTCAAACATTTCTTGAGGGTGCACAACCACCAGGTGTGGTGACCTGTACTAGGGCTGACACAGAACAAGATCTGCGTGGCTTTCATCCTCCTGGGGCTTACTGTCCATGGAGAAGATGGACAAACAAGGAATAAGAAACCACGACAGTGCTGATGAGTGCCATGATGCAGGACACAGGAGGTCTGGGGCTTGATGTTGAGGTCTGTGTGATGTCTAGCAGGCAGCTGGATGGGTGTGGGTGCAGCTCAGAAAAAAATGCGCTCGGTTGGGGATAAAGACTTAGAAGTGCCCAGTATATGGGTGGTGACAAAGGTGCCAGAATAGCTCAGAGTCCCCAGAAAGTGAAGGAGCGTGCATATATAAGAAAAGGGGGGGAGGAATCAATGACTATCGAACCAAGGGAAGTGCAAAACCCACAGAAAATCAAAAAGGAACAACTCAGGAGGAAAACCAAGAGAAACTGGTATCATTAAAACATAATCATGAAGGCCAGGCATGGTGGCTCACACATGTAATCCTAGCAGTCTGGGAGGCCAAGGCAGGTAGATTGCTTGAGCTCAGCCTGAGCAACAGAGAGACCCTGTCTCTAAAAATAGCTGGGCATTGTGGTGGGCGCCTGTAGTCCCAGGTACTCAGGAGGCTGAGGCAAGCGGATCACTTGAGCCCAAGAGTTTGAGGTTGCTGCAAGCTATGATGCCACAGAACTCTACTCAGGACAACATAGTGAGACTCTGTCTCAAAAAAAAAATCATGAGATGATGCTGGTTCCAGAGCAAGATCAAAGTGCAGGTTCATGCACACTGCATGCACACAGCAATGCTAGTCCCAAACTTCAGGCAACGTTTATTCTTTTTCTAGGAATAACAGAAAAGGGAGATGTGTTGCACAATGGCCTGGTACATACTGCACTACTCTGGCTGCCCCATCTACATTGCATGCCATACATTCTGAGTGCTATAGAGATGTGTGCTTATAGTACAGCCCTGGTCTTTTTTGTTACATGTACACAGAAGGCCATATTGTATGTGTACCCATGCACAGATGTGTGTAAATGTGTGCACAGATGTGTGTAAATGTGTGCACAGATGTGTGTGAATGTGTACACAGATGTGTGTGTTGCATTGTGCACAGGCTCAAGTCTAAGGGAACACTCAGCAAACAACTGACAAGTGACTTCATTTCAACAAAGAAGGAGCAAGAATCTCTGAATTCATAAATACAAAGAGAGTTGAAAACCTTTCTGCCTCTGCCCTTCTCTATTTTGGCTTTACTTTCACATAAAGTGCAACCTCCAGAAACATCAGAATTATGCAGAATTGAAAGAAAGCAAAACCTTGAGCCTCTTTTCTTCTTTTTCAAAAGAGTAGGTTCGAAAGCAGCCAAAGTTTACATGCCAACCTCAGACTTTCTGAAGCTGGCACATATCTCCCTCTAGTGGGAAAACAGGATCCTGCACAGATCGGAGAACAATGAAATCCTGCCCAGTGCTGCCGCGCAGAAACACAATAGGCGCCATAGTCATAATCAGGCGTCCTCAAACTATGGCCATGCAGCCCGCCTAGGACATTTATCCGGCCCGCCGGGTGTTTTTGCCACCGCTGCCTGTCCTGCTGAGCAGTGGACTCATCCCAGGGCCTGCAGTCCAGCCCTCCAATGGTCTGAGGGACAGTGAACTGGCCTCCTGTTTAAAAAATTTGAGGACCCCTGGAATTGTAAAGTTTCTAATAGCCACAGAGGTAAAAAAGGTGAAATTATTTTTATATTTTACTTATCCCAATAAATCCAAAAAATAATTAAACAATTATTAATGAGTTATTTTGCATTCCCCTTTTCTTACTAATTCTTTATAATCCAACGTCCGTGTCACCCTGACAGCACATCTTACTTTGGTTCCAGTGCTCACCAGCCATGTGTGGCTAACGGCTATGGTATTGGACAGCCCAGTTCTAGACCAGAAATCCTCCCTCGTATTCCGGAGAATTCCTAGAAACTACCTCGGTCTGATTTCTTGACATAAACAAATACTGTAAGTTTTAATTACAACTTAGATCCAATCATAACCCCTTAGGAAATCACCATCTTAAGACTGTCTTAAGTTTGCTCAAAATTCACAGCTGCAGAATTCAGTTGATGTAGGAGGGGAGAAGCTGAGAAGGAGAAAGTGCAGATTTTTTTTTTTTTTAATTTGAGACTGAGTCTCACTCTGCCATCCTGGGTAGAATTCCATGGCATCATCTTTGCTCACAGCAACCTCAAACTCCTGGGCTCAAGCGATCCTCTTGCCTCAGTCTCCCAAGTAGTCACCACAACACCCATCTAATTTTTTTATTTTTCATGGAGACTGGGTCTGCTCTTGCTTAGGCTGGTCTAGAATTCCTGAGCTCAAGCAATCTACCCACCTCAGCCTCCCAGAGTGCTAGCCCTACACCTGGCTAGCGGGTCTACCCATGAAGAGCAGGAGCCCTCAGAACATCTAATTGTACCTTCCCAGGTACAATCCCTGACCCTGACCCTATGGACAAAATGGGAGTTTTCATCATAATTGAAATACAGTCAAGCAAGAGACTGCTCCAAAACAGAAAGAGCCTGGGAATGCCCTGTCATACCAGCCTGGCTACCTGGCAGAGCCAGCTCTTCCTTCTAGTGCATGAGTTCCATTTCCCAAAATTCAGCACTCCACGAAACTGTGTGAGGGCGCAGAAATGAAGCCATTTCTGCTGATGGGCTCTGATTACTAGTC
Organism: Otolemur garnettii; assembly: GCF_000181295.1. Classification (NCBI taxonomy): domain Eukaryota; kingdom Metazoa; phylum Chordata; class Mammalia; order Primates; family Galagidae; genus Otolemur; species Otolemur garnettii. Next base: position 915,879 of record NW_003852573.1, on the reverse strand, counting down.
TCCTGTTCTTTCCTCCAGTGATCCGTCAAAGCTCCTGCCTACCTGGTAGTGAGGGGATTTGCATTTTAATTCTTGCCAATGAGGTGTGGTGCTAAACCATTTACTTAAGCTTCTAACTAACCTACCCCATTCACCTTCAACATTTCAATGGGAAATTAATTCGGGGGTGGGGGTAATTAGAGAGCAGTAATCAGGAAGAGAGGAAAACACACACACACACACCCTAGACTGATACACTAGGGGTGGCACACCCAATCATCCTGTATATGTCCTGCTGTTTCTATGCATTTGAAAAACTCCAATCAGCTCCTACTAATTAATTCTCTAGGAAGTAGTGGGTATAGCCGACTGTGGAATAAATGAGAATTGAAGGAGAGGCAGAAAAGATGGGCTTCTAATGATAGGGGAATTTAATGGTAAGCAACTCCCAAATATCCATCAGCAGATTAATCTATAGAGGTGGTGAGAAGGAGTAGGTTTCCCATGACACCCTGGAGGCATGGGGGCTCCTTGTCCCTCTCCCATTTCCCACTCAGGGAATGAAAATGTGATTTGGAAATAACCCAAGCAAAAGCAAACCAAATACTTCAGTGGGATGCAAAAGGATAAAGGGGCCTTCAAACCTTCCCAGGTGCCCTGCTGCTGCCCTGCCACTCACCTGAGGAATTCTGGGTCTCTTAGGAGAGATCACCAAGAATGCAATTTGCATGGGAATCCTTAGTGCTCCTGGGACAGGCAAAGGAAGCCCCAGACAGAAATGGAAACTGTCTCACCACGTGAGAGCCAGAGCTCTGTGCATATCTGTTTGGTGTGGGGGGTCCAGCACCCAGTGCGGGCTTCCTTCTGGGAGCAGAAGGAATGAGGAGCTGTGTGGTCCAATGTCAGGACTTGCCCTCAATTGCCCTCTAGCCAGCCCTGCCCCAAATCACTGTAGGAGGCTTGTTAGAGCAGTAAGAAAGCAGATTCCCTAGGACAGCAGTTCTCAACCTCTGGGTGACGACCCACAGGAACTATATTAAAGGCTCACGCATTAGGAAGGTCGAGAACCACTGCTCTAGGAGCTGACATTCCCCTACATAGGGGAGGGAAAAATCCTTTTACTCTGCCTTTCTTAGGTTCATGGCTGGGGCCCCTATAACAAAAGACAGAGTAGTAAGAGAAATGCACCCAAATTTATTTAATAGATGTTTTACGTGACACTGTAGACTACGTAAGGAAATGACAACCCAAAGAAATGGCTAAACAAGTATTTTTATGCTAGGTTTGACAAAAAGTGGACAGGGAAAGATTTGGACAGAGTATCATCTAATGGTATTAAACGGAGGGGAACCTAGCAAGGTCTGCTTCTTCTCTGTGATCCTTCATCTTCAGAGATAAGGATGTACTTTTCCTTTGGGTACAGAGAGGGCATCTCTGACCTGAGGGGTTTATGACCTGCTTCAGGAGAAAACTGTGGGGGTCAAGTGAGGATGACCTTCCTGCTTCTGCTATTTTCTCCGATACCAAAGCGCCATATTTGGGGGTACCTTAAGCACCAGCATCAACACAGGAGGAGAATGCAGTGCAGCCTGAGTGCAAGGAGTAACCTAGGAGTCTTGGAATCTCAGTAGCAAAGCAGTGATTCCCCTGTTTCCTAAGCCCCTGGGCACAGGTATTAAGGACAACCATGGTCAAACACGATGTGAAGCATCATCAAACAGAACACGGGGAGACTTGGCTGTGCCACAACACTCACCATTAATGCTTCAGAGCAGGCTGTCCAGGCCTTGGCTCCTGCAGGGGCAATACATTGATGTCCTTTCACAGACCCTTGCTAATCCAAGGTCAGCCAGCAAACCTGGTTCCAAGGGCAAGGACACCTGTTCAAGGACAGCACCAGCAGCCTTTGTTTTCTGACCCTGCACTGCTTCTCCAAAGTTAACAGCCATCTGGCAACAAAAGTCCTTTAATCACAGAAGTAAGTGGGAAAAATTAGCTCATAACTAACTAAGCCCATACCCTTGAGAGGTTAGTGTCCTGTCCGAGCCATATAAAAGGAAGAATCAATCTACAAATCAGCTGCTGAATCCTTTTCTCATAAGCCAAGATCAGTAATAATGAAGGCCATGGGATTACACAGGAACAACAAAAGGAAGGTCAATGTGTTCAACTATACTAGCTGTATCCTTCTTTAAGAATATCTACTATAAAATAGCAAAGAAATAGGGGGTGGTGATTCACATATAGACTTTTCACCATAAAAACCAAAGGCTCTTTAAACACGAGGACTTCTTGTATTCTGGAGTTTACTTAAAGAAATGTTAACCACATGTGACTAAAGGCGCGGTTTTTGTTGTTTTTTTTGAGACAGTCTCACTCTGGTGCCCAGGCTAGAGGGCCACGACATCAGCTTAGCTCACAGCAACCTCCAACTACCGAGTTCAGGCAATCCTCCTGCCTCAGCCTCCTGTGGAGCTGGGACTACAGGCACCTGTCACACACAACCCACACATACCTGGCGAATTTTTCTATTAACATCACTGAAGACTAAAGAAATAAAAAAGGACTTGTGAAATGAAAATGCAAATCAATTGAAAGCACAGTCCATTTGCAAAAATGCCATTAATATGCAACTTGTCAGGAAGACAGCGGCTTCAGAAAGGAAGGTGCACCTGGGCTCTCTGGAAAGTCAGAAAGTGGGGTAATTATTAGAAAATAACTTCACAGAAAACAAAAAGCCAGTAGAATTCATAAGGAGATCCAAGAACTTGAAAAAGAGAATAAATCTGTTAAATAGTTAAGTCTTTGCTAAATTTCTGAAAAGAGGAAAAACCAACACATGTAAGATTCAAAACATTTTAAGAATACGACACACAACTACGTGTTCACACATTTGAAAATGTCAATGAAATGGAAAAACATGAATTGCTCAAACTGACTTAAGGAAAAAATCCTAAATACACCAATTAAACTGAAGGATACTGCAAAGTTCTCATTGAATCAAGAAACTTTATGCCTAGACAAACTTAGAAATGAATGATATCTAAGTTTGATACAGGCACTTCACACGTACTACTTAAACAGGTCCATAAATATGAAAAAAATGGAATGTTTCTCATTTGTTTTATAATGCTAAAAGAATGCCAATCTTGAAATCTGAGGCTGAAACAAAATTACAGACTAATCATTCTCACTCACTAATCTGTATTTTTTTTAAACTTAGAAAAAAAGCAATATATTTTTAAATAATATGGTCACAGTAGGTTTGTCATAAGAATCCATTTGATTTGCTACCAGAAAATTCATGATATTAAAATATCGTATCAATAGGTTTAAAAAGGAATAGATACTTTAAATACTCATCACTTATTGCCAATTTTAGAAGGATTCCTTAATGTGACTTTAAAAATAAATGTTGTTCAACCTTTCCTTAATGGTTAAAAGAAATACAGACATTTCTGCAAAAGTCAAAATTAAAACAGATAACATCCAGATATTATATTACTCCAGATGTCTTAGCAAAGTAAAACAGATGAAGCAACACCACTATCATTATCTGTGGATGAGATTATCTAAATAGCAAAAGAAAAACCAGGAGAATCAAACAATAAACCAATGGAACAGAAGAGAATTTAATAAATTATTAAAACATAAACCAAAATAAATACTTTTACTATAAGACTAGAAATAATCAGCTAAAAAGTAAAAAAAAAAAAAATTATTTGAAAAATATCCCAATCGTAAAAGCAGAAAAAGAAAAGATTCAGAAATAATCTCAAGAAGAATTTTAGCAGGACTTATTATAAAGGAGACCATGAACCAGCCAGGCATGGTGGCCCACACCTGTAATCCTAGCACTCTGGGAGGCCAAGGCAGAAGGACTGCCTGAGCTCAGGAGTTGGAGACCAGCCTGAGCAAGAGCAAGACCCCATCTCTACTTAAAAAAAAAAATAAGAAAAATTAGGCAGGCATTGTGGCAGTGCCTGTAGCCCTAGCTACTGAGGAGGCTGAAGCAAGATCTCTTAAATCCAGAAGTTTGAGGTTGCTGTGAGAGATGCCAGGGTACTCTAACCTGGGTGACCATGAAGCTTCATGAAGAGAAGTAATGGAAGACTTTGAATAAATAAAAATACATACATATTATATTCCGGGATGAAAACACACCATATTTTAAGAATGCCAATTATTTACAATTTAATTTCTAGGTTTATTGTAATTCTAATTAAAACTCTAATGAGAATTCTTTGGAACTTGGCCAATTTTAAATATGCAACTCAAAGAATTAAACTGGCAAAAATACCTAAGAAAGGTCTGGAAACAAAGATCAATAAGTAATAACTTACTTTACCGGACACATAAGCATTTTATATGGCAAAAATAATTAAAACACTGCAGTACTTCTGTGAGAATTGATTGAGACTGAAGCAGAAAAGACAGCCTCTCAAACAGTCTACAGTGTGAATAAGAATTTGCTACATGATCAAGATTGCGTTGTATTTTAACATGGAAAGACAATAAATAATGTTTAGTTGCCTATCTGCAAGAAAATAATTTCATTTCATTTCACATCATAGACCAAATACACTTGAGATGGAGTAAAGAATATTCAGCTTGCTGAGAAGTAATACGGAAAGATTGTGGCACCCTCCCACAGAAGTGTTAGTTTGTATGGTCCTCAAGAGTGGGCTGGGCTTGGCATGTCTATCAAGAACCTGGAAAACATTGTGGTTTTTATTCTATAATTCCTCTGCTGGAAACCCTTCTGAGAAAAACAATCAGATTCAATACAACAATACAAATACTTTTCTTAAAAAATAAAGCACTCAACGCATACAGTTGGAATCAAAAAGAACAGAGCGAACCCAAAGAAAGAATATGAAAGGAAATAATAAAAGGACAGAAATCAAGGAATTAGAAAACAGAAAGAAACAAAGTGAAAAGCTAAAAAGATTAATAAAATCTCTGGCACAGTCGATTAAAGAAAGAAAAAAAAAACAGGAGGGAGAAGTGAAGAGAGGGAACGAAGGAGGAAAGTGGAAGAAAGATGCAAATATACACAAAGAATAATATGAAGGAACTAACAAAAAATTTTAAAAATAATAGTTTTATGAAGCACAATATACTAATCAAACTGAAAACCTACAATAAAATGTATGTATTCCCAGAAAGCTACAAAATTTGAAATAGGTACAAGAAATACAAAATTTAAATAAAAACAAATAAGTGGTAAATTAAAATAGTCAAAGACTTTCCCCCCCAGATTCTTTTTTCTTTTTAAACCAGTGACCTCCTATCATCGGCAGTTTTCTTTTCAGTAATACGAATTAACAGTTTTCATCCCAAGCATTGCACTAAATTGATACAGTCCTCTTTTAGGAGGAGGTATCAGTTCTTTCCAGGCCTATTATGCGAGCCTTTTAATGCATGCCGCATCACATCTTTCTTCACATTAAATGCAGAGAGACATAAAAAGCTCTCCATCTACAAAACCATAAGGCACAAGCTTGCTGCAGTAGCTGTGGGTCAGCCCCAGTACTGCAGAGCACAAGGGTGAGGTCACACAGCACAGCAGACCACCCCCCCCAAGTATTTCCATATGACTTTGAGATGGTCTATACTTGGTAGAGCTGGGGAGGAGGGTATTCTGGAGAGTCCTTGCTACGGTCTGCTGAGAAATTCGATTTGACTGTTAAAATCTGCTTGTTGTTCCTAATGACTGGACAGCCTGCTGCTGCTGATGGAACTGAGCCGTGAGTAAGATGTGTGCTCACACCCGGACACAGTAGCTGTGCAGATGCCCAGCTACTCACTTAATTCATTTTGAGCCTCTTGTCTAACCTGTGGACCACATGTAAATCATCTAAGGACTGTTTTTGCTGATCTATGGTGTCAGATAAGTGTAAAAAATTTGCACGGACATTTTTTCTTGCTCATCAGCTTGTGTCAGTGTTTGTGTTTAACGTGTGGCCCAAGACAACTCTTCTTCCAATATGCAGCAGGGGAAAAAAAGGACGGACACCCCCACACATCTAGTATGTTCTAGGCACGACATTTGCTCCAAGGACAAATGCTCAAAAAAAGTTCATGGAAGAGACAATTTTTCCAGTGACCTACTTCTGTGACGTGAGCAAACTGCACTTCTTCCTGAATTAGAAAGTGAGATGTGGAACCAAGAAGGCTCAGTGTTGCACCAGTTAAATGTACTTTGGCAAGGCAGGGGGATCTGGCTCCCCTGAGCTGAACTGGCAAAACCATAAGAGGAAGATGTTTCCTGGGAATGGCTTGAGAAACACTTTAGCACTGAAAATAAAAGGGAAAGTAGAAAAGGCTAAAAGAAGCTTCAGGCTCGGGAGTGGTGCAGGAATAAGACACATAGTAAAGCAGCCTCTGGACCAGTTAAAGTGTAGAGAAGTTTTGTGCTCTCCAGAGAAGGATCCCCGACCCAGCCAGCAGCTGCTGCAACATGTCCACAGAAGGATCCCCCACCCGGTCAGCAGCTGCCACAACACAGTTTGAAGTTTAAAAGTAGGATTAACAAAAGAGCTCCCCCTTTAAAGCAAGCTGCTTTAAGAAATTATCAAT
>NW_003852573.1:900040-909062 GCF_000181295.1 Otolemur garnettii | reverse complement strand
AAAAAAAAAAGAAAGAAAGAAATTATCAATAAATATGAATGTCAGAATAGAAAACATATTGAGTCTAGAGTTGAATAGATCTGGGTTTAAACTCCAGCTCCATTAATTATTAGATGTGTGAGTTTGGACAAGTAATATTTTTGAGCTTCAGTGTCCTCACATGACCTGTGCAACCTCCCACGCTAGGCTTTAAGTGATCTGCAGCTTCCACTTTTGTGGACCCAGCTGCCTGTCATGAGGAAGATAAGCTCCATGGAGAAGCCACTTAGAACCACAGTGCTCCAGTTTCACAGCCCCCAGCTGAGCGCTCAGCTGACACCGGCACTAACTGAGCCACCTGAACGCCCGAGCCCAGTGGAACCACCAGATGACTACAGCCCCAGGTAACAACACAAGCAGCAGAGTCTGCTGTGGAGTCCAGTTCAGGATACCAGAAACAAAATCTCACAGAACACAAAAATCAGTTGACATAATTTATCTCATCAACAGGCTAAAGAAGAAACATAAGATGATCAAGAAATTAAAAAAAAAAAAATTAGCAAAATCCAACACCACTGTGAGGGTTAATTTTCTGTGTCAACTTGACTGGGTCATGGGGTGCTAAGATTAAACACTATTTCTAGGTAAGTCTGTCAGGGTAGTTCTTGATGAGATTAGCATTTGAATCACTGGACTGAGTAAAGTAGATTGTTCTCTTTAACGTGGGTAGGCATCATCAAATTCCTTAAGAGCCTATGAATAGAAAGAAAGAGAGGAGAAGGAAAGAAGTTTGCCCTCTCTTGTGTTCTTACTGCTTATGCTAGGTCATATTACCTTATCTTCTAATGGGACTCAGACTGGGGGTTATACCAGTGGCTACACTAGTTCCCAGACCTTTGGATTCAGACCACCAGCTTTCCTAAGTCTACAGCTTGCAAACAGCAGATTACAGAACTTCTTAGCTTCATAAATGCATGAGCCAATTCCTTGTAATACATCTCCTTTTATATCTTTATCTATCCTATTGGTTCTGTTTCCCTGGAGAACCCTGACTAATACACACTTTCATAATCTCTTAGAAAACCCAGAAAAGAGGAGACCTTCCTTAACTGAATAAAGGGCACCTACAAAAAAGTGTACAGCTAGCACCAGACTTCATGGTGAGAAACTAGGAGCTTTTCCAGTAATATTAGGAAGAAGGCAAGGACGTTCCCTCTCACCGTTCTTTTTCCATATTGTACTCGAAGTCCTAGTTAATGCAATAAGACACAAAGAAAAAGCATATAGATTGAGAAGACAAATTTAAAGTTGTCTTTGAATATGACATGATTATGGAGAAAATCTGAAAGAATCAACAATGACAACAAAAATCCCTTGAAATAACCAAGCATAGCAAGATTGCAGGATATAAGGTATCCATTCTGGTGCTGGATGCTGAGGCTGGGCGTGCATGGGACCATGGCATATATGGGACCTCTCTGTACTTTCTGGCCAATTTTGCTGTGAACCTCAAACTGCTTTTGTTGTTTGAGACAGCCTCACTCTATTGCCCCAGCTGGTCTTACACTCCCAAGCTCAAGCAATCCTTTTGCCTCAGCCTCTTACTCTTCCTAGGGCTGGTCCTGAGTAGCTGGGACTACAGGTATGCAACACAATTCCTTGCTTTAAATGTGCTTTTAAAAATTAAAGTCTATTGAAAAAAGTGAAAATAATCTCCCAGAACAGTGAGAGATAATAAACAGTGGTTATTGTTTTAAATCATAAAGCTGCAGGATAGTTCGTTACGCAGCTGTGGGTAATGACGACACCCGTCTATGGAAGACTGCGGATTAACTGCTAACAGCCATTCCTGCTTTCTTCCTCCAGAGTAGAACACTCTAGATAAATGGCCCCCCAGCCAAAGATTACATCTCCTAGCTTCCCTCCCAGCTAATGTGGTCACAGGATGAGGTTCTGGGGAATGGTCCATAAACAAATATGATATAAGCAGCTTTCAGGTCATGCTCTGAAAGGCAGAGGGCCTCTCCTCTCCTTCCTTTCCACACTTGTGGATGGTCAAAAAGCAAACATGCCAGCAGGAGCTGAAACAGCTCCATGTGTGACCACATGTTGAGGACAGCAAGGGACATGTTAGAAAGAACCAGGGTTTCTCATGCTGTCTAGACACCACACCAGTTATGCACCACTTATTTTGAAGGATAAGTTTCCGCAGCCAGGCCTGTCTTCTAAGTCACATACCATGTCACAGGGCTGTGCTAACCATCAAATGGGGCAAGGCGCATTGAAGTACTTAGCACAGTGCCTGTCAAAGAGCATGTGAGCTCCTTCTACATGGGCTCTGAGAGCTCTGAGGGTCCTGCAGAGAAATGCAGCTATTTTGATGGCCTTGACAAAACTCACCTCTTCCACCTCTGCTCCTTTTTTTTTTAATTTTTTTTTATTTTGAGATAATGTCTCACTCCATCACCCAAGCTAAAGTACAGTGGTATTATCACAGCTCACAGCAACCTCAAACTCCTAGGCTCCAGCAATCCTCCTGCCTCAGCCTCCCAAGTAAGTAGCTGGGACTATAGGTGTGTGCCACTACACTCAGCTAATTTTTCAATTTTTTGTAGAGATGGAGGGGTCTTCCTCTTGCTCTGGCTGGTCTTGAACTCCTGGCTTCAAGCACTCCTCTCGCCTCAGCCTTCCAGGGGGCTAGGATTATAGGTATGAGCCGCCACGCCTGGCCTCTGTTCAGTTTTGATAGGAGATCAGAAAAGCTTGGGGACTTACCTCTGGAGACTTTGTAAACTTCATAGAAAGAATAGAAGTGGAAGCCCAGTGAAGCCAGCAGGTAAAGAGACAGCTCCCATCGGGGCAGCCCTGCTCCTGCCATGAGCACTCCTGATGCTCACGCAGAGTGTTTCTGAGGAAAAGAGACAAAACATTAGACCACAGACAGGACACTAGAGAAGAGTGTCCAACACTCAATTTAGTTGGTCTGCACTCCCAGAGGTCCCACACAACTCAACGTGATACAGACAACCACAGTCGAACCTCCCCACCCAGTAAGCTTACCCCACATGCATACACAGCCTGGCCGCCCTGGGAGCTCCCACAGCCTCCCATAACAGTATACACGAGATCGTTCTCATTCTCTACTCATTGCACGGTACACCTGTCTGCCTCCGTGGAGCGGACCTTCAAAGAGCAGAGACCATGATCTCTGACTCCCCAGCACCTAGCACAGTGCCTGGAATGTAGCAAGTATAGCAAGGGACTACCAGATGCTCTAAAAATAAAAACTGGCTTTAAAACCCCGAATAAAAGAAAAGCACAGATAACCTCTAAACCCCTTCTCAGCCAGCAGACGTACCCTCCTCCTTCTCCCCCTCAGGAGTCATCCCATAGTTGTTCATCTGAATGGACTATTAAAAACTGTTCTGCCTTCTTTGCTCTGTGGACTGCCTCAAGGGGAGTTAAAGACTTAACTCCAGGTGCAGGGCAGGCCCTGCTCACTGCCCATCCCTCAATATTCAATCTTTTTCTTACACATTAATTGAATTTTTTGCTGGATGCATGGATGCCAGACTCAGCACTGCACTGTAGCTATTGTAAACACTGGAATAGTTTCATTCAAAGGCTTATGAATGAAGGGACATGAGACTGTGGCCATCCCCTTCCTTCCCTTTCTTCCTGCTGAACAGAGTTAGAAACAGTCACCTTGGCCAAAGAGGTGACAGCCATATGGAAACCTAAGACAGAGGCACCTCATCCCTTGGCACCCCAGCTTCCCTAAACCACTTATATCTGGACTATTAGATGAAAGAAAAACGCAATTCTAGGTTGTTTAAGCCACCTTATTCTAGATCTCCCTCTCACGGCAGCCATGACTATATTCTAAGTAATAGAGAAAGTAATGGAAATTTAGGCCCTCGAATCCGCAGACAGTCCTGAACATTCCCAAGGAACATAGAGTTAACTAAATTTAAGCCCTTTTATGACCTTCATCGCTTTCCTTAAACCTCTCGAATATGTCCCATTGTAGATGCCAAATTAAGAGCAAAATTTTAAGCCTCACAGAAGCACTTCTAATTTGTGACAGTGACGCCAAAACACAGAATTCACACATCATCTCAGTTTGTTTTCACAACAGCCTGGGGACATGGGTGGAACAAGGGAGGCAGGCATTTTACAAATGAGGAAGGTGATGAGGTTACAGAGCCAGAAATAACCAAGCCAGAACAGAAAGACAAATACTGCATGAGCTCACCTCCACACACACGTGGAGTCTAAGAAAAGTCAAACTCACAGCAACAGAGAGTAGGCTGGTGGTTGCCCAGAGCTGGGGTAGGGGGAGATGTTGGTTGAAAGGTACAAAGTTCCAGTTAGACAGGATGAATTAATTCTAGGCTCTATTGTAGAGCATGGTGACTACACTTAATAATAATGTATCACATACTCAAAAATTATAAGGAAAGTAGATCTTAAATGTTCTCATCATTAAAAAATGCTAAGGGGGTGATGTAATAGATATGTTAATTTCCTATATACATTTCAATGTATATGTATGTCAAAACATCATGTTATATACCATCAATATGTACAGTTTTTATTGATCTAAATAAATGAATAAACAAACAAAATATAAAACTAACTTAGGGCTCAACTTTAAGCCTTTGGACCACCAGCTCCCCACCCCTCCCCTCTGCCACGGCCAGCCCCATTACCACCAGTTTGTGGAGTTACTGGCCCTTACAGCCTGGCTTAGAATCTGCCACACACAAACTCCTTTCTTCAGGCTATCAGGAGACAGAGCAGGGAGAGAAATGAACTTCAGCTTTCATAAACTATGAGGTCAGAAATCACAGTCCTCCACTCAGAGTGCCCCAGGGTCATTACATAAAAGCCACCCAGAAAGTTAGGCCTGGGTTTCTCCTGCAACCTAAGAGATCCAGAAACGATCAGACCCCTGTAAGCCCCTCTAAAGCCTCAGCACTTGCAACAACATTTTCTTGGGTTCTTGCTGTTTTTCAGAACCACTAGTAGATTCATACATTTCTACTTAGACTTGTATCTCTAGAAGAACTTAAGATTTCTGGAACTTTTCTAGTCTTCCTTTTAGTGGGAAGTTAATTTTAACTGCTTGGTTTTACAGCATCAAAGGATGTTAGTATTACACTGGAGGACCTCACCCTACTAAGAATCTGTGATTAGCAAAGAGCAGTGGAATTAGCAACTCCTACTGAAATTTGAATATACATAATCTTACAGATTAAATGAAAGTTCTAAAGCCCTACTCTTCAGAAGCTTTTCAAGGACAGTCTATCTGGGGCAATTGCCCTGCAGGAAGGATTTAACACTTTGGAAACTAGAAAATTCCAATTTTTAACATTTCTCCCCTTAGTGCTACCATTAGCTATACTGTACGGTAAGTCCCCACTTAAGCTTGCTAGTGGGTTCTGCACCTTTAAGTGGAACAACCTATAACCAGACCAGTTTTCTCATCAGCTCATTGATACAAACAAGCGTTAAGTTCCTGTAGCATATTTCTGGTCACAAATGCATCACCAAAATTCTAAATAAAGAGCCACAACACTTCTAATATTATACACTGGAATAAATGTGAGCTATACAAACATTTAAGAGAGATTAATGAGAACAATAGGATCATCATTCACCCCAGTTTTGGTGGATCGTCAGGTGTACCCGTGTAGGGTTAAATAAAGGGACAAAGCACCTGCTTACCACCCACAGTTCAAAGCCACTCACAGTCAGGTCAGGTTCACTGAGCGCTTCTGTGCCGCATCATTTATGGTCGTGCATTTGGATGATTATCCTAGATTTCATGAATTTTTATCTTCCAGTCATTTCTATTTATTCACAGTGAGAACCACCTTTGGAAGGCCGCCATGCCCTGGCAGGGCGCACTCACTCCTATCTGTACACACGCACACTGGGACCCTTTAGACACCTAACAGGCACGGGTTTGGGATGTGGGAAAAAACCAAGAGTACACAGACAGGGGGAGAACCGGCAAGCAGGTGGTGGTTCTGGCAGAGAATCATTTTCTCTTCATCTACTATACTACAATGAAGGAAAAGATGTTATTTAAGGACCAGCTGCAAGTTTTGGAGACATATAAAGATACATAGTAACTAAAAAAAACAAAGAACAAAAAAAGTGAAAAGAAAGATATGTAGTAACTAACAGCAAAACAGCAGGTAATCAGCAGAAAAATTAGCTGTCTCTTCGTTTCCAAAATTTAGAGATTGGATCAAAAAGCCTCCACCTGACAGCATGGATATGTTGGCACCAAACACCCAAAGAGGGACACCCAACGCTGCCACTTATTGGTTAAGAAACTTGGGTAGGCAGCAACTTCCCAGATATGGTGGTTTTTCATAGGGTTTTCGAAGGATTAAATGTAAAATGCTAAGCCCAGAGCAGTCACTAAGTACTCAATAAACATTAGTTAGAAGTTACCGGGCAGTGAATTTCATTTATCAGGAGCCTACCTACCCGGAACTCTGGTTTTCTTACTGAATGGAAGAAATGTAACTGACCTTCACTGGGCGTGGCCATCCGACCTACATCTAGACCTCTTTCAGCAGGTTGGCATCGCCGGAATTTTCGTTAATGTTTCCCTCCTCTTTCTGTTCCCACACCCGACTCAGGACCAAACTGTACTGTGGGGACCACCCAGAAACTGTCTACCCAGGGTCTCTTCCCCACCACCTCTCTGCTTATTCCCCAAGGGGATATTCAGTACTCTGAACTTTGTGTTGTCACTCTCTCCACCACATGAACCACCTCACACCAACATTCTCATAGACTTCTTTTTTGAGAACTTTTTTTTTTTTAAAGTAACAAGAGTCTCACTCTGTTACTTAAGATGGAGTGCAGTGGCATGATCATAGTTCACTGTAACCTCAAACTCTCGGGCTCAGGTGATTCTCCTGCCTTGGCTAATTTTTAAATTTTTTGTGGGGACAGAGTCTTGCTATGTTGCCTGGGCTAGTCTTGAACGTCTGGCCTCAAGCGATCCTCTCGTGTTGGCCTCCTAAAGGGCCAGGATTATAAACATGAGCCACTAAACCCAGCCTCAGACATCTTTCTTAACAAATCTTTTTTCCTCACACCTCCCTTTTGAACTTCTGCCCAATTAACAAGGTCTGACAAGATCATGAACTTGCCGCTGCGTGCTTACATTGGCAGCACTGTGTGAACAACTCTGTAAGGCTTCATAACCTTGGCATATCAGCGTCTCACAGTTATGTTCATGTCAATGCATGGTGATGTCTTGCCAAGTGGTGTTCGTTATTACTGCATGTTTTTGTGTGCCATCAGGAGAATATCAGAGCTTGAATTAGAGCAATGGACAGACATTCATAAATGTCTTGTCAAACTTGGCAAGAGTAGACTTGAAATCAGGGACATGTTAGCACCAGCTCACACATCATAGTCTGTGAGGGAGTTTTTAGCCAGTAAACAAATAACTGTATTAAAACAGCCTCCCTATTCACCTGATCTGGCCCCCAGTGACTTATTTCTTTACCTTATTTCTTTACCTTTTCAACAAAGGAAATATTGAACAGAAAATGTTTTGATGACATTGAGGACATCCAGGTTAATACAAGAGCTTTGAGACCATTCCAGAAAAAGAGTTCCAAAATTGCTTGAAGGTTAGACTTAGGTGCTGGCATCAGTTCATGGGTTCCCAAGAATACTTTGAAGGTGACCCTAGTCATATTCAGCAATGAGAGTAATGCTTTTTCTAAGAAAATTACTCTATTATTTTTCTCTATTCATTTCAGCTGTGTACACGGAGAGCTAATTAGAGTAGATGTATGTTTTAAGGGGTTGAATGACACAACAGCATGACAGAAAATAAAAGGCACCCATTCGGAAGTATAACTAGAACTTTTTGAAAATGTCCAGGCCCTTACAGGTTCCCAAAATCTCTCTCAGAAAATTCTTAAATTTTGATTTTTCATGTTCTTCTTTACACAGGAGCCATCAGGATGGTGGAGGTTCTTACTCAAATGTGTAAGTGATGCTTCTTATCTGTTTTACATGCATAGATTTAGCCCTGCAGCAACATACCAGGACCTAGGAGGCAGCCTAGAAACTAATCATCAGCTATCATTTCTACAGGAAACAGCCAATCTAGAGGGACACAGCCTGTTTTTGAGCAGGAGTCTACTTGATCAAGCTACAGAAACGAGGTTGCCCCCCTGATGTGTAATAGTGAAGGAGGGTTGTTGGCATGTCAGATTGGGGGAGAGAGGTGAGAACACTTCCATCAGGCTGGGAATGTTGGTGAGGACAGCAAAGAAGGGGAAATGAGGGTAGTGGGGTGAAGGGAGACTGGGAGTCAGGCCCGCGGCAGGGTGTCTTAAACACACAGACTTCAAGTTTGGATTGGTAGCCATGCAGATCCCCACCTGCGGCCCCTCAACTGAATCCAAATGTCACAGAACAAATCACTTTATTAAAAGGATTTGTCTGTAAAATTCTGATTCACTCAAAAAGCTGCACTCCAGGATCCAGAAGGTCACATGTGGTCCCGTGGTTGCAGGTTCTGCGCCTCTAAAAGGTCGGCGATTCAGGCCCTCAGTCAGTCAGGAGAAGATGCTGGGACCAAACCATACAGATGAGGGAAAATTAAGTTGCACTTGGCATCGAACTAGTCCAGGAGTCAGGAGGAAAAAAAGAAGAAAAGAAGGACCACAGAGCAGCAATTCCAAAGCTGTCAGGCTACTGGATCTCAAAGCTGAATGATATTGGTAAGACTAAGAAATCTAATTGGAAAATGTTCTTCTTAAAAAAGTATCTCAAGAATGGAAGAAAAAGTATCTAATGTACACAGCCCTACTTTGAAACTAATTCATAGCTTTTATAGGAATGTCATAACCTAATTATAGCCTTAGAATACGAGAAAGGGGTGGGAGGGGGAGGTGAGGGGGATGGATGGGGGGAGGGAGGGAGATTGGTGGGGTCACCTCTATGGTTTATCTTACAAGGGTACAAGTGAATCTTTCTAAAAGCAGAGTATGAA
>NW_003852573.1:895511-899005 GCF_000181295.1 Otolemur garnettii | reverse complement strand
GACCTGCCCAAGGACACAGAGCAGCCAGCAGTGGAGCAAAAATTAGAACTGACATTCCCAGCTCCCACTCTCTTACAGGCAGAAATCTTGTTCCTTAACCTTGGGGGAAAAGTGTAACTCTTAGTGCCGAAGCCTGAAATGTGCATATCAACAAAACTGCTGTAAGATGGTTTTCCTCAACAATTCCCAATATCATTTCAAAAGTACTTTATCACTTAATCCTGAAGCAGGCAACTAATAGATTCCAACACTTCCAATTTAAATTTTTTTCTGCTCCTACATTTTGACATCAACCATTAAATGGGTTATAACCAAATACTGACATGCACCAGAGGACTTGAGGAAGGCAGCTCTCATCCTTCAGTAGCAGCATCACCATCATCACCTCTACCAAGTAATTGCTCCATGTCCTAAACTAAGGTTGCCCTCTCTTAAGCTTTCTTATCATTTAGTAAGAGCTGTACTATAATGAATACTACTCACAGACTCCTATGCTGGAAAAACACAAGTATTATATCGTGTATTCTTCAAAACAGCCCTTTGAAGTTGGTACCTCGGATAACTTCATTTAATAAAAGAGGAAGCCAAGACTCAGAAAGGTTAAGAAAATTGCCCCAGCTGGTAAGCAGCAGAGCTTAGATTCATATCCACCAAGTCCAACTCCAGAGCCTTCCCTCGGCCATCTCACTATTCTTACAAAGTGTGCTATATTCATTTTTATCCCTAAATCAATCTATCAGAAAAGCTAAAACGTAATATGTAGTATAAGCTTTGTAAATGTAATTATTTTTATTTTTTTGAGAAAGAGTCTCACTTGTCACCCTCCATAGAGTGCTGTGACGAAATAGCTTATAGCAACCTCAAACTCTTGGGCTCAAACGATTCTCTTGCCTTAGCCTCCCAAGTAGCCCAAACTACAGGATCCCGCCTGGCTATTTTTTTAGAGATGGGATCTAGTGCTTTCTCAGGCTGGTCTCGAACCTGTGAGCTCAGGCAACCCACCCATCTCGTCCTCCCAGAGTACTAGGATTACAGGCATGAGCCAGCACTCATGGCAAATTTTTTAATATCATGTATAATTTTAGACACTCCCTAAGAAAATTTGAGAATCATCTAACTGTGATCAAAATACACTCAAAACCTCTAACTTACGTATATTGCGTAAAGATTTACTAAAGAAGGCAAACTAAACCAAACTAATTTACCTTGGAAATAAGAGGGGAAAGTCAGCCATTACACATAGATAAGGGCTGAGTAAAAGTGGAACAATTCTAAATGCAGGGAGAAATAAGCACTCTGGAAACCGCAAAGTAATAAAAGTGAAAGCAGCTTCTGCCCACTGAAATGACAACGGCTTTGAAGAAAATGAAATAGTGGTGCAATATTCTAGCTTATTTGGAAAAAGCGGTGTGAGACTTTGCTCTTTTCCAGGGTCCAATTTGATAGAACAGAAGCCTGTTTTGCAGAATATAAATTGCACAATTTTCCCCAGGAAAACCAAGTCCAGACTCATTTTGTCCCCCCCCATCACAGTTCTCTCCAAACCCCACTTCAGTGACATTCTTATTCTTCTATCCACATGATACTAAGTGGAAACCCAGAAAGGCTCAGCAACACAGAGGATGGTTAGATCGATTGGAAGAGGTCCACTGGACTGGGGGGAAAGTCAAATTACAGAATATTTTAATGTACATACTATTTCCAAATCTGTGCCAAAATATAGATATCAGTCATGTACCCCTGCATCATAAACGATCCCAACACATTAGAATAACAAAGATTTATTCTCTCTCGAGACTCTGTGGGATGGCAGTCTGGATAGTTCTGCTGCTGTCCTCCCTGAGGTCTCTGCTGTGACTGCTATCACCCACAGCCTGATGGAGCTGGAGGGGCCACAGAGGCTTCACGCACAAGTCTGGTAGCTGACAGTCGCTCCTATGAGGTGCCTGGCTTCTCCTCCATATAAGCTCCACCATGCAGGCTAGACTTGGCTTTTTCAAAATACAGGGGATTCAGGGTTCTGAAAGAACAAAGGCACGAGTCACAAAGTCTCTTAAGGATCAGGTTCCAGAATTCACAGAACACTTTATCGATCAAAGCAAGTCAAAAGAGCAGCCCAGGGCGGCACCTGTGGCTCAGTGGTAGGGTTCCAGCCCCATATACGGAGGGTGGTGGGTTCAAACCCAGCCCTGGCCAAACTGCAACAAAAAATAGCCAGGTGTTGTGGCGGGCGCCTGTAGTCCCAGCTACTCAGGAGGCTGAGGCAAGAGAATCACCTAAGCCCAAAAATTGGAGATTACTGTGAGCTGTGACGCCACAGCACTCTACTGAGGGCAATAAAGTGAGACTCTGTCTCTAAAAAAAATAATAAAATAAAAACAGCCCTGATTCAAGAAGGAGGAGAAATAGATCCCCTCTTTATGGGAGGAGCAGCAGCACTGGCACTTGAAAAAGGTTGTAGGAACACAATCTAACACACTAGGGATATTGTAGCTACTAATGAATAAAATCTGGGAAATCAATTTACAAAATACATTTCACAGCAGATCTTTATTACACAAAATGTCACAAAAATTGTCTTTCCCCATACATACATATATAACTTTTTAAATTATGTTCCCAAATCAGAATTTCAAAATTAGAGGGGACTTCCTATTCTAATCTCCAGCCAGTTTGGGAATTCCTTTCACAATATCTACTTGATCATTTCCAATAGTACAAAGGAAAGAAATACTGTTTCTAACCACTTTTGATTGTTAGCATGTTTTTACTCCAACCAAGTTGAAATCGGCCCTTCTTTTTCTAAAAAGAAGTCTCCTGCCATTAGTTCTATTTCACCTTCTGGAACTTAAGGTTTGGAGGCAAGATAATGTGATATGGTTTAAGGATTGTTCTGGAGTCAGATTGCCAGTTTGAATCCCAGCTTTGCCACTTCCTAGCTGTGTGACCTACCATAAATTGCATAACTTCTCTGTGCCTCAATTTCCTTATCTGTAAAATAGGACAATAGCAATCTTCAGAAAGGATTATATGAGTTTATAAAATCATAAAACAGTGCCTGGGGTATAGTAAACTCTGAAAAGCTTATTCTTGCTTTCAATGTTATTGCTATTATTATGTATACTAAAAGGCTTATTGTTTCCAATAATATTCTGTCAAATATTTAAAAATAATTAATGCTATCCCTTCCACTCAACCCCTCTTCAGATCTGATCTCTAACATCTATTATCCCTTTGACCATTTCTTCAATGACTTATTTTTTGATCTTGCATCTTTCTGGTATTTGAAAAAGGTTGTGGAGACACAATTTAACACACTAGGGATATTGTAGTTATTGATGAATAAAATCTAAACAGTTAGCTTACAAAATACATTTCACAGTGGATCTTTTCCATACAGAATGTCACAAAAGTTATTCTCCCTCCATACATAATTTGAAAAATGATGTTTCCAAATCAGAATTTGTTGGGAGTTATCTCTTTTTTTTTTTTTT
>NW_003852573.1:879460-894665 GCF_000181295.1 Otolemur garnettii | reverse complement strand
GTGGGTCCCCTAAAATGTCTATGTCCTAATCCCTAGAACCTGCAAGTATGTTGTTTTACATGGCAAAAGAAACTTTGCAGATGTGCTTAAGGATCTCCAATGGAGAGATAGTCTTGGGTTATCTGGGTGGGCCCGATATAATCACAAAGTTCCTTATAGCAGGAGGAAGATGTGATCTGATGATGGAAGCAGAGGTGGGAGGTGTTTTGAAGATGGAAGAAGGGACCACAGACAAAGAAATACAGTAGACATCTGGAAGCTAGAAAAGACAACAATAAAAAGATTCTTCCCCAGAACCTCCAGGAGAAGTGAGCCCTGCTGGCCCATTTTGGACTTCTGACCTCCAGAACTGCTAGATAATAAATATAGGCTGTTTTAAGCCACTAAATTTGCAGTAGTTTGTTACAGGAAACTAATATACCATCCCTACCCTCAGTTACTTCATGGTCTCATGAGAACAAAGTACTAAACAAAAAGAATTGATATAGATATTTTTAACCAGGTTGTCATAAATTTTAAAAACTTAAATTGGAGGAAAATTAAATCTGAAAATAAAATTGTATACTCAGTCCTCCCTTGGCCTTTCCTCGGCTTCCACCTCAGACTGACATCAATCTTAGCGCCAAACGTAACTCTAAGTCTTTATATAAACTTGCCACAAGCCAAATCTCTGTTGTTAAACACTGGCAAAAAGGAATGAATTCTGCAAGTTCCTAATTTTAAAAAGATACTGATGTGATACTGCGTTCTTTCCCCTGAAAATTCTTCAACTATTTTAAACCTTTTTAGTCAGCAAGAATCATGCTCATCACATCTTACGTGCCCCAGATTAGAAGCCTCTGAATGAACTAGATTTTTAATAATATTTTAAGCAAGCTTGCTATTAAAATATGACTATACTTAAATGAGGAAAGAATCTTAAGACTTTCAAGAAATGGACTCACCCAAGTAATGACCACTGAGATTTAAAACAACTGAATGCCTCAGAGGCCCCTGAGGTCCTTTCCTCCTCACTAATGTCCTCACAGGCATCCATTAGCTGGACTTCTGCTTCCAGCTGGCTTAGTTTGAACTCCACGTAAACAGAATCACATGGCACTTACTCTTATGTTTACCTTCTTTTTGCTCAGCCTTTTGTGAGACTCATCCGTGTTGTGAGGCAACCATTTGTTCATTCATATTAGACTATTTCATTATGTAAACTATGTGTGCATTTACGCATTCTACTACTGATGAACATGGGAGTGGTTTCTAGCAAGGAGCTATTATGAATAATACTGTTTGAAATATTCTTTTGTATGTCTTTTAGTGCACCTCTGTGTGCCTTACTACTGAATACGTCAGAATGGAATAGCTGGGTCATAGGGGATATATATGTCCAGTTTCAATAAATAATACCACAAAGGAAATTTCCAAAGCAGTTTATACTAATTTTCATATCCATCAGCGATGTAGGAGAGTTCCAGTTTATCCATATCCTAACCAGTACTTAGTACTGACAGTCTTTCATTTTCGCCACTGTGGTGATCATATAGTGATATCTCATTGTAGTTTTTTTTTCCCCACTCCCCCCAGACAAGATCTTGCTCTGTAAATTGCAGTGGTGTGATCCAAGCTGACTACACTCCTGAGCTCAAGTGATCCACCTGCTTCAGCCTGGCAAGTAGCTGAGACAACAGGCTGGTTCCAATATGCCCAGCTACTTTCTCTGTTTTTTTTGTAGAGATGGGGTCTCCCTATTTTGCTCAGGCTGGCCTTGACCTCCTGGCTGGAAGCAATCCTCCCCACTTGGTCTCCCAAAGTGCTAGGATACAAGTGTGAGCCCCTGTGCCTGGCCTCCCACTGCAGTCTTGATTCATTTACATTCTCCCAATTACTGATGAGGCTGTTTGCCATTTCATATGTTTACTGAGAATTCAGAGACCCTTGTTTATGAACTGACACTTGCCCATTTTTTTTCCTACTGAGCTCTGTCTTTTTCTGATTTATAAACTCTTTCTACATGAGTTTTCTATTTGGACACATGTATTACAGATCACGGCATCCATTCTGTAGCTTGCCTAATCTTTATGAAATCTTTGGATGGCGAGAAGTTCCTGCAGACATTTTCCTTTATAATTAGCACTTTGTGTGTCCTATTTGATTAACTTTTGTCTCTAGGCCATAAAGCTACTTTGTTTTCATCCAAAAAGGCTTTACTTTTACCTTGAGGTGTATGATTTATCTTCACTAATTTTTGTATGTGAGATGAGATAGATTTTTCATTTTGTCCATATGAACAGTCAATTGATGCACTGTTCACCTCTGTCATACATCAAGAGACTACCTGTGTATAAGCCTAGCCATGGAGTCTTTACCCAGTTCCATGGTCTGTCTAGCCTTGAGTCAATATCACACTGACATAACTACATATCAATCTAGTAGCTTATGTCCTTCAACTTAGTTGTTCTTGTATGGTTTAGAATTTCAAAATAAGTTTTAGAATCATCTCATCAACTTCTGCTTTTGAAAAAAGTATCTGCTAGAATTTTGATTAGGATTACACTCAATCTATAGACTGATTGACAGAATAACAAACCACCATTATTTTAAATCTTTAATTTCTCTCCATGTTTTAGCTTGCAAAGAGTTTTTGTCATGAATGGGTGTTGAACTTGATCAATTATTCTGTGCATGGGGTTAAATCACAGTTATTGATTTTTTTAATGTCAGCCAAAGTTGACATTCCTGAAATAAATCCAACTGGATCATGACTATCCTTTTAATAGATTTCTAAATTTACCAATACCTTGTTTTTAGGATTTTTGTGTGAGCATGTGGCTTATACTTTTGTTGTAATGGCATTATTAAGCTTTAATGACAAGATCACACTTGCCTCATAAAAGCAACTTTTTATTTTTTTTTTAATGTTTGGAAAATTTCACTAGTGAAGCCATCTGGACCCAAAATTTTTTCTATGGAAAGATGTTTAACCACAATATAATTCTCTTAATATTTAGGTTATTAAATCTGAACTGCCTAATTTCAAATCAAAAGTTTATTACGTCTGAAACAAAAAGCAGTACAATTAAAGCATGTGCCTATTTACACAGTTTTGCCATCTTAATAAGTAGCTTATTTATGCCAGCAGCAAAGAAGCATGGTAAGTGAAGATGAAATTGTGAAAGGTATTTTCCACTGCCTGTTGCAATTTGAATATTTTTCCTTGCAAAAAGTGGCCTAACAACTGGTAGAATTGGTAGTCAGTAGGTCATGGAAGAAGCCCAAATGCCCATCGACCCACGAATGGATCAATAAATTGTGGTACATGTACACCGTGGAATACTATGCAGCCCTAAAGAAAGATGGAGACATTACCTCCTTCATGTTTATATGGATGGAATTAGAAAATGTTCTTCTTAGCAAAGTATCTCAAGAATGGAAGAAAAAGTATCCAATACACACAGCCCTATTTTGAAACTAATTCATAGCTTTTATAGGAATGTCATAACCTAATTATAGCCTTAGAATATGGGAAGGGGGTAGGAGAGGGGAGGTAAGGGGGGGTGGATGAGGGAGGGAGGGTGATTGGTAGGGTCACCTCTATGGTTTATCTTACAAGGGTACAAGTGAATCTTTGTAAAAGCAGAGTATGAATGTCTTAACTCAATAACTAAGAAAACGACATGAAGGTTATGTTAACCAGTTTGATGAGAGTATTTAAAAATGTATATGAAAACAGCACACTGTACCCCTTGATTGCATTAATGTACACAGTTATGCTATAAGAAATTAAAAAATAAAAATAAATAAAAAAGAATTGGTAGTCAGTTGGTGCAAGGTCTGGTGAATATGGTAGATGACAGAGAGTTTCCAAATCTAGCTCCTGTAGTGTGAGGAGTGTTGTCTTGCAAGAGGATTGGCCTGTCTCTATTGACCAACCTCAGCACTTAATCACAAGCATCCTCATCATGTCATCCAATTGGTTGAAGTAGACATCAGCTGTTATCAATCGACCCAATTTCATGAAGCTGTAGCGGACAATACCAGTGCAGGACCACCAAATAGACACCATTAGCTTTTATTGATGAATATTTGGTTTTGAATGGTGTTTTGGCACTTCATCTTTATCTAACCACTGTGCCAAATGCTTGTGATTGTCAAAAAGAATCCATCTTTCATCACACATAACATTACAGTGTAGCAATGGTTAACCTTTATGTAGCGACAGCAAAGAAAGGCAAGCGGACGCTCATTTAATGCTCATTAATTCATGTGGAACCCATCAAGCTGGCTTCTTGACCTTGCTGATTTGTTGCAAATGGTCCAAAATCATTGTAACAGTAACATCAAACTTTGCTAATTCACACTTTGGTTGAGACAGACTCGCTTGCAGGACAGCTTTCAGCTCATCGTTATCCAAATGGTCTCCGGTTGCCCAGACGGCTCATTTTCAAGCGTAAAACCACAAGAATGCAATCTCTCAAACCACTGAGGGACTGTGTGTTCTTTAGCCACATCTTTGCCAAACACTTTGTTGCTACGTATTTCACACTAACTCTACTGCACTGGTTCCCAAACAGAATTCATATTTGAAAATAACATGAATTTTTTACTTATCCGTGGTTTCACAAAAATTGCTCTAAAATTTTTGAAAGATAATCACAAGCCAAAACGTGAATTTGAAAGAATGAGAATCTACCTTCAACAACAACAACAACAACAACAAAAATACAAATGTCAAAATGTCACAGATGTCAAACTTTATTTAAGGAAATTGGACATTTCCTTAAATAGGTGTGAAATTGGACATTTCACACCTAATAACCCAAGATACGGGACCATTCAGATTTTCTAGTTCTCATGGCTCATGTGAGATATTTTATTTGAAAACCTTATCCATTTCATCTGAATTCCAAATGTTTTATCACAACATTGTCAAAGCAAGATTTTAAGATCGTTTAAATGTCTGAGGGATGATAATTCCTTTTTCTTTCCTGACACTAGTAATACCGTACACCACTAAGGTTCATTTCCATTCACCAAAAAAAAAAAAAAAGGGGGATGACTTTGACACTATGACACACAAATCTCAGGAACACTGTCCAGCAGTGTTACTCACAGAAGGAGCAGAGCAGGTATAATGTAAACAATCCAACAACTCCCTCTCAAAAGCTTTTATCATTAGCAATGACCATGAATCTGAGCAAAAGGAGACACTAATTGAAGGAGGAAACTGCTATAGGTAATGTGCTAGGGTGGCCAGCAAGAACTTAAAGAAAAATAACCACCCCAACCCCAGCACAGTTGTAAGCTAGGATACCCAGCCCTCCACTCCCAAGGTAACCAGAGATAGAACTGAGGGAGCCATGAGATCATACATTTTTTTTTCTCATTCATCTTTATTTTCACAATCCTGCAGCTGAAAAATTAACATTTCACTGGATTATAAACGGGGACAACAAACCAGAGTAAGACCAGGTCTGGTGACTTTGTCGCCAATAAAATCACAGATACTTTACTATCACAGCACAGTTGCTGCAGACACTGCAGAATTATCATTTGTATGAGCATCACAGATTGAAATTATAAGAATTTTTAAAAAAGGAATTATTTGCTATAACACTGAATTTCGATACAAAATGCATTAATAAAGAATAGATCATACTCACAACTTTTAAATACTATTTTGATAATTTTGTTTAGATATCATTTATGACCCTTTTTTAATGCCTCATCAAACACTGACTTCCCCAAAACTCCAAAGAGGTCCAAGGCACAAAAGAAAAAAAAAGAGAGAGAGAGAAAGATTAAGAATACCTGGGAGGAATCAAAGATTTCACATTTCAAGCAAGGCAGGGAAATCAAAAGCAATCACTCCCCGCTGGGCCAGGCCCCTGCTGACTAGTTCCTGGTGTTACTTCCAGAGCTCCCACCAACATCCAGCCACCCACAAAAATAACTGCCCCTCCAGAGACTTGGCCTTCACCCTCGGTTGAACCATTTAACCTACTTCCCAAGAAAAGAGCAAAGTAAAACGTAGATAAAGCACAGGCTTTGGGCAGCGCCTGTGCCTCAGGGAGTAGGGCGCTGGCCTCATATACGGAGGGTGGCAGGTTCGAATCCGGCCCCGGCCAAATTGTGAAATAGCGAGGCGTTGTAGCAGGAGCCTATAGACCCAGCTACTCGGGAGGCTGAAGGCAAGAGAATCACCTAAGCCCAGGAGTTGGACGTTACTGTGAGCTGTGACGCCACAGCACTCTACCGAGGGCCACAAAGGGAGACTCTGTCTCAAAAAAATAAATAAAAATTTTTAAAAATCACGGGCTTTGAGCCAAAAAAGGAATGTCCAAAACTGGGCCCTGACACGTACCACATTGTGCCCTTCATGCCCTACCCCCCAGTCTTCCCACTGTGAGAAGAGATGACATTCCCTAGCTTTCCCAGTTACTCTGAGGTTTAGAAACAACGTACCCAAAGCAACTGACAAGCATATCGTTGCCTTGAGTTAACATTAGTTGAATCTCTGGGGTCAAAATTGTCCCAATCCCACATTTAACTCACAGTTACGTGCTAGCAAAGAGAAAGGAGGGAGAAAAATAAGAAAGTTGGAACATGAAGAATGGAAAGGAAAAAAGTCATTCTTCTAAGTCCAGTATGAAAACCACCACTTCTTCAGTGAAGCCTTCCCTCTTCTCCTCCTGACCCCGTAGCACCTGATCACGTGGCAGTGGGTGCCTCGTTCTGAGAATGAATGAAAAACACTAAACAGAAAAGGCAGAAACAATGTTTCACCCCCATATAATGCAAACCACCAAAGATGCCAACTCCTTAGCAGTACAATCTTAATCCAGAGCAAGGAATACAGGGAGCAGTGCGTTGAACACCAATGCCACCTCCAGTGCCTTGGGGGAAAGCCGGCTTTGCCACATAAACAGCAGTGCCAGCTGAAGGCTGGACTCAGAAGAGATGAGGGAAAGTAAGTCCCAAGAGTAGAAAGCAAAAGAAAGCTCTAGCTTTAGGGTTCCTGGAGTAGCAGCAATCAGGCAGGCGCACCTCCAATACTTTTCAAGGGGACCAGACCATGCAATTCCCCACAGCAGTGCTGGAAACTGGGGAGGAAGCCAAGGAGACAGGGCACGAGCGGGGCGCGCGTGGACTCGGCGGGGCAGGCGGGAACCCGGGCAGCGGCGCCCTGGCCCTGCCACCTTTGTCTCCTCCGCTGGACCGGGACTTCCTCCGTCCCGCCCTCTGGCGTGCACGCTGGAATTGGGGTAGGAAATGGAAAGCGTCTCGTACACTTCTTTTTAACGTGGTAAATCAAAGCGGAGAGTCAGCTCCTAATCTCCCCCAGGACGCCCTAAGGTCACCAGCTACCAACCTCGGGGCCCTCCCGGGCGGCGGCGGCGACGTTCCCGCGCGCCACGGATTCCCCACTCCCCCACCCCGCGCGCACTTCCGAGTCCCGGCGGCAGCGGCGGCCGCAGCGGGGTTTCCCGGGGATCAGAGCCGCCCTTTGCCCGGGTAGTCCCGCGCGCGTCCCCCGGGCGCGCCCCCGCCCCGTGCCCGCGCGCCCCCCGCGCGGGGCGGCCGGCCTCTGGGCCCCGCCGCGTTCCCGGGCGGCGGCGAGCAGGCCGGGGGAGGGGAGGCGGGAGGGCGGCAGGCCTCCCCGCCCCGCGCAGCCCCGGGGTCCCGCGCCAGCCCGGCGCTCAGACCTCTCCCCGCCCCGGGTGTTCACTGCAGGTCTGCGGCTGTCTGCAGAGGAACTGCACGGCGAAGTCACCTGAAACTCGAGGTGGGCCGTCGATCAACCTCAGTGCTCCCCACGGTGGTTTTGCAGGCCGAAGGAGGTAGCTCGGTGGGGTGGGGAGAGGGCGGGCTCTGCGGCGCTGCGGCTCCCTGGAGCTTGCAGTGTGATCTTAGCCCGCTGAGCCTCCCGGCCACCTCTGTGAGACAGAAGTAAGCTGCCCTGTTTCCCTTCGCAAATTAGGGTGGAAAGCAAATGGAATGAAGTTCATGAATTGTAAAACAACTTACAGAGATCACTACTGCAAAATGGATACCAGCGGTTTTGAATGCCTGGTGAGAGTGGACAATCATGAGGATGCCTCGACGCGCTGGAATTAGGATGGTGTCTTTTTATAAGCCCGCGCCAAGGGCCAGAACTTGCCAGAGTTCCACCGATTTACCTGAGCAGAATCACCTGGGCTCTCTTGAAAACCTCGGGCTTCTTGACCTCTCCTCAAACCAGAGGAATCAGACTGGCCAGAGGAGGGGCGTCTCAGGTGGTTCTGCGACGAGATAAATATGGATAACCCTGCCTTGGACAGCAGTTCCCTGAAGCTGTGCTCCGAGAAATTTAATCTAGCGTCATTGTTACTGTCTAGGGGATTATCTTTCTGATTGCAAAATTCTGTGGGAAACCACAGCATGAACTCTCTAGGAACTAGAACAGTCTTCTCTTTCACCACCACCACCGCCACCACCACCCCAGCATCTAGTACAGGAAGAGTTCAGGAAGCAGGTGTTTAAAGAGTGTCAGATTTGAAAAATAAAACTTAAAATTTAATCTCACATAAACAGTGAGTAAGCTTTTAGCATCAGTATATTGAACGCAGTATGCTGAAAAATGTTGGTGTTTATCTGAAACTCGAATTTAACTGGGTATTGAGCAACTCCAAGGCTTTGGAGGAGAAAGAACTCAGCTCAAATAGCACCAGATTCACAGGCAGGGATGGGATGACAGCTCCTACATCATTCCTAATTGAGGCTATGAGATGTTAAGATAGGTTGGCAATCATTTATACTTAACCCTACCTCCACACACAGGGTGTTCCCTGAACAAAGGAAAGGAAAGATAGATTTGACCACAGGCAGATCAGAAACATCCATTAAATAAAAATAGCCAAGATTTAATAGTAAGCAATAGACTGGGAAAGTATTTGCAAGAAATATGCAAAATGTTTTCTCATTATTATATATAATAGATTTAATATTATTAAAAAGAAAACACTAGAAGGCAAGTGAAGATGAGCAAGACATGTGAATAGATAATCCACTAAAAAAAAAGACGAACATAAAATTAGGAAACAAACACTGCAAAAAGCTCAAGGAAATGTATGGTAAGCTAAAACACGCAGTTTTTCATAAAGTAGGGAAAAATAAATGACATTAAAGGTTAACAAAGGCTCTTACACAATATTTAGGTAGGTATTTAGGCTTCTTGGGAGGCTGCAGCAGGAGGATCAGTTGAGCCCAAGAGTTTGAGGTTGCTGTGAGCTATGATGACAATATCAAAGGGATTTGACAATATCAAAACCTTTAAAATATATCAAAATCCTTCAGAGTGCTCAAACTTTCTGATTTTGAATTCTACTTATAGGCATAAATGTAAAGAAAATAGTGTATACTATAGAAAATGCTTTCCTAGCCAGGTATTTAGCTCATGCCTGTAACCTTAGCACTCTGGGAGACAGAAGCAGGTGGGTTGCTTGAGCTCAGGAGTGCAAGACCAGCTTGAGCAAGAGTGAGCTCTTGCCTCTACTAAAAATAGAAAAACTACGCCCAGGATGGTGGCTCACACCTGTGATCCTAGCACTCTGGGAGGCCAGGGCAGATGGATTGCCTGAGCTCACCAGTTGGAGACCAGCCAAACCCAGAGCAAGGCCTCATCTCTAAAGATAGCCAGGCGTTGTGGTGGAGACCTGTAGTCCCCGCTACTTGGGAGACTGGAGCAGGAGAATCACTTAAACCCAAAGATTTGAGGTTGTTGTAAGCTGTGACACCATGGCAGTCTACCCAGGGTAACAAAGTAGGACTCTGTCTCCAAAAAAAAGTAGAAAAACTAGTAATCATCAGCACCTGTAGTCCCTGCTTCTTAGGTGGCTGAGGCAGGAGGGTCACTTGAGCCCAAGAGTATGAGGTTGCTGTGAGCTATGATGATGCTACAGCACTATACCCACGGTGAAAGAGTGAGACTCTGTCTCAAAAGAATAAAAAAACAGTATTAAGAGTTTCCTACATTTATTTGACCAAACAAAAACTATAAGAAAAAAATATTCTTCCTTTTTGAGGTGTAATATTAATAAAAACGTATTTACTCAAGGTGTACAATGTAATGTGTTGATATATGGATACATTTTGAAATGATTACTACAATTAAGGTAATATGTCCATCCCCTCACATGATTACATTGTGTGTGTTTGTGGATTTTTTTTTTTTAAGTTTTTTAAAAAATTTATTTATTTATTTATTTTTGCAGTTTTTTGGCCGGGGCTGGGTTTGAACCCGCCACCTCCAGCATATGGGGCCAGCACCCTACTCCTTTGAGCCATAGGTGCGGCTCTGTAGAATTCTTAAGATCCAATTTCTTAACGGATTTTGTATCAAGAATGTGATAAGTAACCTTGCTATCATATATTAGGTCTCTAGAACTTAGAACTGCAAGTTTGTACCCTTTGACCAGCATATTCCTCTTTCCTGCATGCTGTGACCCCTGTTCTGCTTCTATGAGTTGGACATTTTTTTTTAAATTTCAGACGAATATGAGGGTACAAATGATTAGACTACATTGTTTGCATTGTTGGGCAAAGTCCAAGCTGTAGTTGTGCCCTTCGCCTAGGATGTATACTATGTACCCTTAAATTGTACCCATTAGGTAAGAGTTTACCAGTTCCCCTCCCTCCTCTTCTCTCCTCTCTCCCTTCTCCCGCTTCCACGCCATTTGAATTTAATTGTGTTTCTCCTTTCAGATTCCACATATAAGATCATGTGGTATTTATCTTTCTGTGTCTGGCTTATTTGACCTACTACAGCATCCTCCAGGTTCAGACAAATCACAAAGAGGCGAGATTTCCTTCTTTTTAAGGCTGAATAATATTCTATTTTACATATTCATCTGTTTATCCATTCACCTATTGTCGGATACTTATGTTATTTCCTTATCATTTCTCCAGCTCCTGGAAAACACTATTCTCTCTCTGTCTCTGAATTTGAGTACTTCAGGTAGCTCATGTAAAGTAGAATCACATATCATTTACCTTTTTGTGCTTATTTCATTTAGCATAATGTCCTTAAGCTTTGTCCATATTATAGCATATGTCAGAATTTTCTTCCTTTTTAAGACTTATAAGATTCCATTGAAAATGTGTACCATACTTTTACCTTCTCATCCACCTGCAGACTCCTGGATTGCTTCCATGTTTTGGCTATTGTGAGTAACGCTGCTGTCAACATGAGAATACTCGTATCACTTTGAGACTCTGCTTTTAAACCTTTGGGGTATATACCCAGAGGTTGAGGTGCTGGATCATGTGGTAATTCTATTTTTAATTTTGTGAGAAACTGCATACTGTTTTCCATGGAGGCTATTCCGTGTCACATTCCCAGTAACAGTGGTTCCAGTTTGTGTCCTCAATTTGTCCACATCCTCATCAACACTTGTTATTTTCTGGTTGACTTGTTTGTATAATTGCCATGCGGATCAGTGTGAGGTGCTATCTCCATGTGATCTTCATTTCAATTTCTTTAATGATGAGTGATGTGATTATCTTTCGAGTGCTTATTAGTCATTTACGTATCTTTTTTGGAAAAATGATCAAGTCTTTTGCCCATTTTTTATTGTGTTGTTTTGAGTTGTATGAGTTCTTTATACATTCTGGATGGGTACGCCTTATCAGATGTGTGATTTGCAAATATTTTTTCCCATTCCATAACTTGCGTTTACACTCTGTTGATTGTTGTGAAACACAGATTTAATTTTGATGAAGTGCCATTTACCTATTTTTTGTTTTGTTGCTGATGCTTTTCGTGACATATCCAAGAAATCATTACCAAATCCAATGTCCTGAAGCTTGTCCCCTATAATTTCTTCTAACACTGAACAATTAGCAATTGATTGGGCGGTGCCTCTGTCTCAGTGAGTAGGGTGCCAGCCCCATATACTGAGGTTGGTAGGTTCAAACCCAGCCCTGGCCAAACTGCAACAAAAAATAGCCAGGCATTGTGGTGGGTGCCTGTGGTTCCAGCTACTCGGGAGGCTGAGGCAAGAGAATCGCCTAAGCCCAGGAGTTGGAGGTTGCTGTGAGCTGTGACATCACAGCACTCTACTGAGGTTTAAAGGAGGGAACCTTGGTATTCAGTCTCTGAAGTGAGACTCTGTCTCTAAAAAAAAAAATAAAATAAACAATTAATGTTAGTTCAATTAACACTGAACTAGTATTGTCTAACATTTACTAACTATTATAGTTTTAGTTCTTATACAGGGTGTCCGTAAAGTTTCATGGACACCTATATGGTGTTTAATCCTTTCCAAGTTAATGTTTATATTTGGTCTAAAGTAAAGATTCACCTTCATTCATTTGGAAGTGGAGACCCAGCTTTCCCAGCACCACTTGCTGAAAAGCATAGCCAACTTTAAATGGCCAGAGTTTGGAGAGGAAGGAAAGGGTGGTAGGAGACTCTTTTTCTTGGAAGTGAGAGATAGAATCATTGGAATAAACCAATTCTTAATGTCTTACTTCCAGGAGGTAAGTTGGATCTGGGGGATGGGGGGTTAGATGGGAAAGAAGTAAGAAGAAGGGAGGATTTCTCCCCCTCTTCAGTGCTTCACACACAAGCAGAGGGGTTTGGCCTTGGAAGATCCGTACCTGACTTGAAGCAGTCAAGCCGTCAGGACTTCCTGACTTGGAGCCAGAGCAGCCAGCCCAGGGGCCAGATGTGACCCGAGATGCCTTGCTTGAAAGTCTGTTCTGACTGTGCAGACAAAGCTGGGGAGAGTCTTTCCTGGAGTTGAGAAGCAAACTGGAAATAGAATAAATTGAGCAAAATTGATGATAATTGAGGTTTAAAGGAGGGAACCAATTTGTGCCTTGGTATTGAATTTCTTTAAAAGCAGAAATATCAAAATGATATGTAAATGTGGGTAATTAATGGTCAGTTACTCTTCACACTATTATTTTAATCATAAGTAATTAATCAGGCACCTGCGCTGGGCGTATTTTCTCTCTGACTCTCAGTTAGCGTGGTCTGAGGATCCTGGCAGGGCCTCCTGTCCAGACAGGCAGCCCTGAGCACCTGGTAGCAACTCTCCAGACAGCAAAACTGGTGCTTAGAAAGGATTAAGCAGGCCAACCCTTCTTTTAAATTCAACCATGACTCAGTCATAGAAATTATACTCATTGAACAGAGGCACAAATGGTTGCTAAGCCTTACTTGATAAAGGCTTTAAGACAAAGGATTGAATTTCTAATTATGAAATTTCACACCCACGCAATAATAGGAAGCTATTGTGAATGATTCAAGAATTCGAGAAACTCCTCAAATAGGACCACCTGGCACAGTCTCTTATCTGCTCCACCTATGTGGATGTTTGCCCTAGTTTATGATGATTTTTGATACTTAACACTGAACTAGCATTATCTAGCATCTATTTTATACATAGCACAAAACTGAGTGCAGGGGGTAGATTGCTTGTTAAGTGATAAAAAGACTTGTAGGAAATTTCAGACTCGCTGGAGATTCACCAAATGGACACAAAGCAACTAGCAAAAATAAGCACAATTAAAATGACGTAGTTTAAATTACCTATATATGCTGAAGGATGGACCCATGTCAGTAGCCTGAACTATGCAGAGCACCGTTCAATGTCACCTCCTCCAAGAAGCCTTCCATGACCACCCTGGCAAAATTAATCCCTGCCCAGTCACTCTCTATCCTATCACATTATCCTTTCCTGTAAGCACTTACCACTCTCTGAATTTCTCTTGTTTGCTTACATATTTATTATTTATGTCAGCATTACTCAGGCTACTTGCGAGACACAAGACATTAGTAGACTGTATAATAAAGCTAATGGGTCACAACGAGATTTAATTTTTTAACAAAATAAAGTAGAATAGATAATTAGATTAAAACACAAGACCATCACTGGGCTTTTATTAAGAATCGTGAACATTGTTGGAAATACTGCATCCAATTACTATGAATAGGATTAAGGGAGCTAATAAAAAGCTATGACAAATATCGGTTGGCCAGTACAAGTCACTTTATCTTCTAAAATCAAACGTCTCGTTGGATTTTGAGATATATGATGTGAATATGGCCATGGCCATGATAAGACAATTAAC
This sequence comes from Otolemur garnettii, assembly GCF_000181295.1. NCBI lineage: Eukaryota > Metazoa > Chordata > Mammalia > Primates > Galagidae > Otolemur > Otolemur garnettii. The sequence goes on along the minus strand of NW_003852573.1, from coordinate 880,559 downwards.
ACTTTATATTTTATGCTTACATGACTCAGAGTTCACTGTAAACGTTTTTTTCTGAAAGGATGTTATCAATTGGGATATGTCTCAAGTTTACATCAAATGAATATTTCAGTACATTAGTATGAATTTCCCTTTAACAGAATCTCTCCTTATTAAAAGAAAAACAAATAATGAAGTTAAAACTTAGAGAAAGCCCAAGTTCAACAGCCAGATATTTAGAACCGTAAAGAGTGACAATAGTAGGAAATCCATCAATTCTAATTAGTAAGCTTCATTTGAGGAGCATTTTCTTTTATTTATTTTTATTTATTTATTTATTTGAGACAAAGTCTCACTCTGTCACTCTGGATAGAATGCCGTGGCATCATCACAGCTCACAGCAACCTCATTCTCTTGGGCTCAAGTGATCCTCCTGCCTCAGCCTCCTGAGTAGCTGGGACTACTGGCACCCACCACACCAGGCTAGTTTTGCTGACCTCAAGCAATCCATCTACCTTAGCCACTCAGAATGTGAGGTGCATTTTAAAAAGAAAAAAGAATGCAAGACTTTATAAGGCAGATTATTTAAAACATGTTTTCAGTGTGTAAAATCCAACAAAAAGGCAAACCCCAATATTTTATTGGTAATGACACCTTCAAAACTAGCAGGACATTTGGAAACCCAGCATGCTGGACTTGTCAACAAGCCCTTCAAACATTTTTAAATGAAAACAAAAGACAAGAAATTATTGGCACAATTCCTCATTTGTTCTATAGAGAAAGCCCAAATCCTAATGAGATTTAGCTGCATATGGTTTGGCAAAAGAGAAAATGGCTCACACCATTTATTCAGGCTCGGTGCCCAAAGCACAGTGGTTATGGCACCAGCCACATGCACTGAGGGTGGTGGGTTCAAACCCAGGCCAGGCCAGCTAGCCAACAATGACAACTGCAACAAAAAAATAGCCGGGCTTTGTGGTAGACGACTGTAGTCCCAGCCATTTGGGAGGCTGAGGCAAGAGAATACCTAAAGCCCAAGAGTTTGAGGTTGCTGTGAACTGTGATGCCACAGCACTCTACTGAGTGTGACATAGTGAGACTTTGTCTCAAAAAAAAATTATTC
>NW_003852573.1:863461-879326 GCF_000181295.1 Otolemur garnettii | reverse complement strand
TCCCAAGTAGTAGCTGGGCACTACAGGCCCCTGCCACAACACCCGGCTATTTTTTTTTTTTTTAAGATACAGAGTCTTACTTTGTCACCCTTGGTAGAGTGCTGTGGCATCACAGCTCACAGCAACCTCCAGCTCTTGGGCTTAGGTGAGTCTCTTGCCTCAGCCTCCCGAGTAGCTGGGACTACAAACACCTACCACAACACCCGGCTATTTTTTTATTGCAATTTGGCCTGGGTTTGAATCCACTACCCTCATTATATGGGGCTAGTGCCCCACTCACTGAGCCACAGGCACCACCCAACACCCAGCTATTTTTGAGAGCCAGGGTCTCACTCTTGCTCAGTTCATCTCAAACCTGTGAGCTCAAGCAATCCACCCGCTTCAGCCTCCCAGAGTGCTAGGATTACAAACATGAGCCACTGTGCCTGGCAACTAATATGATTCTTAATGCTAAACCAGCTGATTAAATTTATAATTTCTTTGGGATAATACTATTTTTAGTCAAATCTGTATATTTCAGAACGTTCTAGAACCATGCTTTTCATGTGGTTGAAATCCAGTCTAGAGCTTGAGCTGCATCCCCCCAAAAGCATAAATACTGCAAGTTGTTCATCTTGTCTAGTGAGTACTTATGTTTAAATTTAACCTCTCATCCAATGGATTAGATACATTTGCAAAACTGCAAAAATGCTTGTTGGTTAATAGCTCTTAAACTGGAAAAATAACAATAGAATTATGAATGACAGGGCCAGCAGGTATGGCTAGAAAATACAACAAAGCCATAAAAATAGTGTTAAAAACTACTACAAGCTACTAAAATCCGTAAGCGTAGAAATCAGCATCAGTAGTGATTTTGTGTGCCTTCTTTAGAAATAATTCTGCTATATCTCAGGGAAATATTGAAACACATTGTGAGGTGGGTGCAAAGGTGTAGTCGCAGTTACTCTGGAGGCTGAGGCAGGAGGATCATTTGAGCCCAGGAGTTTAAGGCTGTAGTGAGCTGTGATCTGGTTACCGTACTCCAGACTGGTGACAGTGAGACCTGGTCTTGAAAGAGATGTAAAAAAAGAAAAACATGGTGAAGGGTTGATAAATTTATTGAGGAGAGCTCCTTAAATAGCCAAAATATTGGTGTGTTTTGTCCGTATTGGAGCTAACCATCCTCTCATGCTGAAGAATACTGAAATTTATTAGTTGTCCTAAGGGAACATAAGGGAAAGTATTAAGCAGGGTGAATAAACTCAGACGCGACAGTCACATTTTTCTAGTTGAAAAGCAATCCCATTTGGAAAGCAATCTCATTTTCAAAGATGATGTTTAGGATTCTAAATTGGTATATTTAATGTAGGTTATTGATGTTTTTTAATGAACTTAAATGTGTAACTTCAGGGAGAAAATAACAATATAATTCAGCAAGTCAAACATATCCAGGATTCCAAAGACGTTTTGTCATAGCAAGTAGGACTTCAAAGCAATTACCTTAGCACCTAGGAGTATTTTTTCCTAAAACTGTTGCAACATAATGCAAAGGACATTATTGGTAAAGACAGTCTGCCGGAAATAAAACTGGGGATATTGTTACATTTCACCTGTCAGTTTCAAACCTATAATCATTATTGTTCAGAAGATAAATTATAAACATTAGAGAAAAATTTTCAAATGAAAGAATGGTTTTCTTTTCAGCACCGTGAATCAATGATTAACATAAAGTTGGTGCCCCAAAGAGGCAAATGAATTGTTACAGTTCAGTTCCACATTTGCACTAAAGAACGATCACAAGATATTAAATGCGTCATCATTTTAGAGTAAGATTCAGGAAGAATTTCTATTGTTAGGCAAAAAGAATGCATCTTTATTCTTACCATTAACAATAATCTATTTGTAGGAACCAGGAATCCAACCTTCAAAATGCATTAAAAGAAAGGAGAGAAAGAGACAGACTCATGGGTGTACACACAGTGAGTATTGTCCTTGTGTGTCGGGACTGGAATAAACTCAGAAGCAGACAAACAATCCTAGGGCTGATTTTTTTTTTTAAATAAAATCTTGCCTGATTCTTATTTTTGTAGTGCTTGTTTGAGAACTTTTTTCTATACTTCATTCAAGTATTAATAAGGCAATGTTAATTTTATGCTTTTGTTTTTTATGTGTAATAAAAACAAGTGCTCTTCTATAAAACTTTGATTCTATTGTGCAGGAGCAAAGAGGAGAAGGAACGTACCACAATGCTATATGTACGAAAGTATTCCTTACTGGGAAGTATGATTTTTAAACAGGACGAAAAGCCCCAGTAGGTGTCTTTCCTACCCTGAAACCATCCTCTACAGAGTGTAAACTCCAGAAGGGCAAGAATTTGATCTGTCTGACTCAGCACCAAATCTCCAGTAGCACCTAGAACGATGCCTAGTACAGAGTCCACAAATACATGCATATTTGCTGTATAAATGAAGGAACTCACCAAACTGGAGGGGAAAAATCAATATTCTGTCATTATGTTTTATTTCCACTATTGAGGCATCTTTCTCCCTTTTACAGATGTGAGTTTTAGAAAAGATAAAGGGAAGTTAACATGCTCCTTTCCTATGGGGGCCTGCAGGTTGTAAAGAGCCAGGAAGGACTCCCAATCCCTTCTAGGTAGGGAGAAGAACATGAATGACCTTGAGCTCTAGGCCACAGGGAGCCCTGGGAGGAGAATGGCAGGAGGGATGTGCGCCGGTTAAGCATTAGCCTTGTGCAGTAAGACTATCAATTTTCAAACTTAGTAAAAAAAGCAGGGGTGCCTTGGAGAAGGTTGCTGGGCACTCTGTGAGCTCAGAAAGATAATCTAGTCTCCATTCCTCATTTTATAGAGGTGGAGTAAGAGCTGAGGAAGGAACAGACATGAGAAATGGTCTCTAGATGTGAATGGCAGGTCAAATTTCGGTTAGCCCTAATTTCCTTTTTGTAAATTGAGAATAACGTTGGTACCATATCATAGGGATGTTACAAGGATTACCCGAAATAATGCATGTGCTATGCACAGTGCCTGACCCATAATACACACCGAATCATAATTAGCTATTCTTACTGTTACCAATAGAAAACATAAGGTTTGGGAATAATTAACTGAATTCTTTTGTGCTTCTTCACTCCTGTTACTCTCTGCTGTATCCTTCTGTCACATTCCGTACACATTGTTCTCAGACACAGTAGATAAGACTGAGAAGAAAAAAAATCTGTTGAATGTCTGAATGGATTTATTTTAAACCCATAGTAGAGACAACAGCTTGAAAGGCAGGACTTTCTTCTATTGCAAAAGCCGTGCATTTTGAGAAAGAACAAAACAAATGTATACTCGTCTCCTAATTTGGGGAATGGGGCCCAGTGCCCACACCCTGAATAAAATAAATCCACTATTAAGGAAATGCTTTTCAAACTGTGGGCTGAGACCTACTCTTAGATGATAAAATTGATTTATTGGAGCAAAACAAGCATTAAAGAATTAAAGTACAATGGAATAAAAAATGCCAGAGTTCTTTGCAAGGTACTGGTAAATATTGTTTCATGAGGCTATTGCTTCATTTGTGTTGTGTGCATAGCCAGCCATGATGTAAAATGTGTTTTCTATAGTGGTCAAAGAAATTTGTGTGTCACCAGGGACTCCCTAGCAGAGGACATGTGTGTCTCTCCTCTCAGAATGTCCCAGGGAGAACCATAGCTCCTGGGAGAATTCCCGCATCCAGGAATGGAGTTAGAAGAACAAAGAATCCAGAGTCTGGGCAGTGATTTTCAACCAGTATGCCAAGCCACACTGGTATACCACATCTTAGGTGTGTTGCAGGAAAAAAAAATTTTTTGAGACAGTCTCACTCTGTTTACCTGGGTAGAGTGCTGTGGTGGTGTCATCAGTACTCTTGGGCTCAAGCAATCCTCCTGCCTCAGCCTCCCAAGAAGCTGGGACTACAGGTGCCCACCCCAATGCCCAGCTATTTTTTCTAATTTTAGTAGAGATGGAGTTTCGCTCTTGCTCATACTGGTCTCAAACTCCTGAGCTCAAGCAAACCACCCGCCTTACATCCCAGAGTGCTAGGAGTACAGGCGTGAGCCACCTTGCACAGTCCATGAAAAATTTTAAAGATCAGTTCAATTATTTTCAAAAGAAGTTCAAAACACAGTAAGTATATCCTTTGTGTTTGTTTTGATCAACATATGTGTCATGGAAGTTTAACTATAGGTTCGAGTGTGCTGTGAGATAAAAAAAGATTGAAAAATATTGGTCTAGGGTGTCTGCACAGAGCCCCAGGCACCTATGTCTGTGAGGGAAAAGAGCTGAAATGGTTGCATGGCCACCAAAAGACTCTGTGGCCCTGAACAAACCAAAGGACCTGAAGGAGCTAGGGCCTGGACAATAAGGATGTCGACAAGGTCAGGCTGATGCCGGCTCAGGAGAGTGGGACCAAGTGGGAAGAGTCACCCATCAGCAGAAGCTGGTGTAGACGGAACATCATGACGGGCCAGACAGGGCTTTCTTCTCCAAACCAGTGTGATGCATAAACTCTGCCCACCCACCCCCAGCAAGACGCATGCCCCCTGCCCCTACAGAGACTGAAAGAATATGGGAACTGCTGATTAGCTACCCAAAAGAGACTATGTTTTTAATTCTGTTCTAAAATAGAATGGGCTGGGTTTATCTTCCAGAGGAAGACTACTTTTTTCTGCTGCCAAGCAGATGTTGGAGGCTGAGTTAATGATCTGAGGTCAGTTGTAGGAAAATACAGTCACATCTTTGCACAGCAGTGCCTTCAAGTTACTATTAATGAAGCCTTTGGATTTGACAATTCCAGAAGTCACGAGCAATCTCCAAAGGGCAATTTCCATAGAATGGTTAGGACAAAAGCCACATGGGAATGGGGTCACAACAGGGTAAGAATAAACTGCTCTTTGGGGAGACAGGCAGGAGAAGTGGGTATGGATGAGAACAGACAGCAGGCTGGAGGGAAAATTCTGTTTAATTTAAGTAGAGAAACCTAAGAAATGTACAGACAGAATTTGTAGGCAGATGAGAAGGACTTACCCAGAGCTCTCTTTGGGTAGAGGTAGGGGCCAGTGTATGTGGGATGCATTCTTATTCAGGTAAAAAGAATAAACTTAGCAAAAGGAAGGTGAGGTCACACAGCAGGTGCCACTCACGGTGGGACCTGCAGGATGAAGTGCGGACTGGGAAGGCAGCGTTCCTTCCTAGGGGCCTGCACCTGGGGACTGCAAAGGTTGGGGCCCCCGCGGAAGTGTTCTAGGAACCTCATTCCATGCCACGCTCCTTCTGTAAACCGCATTGCCCACGAGCTGCTGACTGTCGGATCATCCTCTGAGCCTTTTCTGTGTCCTCTCGTCACGCCAGTTGCTCAGTCCCAAGGGCCAATTCTTTAAAGGAGCTCGTGTGGGGAGTTCAAAATTGAGGCAAGGGATCTTTGCCAACCGAGTCTCTCAAAGCTTAACTTTGCTAGGAAACAAGGACTGTCTGTCCCACCCTGGCACTCACTCCTCTCCCCCACCCCCTTCCTCCATGTCAAAGGCATCTCGCAGAAGGAGGCCATGACATCACTTCCTCTGGGTGGTGGTGGGGGGGGCGGTCGGGGGGCCCCACACCCCGCAGCCTCTGGCTGCTGACCAGAGGAAGTGAGGTGGCGGCCAGAGCCAGACACGCCCTAAGCTCGTCCTCCTTTTTCCTCTGGCCCCTACTCCGGGTTGGGTCTCCCACGCCTAGCGGTGTCTGTCTCCGAGCCTGCAGTTCCATCAGAAGCCATGGGGAGCTGCAGGGATGAAGAGACACCGCTAGGTGGCCGCACGAGACCTTGTTTGTTTCTGCAGGTGTCAGGCTGGTGGTAAAAAGAGAGGGGACCCCCCCCACCCCCGGCGCTCTGTGTGTGTGTGTGTGTGTGTGTGTGTGTGTGTGTGTGTGTGTGTGTGTGTAGCGGGGAGGGAGAAAGGTGAGGCAAAGACAGAAAAACCAGTGTTAACGTATCTAAATTTACAAAGCAAGTTGGAGGGTATTTTTCTTAATTCCTGTCATGGGAAGGATCACAGAGCTAATAAGGATCAGAATTCCCTTAATGCTTTTAATTAGTTTTTAGCTCATCAGTTATTTAGTAGAGAAACTGAAGCATTAGCCTTAGTCACATCTGTGGCTACTGAAAATGAACCAAAATGAGGCCTTGTGTGATCTGACCTCCTTGAAGAATAGGATTCATATTCATCTTCATTCATCATCAAAAATTTGATGAGGACCTACTATGTGCCACCTCCTAGGCAAGGTACTGAGGAGACAGCTAGGAACAACCCTGACAAGACCCCATACTGTGGCAGAATTTACATTTGAGAAAATGTATGGGCACTGTACATAGAAAAAACATGCAAATTCTCCAGTTTTGTCATTCTGATTCCATGACTACACCCTTCCATTGCCCAGCCCTCAACGGTAGAAATATGGGATAATAAGACTCAGTTAATCCACCCAAATTAGATGCCGTGCATGTTTTCTGGAGTACAGTTGCAGTGTCATTTCCAACATGTGGCCATCTTACCATCAGGAGTTCAGGAAGAAATGATGCCGTGGAATTTCTAAACCTTTCTCTGTATCTATCACCTTCTTCTTAGGTCATCAGCCAAGGCCAGGACATGCCACCTGAGATGTGGGCCACCTCTGGGGAGGAAAGGGCAGTGGGCGTGCTGAAGACCCCAGGCTGAAATACAAAACTGGAAGATAAGAAAATGATTCCAAAATCCAGATACCAAGAAGATTGTGGAAAAACTCAAAATAAAAAAGGTTGGCATTTCTAAGCACTGCCAAATTTATTTCTCCAGCCGAGTCAAACATGACACAATGGAACCCAGTTTCCAGATGTCCCACATGAGAGAGGATAAGTTGTAGGCTCAGTGTGGAAACCACAGTTGGATCTGGGACAGTGTCTGGCTTGATCCGTGGGAGGGTGGGGTATGCTTTGTACCCGTGTGTGTGCACATGAGCGTATGTGAGAACTACTTAGGGGAAAGGCTGTTCGTGTAGAATCACAGAACATCAGAGCTGGAACATACTTTTGAGCTAATTTAACCCATCCTCTCATTTTATAGATGCAGGAGTCAGGCCTGCAAAGGAGAGAGTCTTGCCCAAGATCCCAGAGTTACTACAGACAGAATTAAGAGTACAATCCAATATCTTGACTCAGTTGATAACCCCAGTCTCTTTTATCTACTCTTAAAGAACCGTAGAGGTGTTTGTTGGCTTTCTTGTTTGAATTTACCTGATTTTCCTTCACATGTTGTGGTGGTTGAATGATGCCAAACCCCTGCTCCTCATTGAAAAAAAAGATACAGAATCTATGAATAAGACCTTATTTGGAAAAACAGTTTTTGTGGATGTAATTAAGGATCTTGAGAGGAGATTAGGGAGGGCCCCAAATCCAATGTCAAGGTCTTTCTAAGAGAAGAGAAGGAGAGAAGACACATGGAAAAACAGACAACATGAAGACAGAGATTGGGATTATGCTTCTATGAGACAAGGAATGCCAAGGCTTGCCAGCAGCCACCACAGGCTGGAAGAGAGGCATAGAATGGATTCTCCTTCAGAGCCTCCAGAAGGGACCAACTCTATTAGCGCCTTGATTTTGGACTTCTGACCTCTAGAGCTATAAGAGAATAATGTCTGCTGTTTAAAGCTACCAAGTTTGTGGTGCTTTGTTACAGCAGCGGTAGGGAACTAATACACCCTTATCCTATCCCTTTCTCACCCTGGAGAGGACTTCCTTTAGTATAGTAAAACATCACAGTATCAGGCACCACTGCTATTGGCAGGAGAAAGTTTGTTTAGGGATGTTCCTTGTGGAATAATATGAAAATGTTGGATTCTAAGGACCACTAACTGAAACCAGCCTCAATAGGTCTTCAAGAAGGCCTTTAAGATGTCCTAAAGCTGTCTCTTTAGACAAGAACCAGTGGGAAAAAGAACATAACAGATTTTCCCTACCTGCCAAGTGTGATCCTGACCAGTTTTTATTAAAAAGATGTTCTCTCCGGTAATACAAGAGGCTGTTATCAGTGTGAACTAAATGATCTAAATAAATGTCTTTGGATTGTGCAGGGTTGGGGGTCATACCTCAAGTGAATTTAAAAGAGAAATGGAATTATAAGTAATATTATGAGGCAAATCTATTGTATCATGCAATGCCTTCAAGTATATTTTTTTCCTTTTCATGTGGTTGTTGGCAAGAATCTGGAATGGAAAACAGGATCATCTTTTTGGGAGGTTTTTTCTTTGTGTTTCTCAATGTTGCAGAAATAAACATACAACCTTAATTTGTTCCCCAAAGGAAGGAATAAAAAAAAAAAAGAAACATTTAAAACTAGTCAGAGTTGCAGAGTTGCTGGGAGAGTTAGGAAACAGCTTTTGCTGTTTGTTTATTTGTTTGTTTGTTTTTCTTTGTAGTTTCTTGGGAAATCTGGTCAAGGGGTAGCTGCCCTTTGGGTAACACATTCACTCCAAGGGCCAAAGAGATCAATGCATATGCTGAAACTGATGCCTGAGTTCATGGCACACCCAGGGCTGGGCTCAGAGTCCTGGCTTAAAGAAGTTAATGGCTGGGCATGGTGGCTCACACTTATAATCCTAACACTCTGGGAGGCCAAGGTGGGTGCATTACTTGAGCTCAGGAGTTCAAGACCAGCCTGAGCAAGAATGAGACCCTGTCTCTACTAAAAAAATAGAAAAAACTAGCCAGGCATCATGGCAAGCACCTGTAGTCCTAGCTTCTCAGTAGACTGAGGCAAGACGATCTATTGAGGCCCAAGAGATTGATGTTGCTGTGAGCTATGATGATGCCATGACACTCTTACCCAGGGCAACAGGGTGAGACTCTGTCTCAAAATAAAGAAAGAAAGAAGACAATGGTGTCATTCTAAGGAAAGCAGGACAGTTGGAATCAAACTTGGTAAGAATAATGCCATCTGGTGAATTTCACGTTGTGCTCAAACTAAGGTTTAAACACGTCAGAAAAGGGACCTAAACTGCTAGGTTGCCCGGAATAGTCAGTGAGCAGGGTTGCTGTGTGGGGCTACAGCAGAAGGGAGGAGGTTTGATGGCATCAGGTGAGGGTAAAAATGAAAGCCCAGCATGGGTTCTGCTCCATGCCTGGCACCTCAGCTTGGTGCCTGAGCCCTGTTTATGGAAGAGGGGCTGGGAGCTGAAGCTAGAGAATTAGTCTCATGAAGGACTCTGTGAGGCCCAAGGCAAAAGTATCACTGTCACTATTCCAAAGGACAGGATGACATAGGCGTTTGGATGAATGGGTCAGAACATGGCGCCACTGCAGCCCTCACGGACTGGAGACTTTGGACCCTTAGTTGACTTGGATGTTAAAATTCCTTTTTTTCTTTTTTTGAGACTGAGCCTTACTCTATCACCCTGGGTAGAGTGCCATGGCATCACAGTAGCTCACAGCAACCTAAAACTTCTGGGTTCAAGTGATCCTCTTGCCTTAGCCTTCTAAGTAGCTGGGACTACAGACATGCTCCCCTGCCCACCTAGTTTTTTCTATTTTTAATAGAGACAGGGTTACACTGGTACTCAGTCTGGTCTCAAACTTCTGAGCTCAAGCAGTCCACCCTCCTCAGCCTCCCAGAGTGCTAGGATTATAGGTGCAAGCCACCGTGTAGATGGATATTGAAATTCTCATTGTGGGGTGGTGCCTGTGGCTCAAAGGAATAGGGCACTGGCCCCATATGCTGGAGGTAGCAGTTTCAAACACAGCCCTGGCCAAAAACTGCAAAACAAACAAACAAACAAACAAAAAAACAAGAAAGAAAGAAATTCTCATTGTGGTAGCCAGAAACTGGGGCTCTATGGACAGAGGGCACTGGATGGGGTTGGGGCCAGAGACGAGGGGATGATCCAATAGTGTGTTGACTGAATGAACACAGTCACCATTCATAGACCATGTGAGACATACTCTGTGGAGTCTGAGTGGAATTCTGTTGAAACAGATAGTTGAACACATGGCAGGAAGAATAAATACTACTATTAAGGTAACTGCCCCCCAAATTCTCTAACCCAAGAAACACCAGGGTTGAAGTTACACATCCCCTATCATGAGGCTGTCTTTTCAAACTGTGCTCCATAGTCATCTAAGTATTCTGCAGAGACGCTTGAGATTGAGGGAGTAGCCTATAGCAGGTTCTGGGCCTTTCACCACCAACTTAATCACTATGGTCACTATTTCACCTATTTTCCCTATAGTAAAAGTGAGATTGTGTGAGTATTAGTTTTTTTGTTTGTTTGTTTTGGGACAGTCTCACTTTGTTGCCCTCAGTAGAGTACTGGGACATTATAGCTCACAGCAACCTCAAACTCTCAGGCTCAAGCGATTGTCTTGCCTCAGCCTCCCCAATAGCTAGGACTACAGGTGCCCACCACCCTGGCTATTTTTAGAGACAGGGTCTCTCTCTTGTTCAGGCTGGTCTCAAACTCCTGAGCTTAGGCAATTCACCTGCCTGGGCCACCCAGAGTGCTAGATTACAGGTGTGAGCCACCGTGCATGGCCCTGTTTTGTGACTATTAGTAACAAAAATGTCTTCATAGAAAGGTCTCAAACACTCCTGCTTTAGTGTTTCCTTGACTAAGCTTGGCAACTTATACCTAGTAGACTTTCAATGAATTACATATTTATTTATATATACAACCTAACCAAAAGAGGATTTGAAGCTGCAATAATTTTTTATTAATGGATAAGACTAAAATAAGTGATTGATTTCTAAAGCACATTGCAAACAACAAAATAATTACAAATGCATTAGAACCTCCATAGTTGACCACTTCCCTACATTGACAACCTCCTTAAGTTGGCCTGCTTTTCAGAGACCAGACGTGTGCCAGATGTATGTATCAGAAGGGTAAGCCTAGTTCCTTCATTTTGGCTACCTCCAAATGTTGACCAGTTTGTTACAGGCCCTTAGGTGGTTCTATTGTATTAAGTATTTGGGAATACTGTTTTATTTATTTATTTATTTATTTATTGCTCATTTTGTTCAAAAAATGAACAAATACAAATCTTAATGCAGGGTATTTATGTTAAGTCTATCTATTGGAAATAAGCAAAATAGCAGAAGATCACGAATACAATTTGTTATTAACTATATATCAAAGTTATTGCTGGTTGTGTGGGTCTGTTTAACAGTTGTTGACTAATTTTCTATAACAAGAAAATGAGAATGGCCACATTATAAATTGTGTTTCTGTATGCATTTAGAGTAACAGATTACATTGGTTTTAAAAAAGGTTTAAAAAAGTTAAAACACTATTAAAGAATAAAAATTGTCTGAATATTAGTAACAGTTTTAAATGTCACTAGCCTAATACTTCATAACACACACATCAGCAAGTACTTTCATCCAGGCAGAAGGTGTCAATGAAAATAGCTTTGAAAATAGAAGTATGCTTTGAGGGACAGCTAAAGACTTAGTTAATTGATTTTCTCTATGGTAAACTGATGGACCACTTGCAAGAATTTACCCATTCAAGTAACTGTAGCTGACCAGATGGGCCTGCTCTAGGGCAAAGCATTCTTTTGAGGGCTGGTCAAAGTGAGCCAGATCAACACATGTGAAAAAAGACCTTGTCATAAATCTATCAAATCCCCTATGACTGGAGCTAAGCTGCTGAGAAGAAAAAAAAAAGCAAAGAAAACATGTCATCTTCCAGAATGTGCTTGAGAACTTGACTTCGAACGGTAGACAAAGTTGTTTGAAAACCTCCTCATTTGATAAAAAAAACCTTTATTTTAGTCAATGCAGGTCACAGCCATAGGAGCTATTCCAAAAAGGGTCAGCATTACCTGGAATTCCAGATTAGAGCCAGTTGCACTGCAAGCTGGGGCAAAGGGGCTATCATAAATCAGAACATATGGACTAGACACAGCCTTTCCCCAAGCAGCCATAGACAAGTCCAAGGGACGTGGCACAACCACCATTTGTTTCCAAGTAGGAAAAGCGATCCAAGAGGGTCTGATGAGAAGGGGCCAAATGGGAATCCAGTTTCACGAGTTCTTGGCAGCAACAGTGTTCGCTGTTAGGGGTAGACTGAAATGCTAAGAGGAACCAGCCAGCTCCATGTGAGGCGTGAGACTGGGATTAAGCCCAAGTCCTGGGAAACTGAACTGGCAGCAACCAGCGAGGTGGCTGGAACACAGGCTTGGGCTACCTCGGATGCCAAAGATTAGGACCGAAGGGATCAAGTAGACAGCCTGGCTACTCGTGCGCCTGGCAGCCAGCTTTAGGGCTGTGTTCACAATGTTCCAGCCGCCGGCAAAGGGCAGCAGCCGAGGATCTTCACATCCCAGTCTTGATGAGGGAGAAATGTGGCCTATGGCCTGCGCTTCTGCAGCCCATTCTAGGGTCCAGCCAGTACAGGGTGGAATGGAACTGGGGATCACCTATGGCCATAGATGATGGCAGGCCCGGAAAATGCTGCTTTTAGTGTGGCCGACTGGGGTAAGACAGTTCTCATATTAGGTGTATTTCTTGGTAGACTACCACCAAATCCCTGATTCTGCATCTACCTTTTAAAAATGTGCTTTGACTGAGAAACCAAGATCCATTTTTCTCTGGCTAAATGAATATACGTCAATTCTACATTCAACATTGGTTTAAAAAAAAAAAAATCCCCCGCAGAACTTTTGAATCCTCTGGAGAAGCTTGGTAGCTTCCCATTTTCCTCCATTAAGTAGACCATATCTTTGCTTTTGTGCATTTTCCCTAGAGGCTGGGAACCAGGCCCCAAAAATGTTGAAAAGAAAGGAGTTTTCTAATGTAAAACAAATTCAGTTTTCTAATGTAAAACGAATTCAGGTTCACTTTTAGACAATACCAAATGTAAAAATGCAAAATCACGTCACAGTTTCGCTCTGAATTTTTATCAGTCCAAAAAGGAAGAATCCAAAAGCTGCTCCAAGTCCTGACTCGAAAAGCAAGTACCTTTTGCTGTCTGGAAACAGCTCCCATTATGTCACATACCCCCCTGGAAGATTAGCAAAAGTGGCTTGCAACTTCCTACTTGCAGCTGTTTGGAATTCCACACTGCTGCTCTGCTGAGTAGCAGAGCCGAACTGGGCGAGCTGTATAGTAAACACATGAATCTCTGCCAGCGCTGGCATCTAACAGCACCATGATTTGCAAACATGTTGAATTGCTATTTTATTCAATAAATGGAACTTACAATAGAAAATAGATTTGGAAGTTACATCAAACTTGTTTATCCTGTTACACTGAGCTGGGTAAAGCTATTGTGCTTTGGTGATGAAGGAATCATTGTCAAGAAGAACCAGGTGGAGTTTCTACCATTCCTTCCCAGGCTAATATTAAGCCCTCAGAGTATGCCCAGGCCCCACGGACACTCTACATGGGGCTGGACACCCCTCCCTTCAAGACCTCTTTCCCCAGCACTAACTCCATAGTTTGGATCATGTAACAGCAAGTATGCTCTTGTCTTCCAGTCCCAATGTGATTCATCGAATGCCACTTTTCTACAGGAGGTGCCAAAAAAATGTATACACATTTTAAGAAAGGAAAAAAACTATACTAAAATTGTAATAATCTATGCCAATAACAAAAGATGAGTATCAGTCATACTGAGCGCCTCTTGTAACTGGAGAAGTCAACTGTGACTCGAGTATTACAAATTTAATAGTTTTTTTTCTTTCTTAAAATGTGCATAAAATGCGCCCCTTCTGGCACCTTCTATATTTGTGTCCTGAGAAAAAAATACCTAATGTATGAGTGCTGTCTGGAAAGTATCTAGCCACACACCGACAAATAGAGGACAGCCCTTGTATATATTAACATTCAATATTTGGTGGAAAATTCATATTGTATGTGCACCCAGGTACATGTGTATCTGTAATGTGTATGTATGTTCAGATGTGTGCGTGTGTGTGTGTGTGTATGTATACAGGTTTCCTCAAGTCAGAGCTGTGCCTGCTTCATCAGCTGGGAGTTCTGCAAGGGTAGCTGGCTGGGTCTTCTCCCTCAATCTCAGAGTTGCCTGGGAGGATGTTCTGCCTTCTCCCAGTCAAGAGGCACCCTCCACCTTAGACCTGGGAGCTCCCTGCCCTTGGGGGAAGGGAGGGGCAGGACCTTCTGTGTGTGACCCTATAAAGAGAAGGCAGCAAGCACACAGGGGAACAACACAGAAGGAGGAAGGACAGTCCCAAAGAATGGCCCACATAATAGCTGCACTCACTCTGCCAGCTTTTCCAATCTGAGCGAATGGGTGTGGCCGTTATAAGAAGGGAACTATTTCCCCTAAGTAAATAGGATATGCTATTTGGTGGAAAGGGAAATTGTAAGAGAAAGTGTCTCATTTCTAC
The DNA here is from genome assembly GCF_000181295.1 of Otolemur garnettii. Taxonomy (NCBI): domain Eukaryota; kingdom Metazoa; phylum Chordata; class Mammalia; order Primates; family Galagidae; genus Otolemur; species Otolemur garnettii. The sequence goes on along the minus strand of NW_003852573.1, from coordinate 864,939 downwards.
AGTTTGAAAGCAGGTAATCTCTGTAGTCTGGGTGTCTATTTACATTGCTTTTTAGCAATAAAGGGTAACATTACCTTAATAACCTGCTCATCTGAGCCAGAGAGGATACTTAAGGCATCAGAGAAAGAGGCATTTATTCTGATGAGCCATTTTCCCCAAACAGCAGAAGATCGGCACCATTCGACCAAGAGCTGTTTTTTTTTTTTTTTAATTTCTAAAAATATTTCCTGGTGACTACATATAATCAAAGACACAGGCACCCATGGCCCACCCTTCTGCAATCTCTCAATTCCCCATCTCCCATCTCTGCTGGTGGGGTGGGGGAATAAATGGAGCACTAGACTTGGAAGGAAGAAAGTTTTACCAGTTAAAACCCCGGGCTAAGTAATTGTGAGGCAGAAAATGGTTTAGTAATTTGATCTCAATGCTTCCAGAAACACCTCTGGGAGAGAGTGTGAGAGAGTGTTGAAGCAGTGGGAGAGTATCAGCTCTACTCCCCAGAGCTGGAGAGGAGAGGAGTAGGACAGTTGGTTTTCTTGCCTTTTTTCACTTTTCAAGGAGATTTCTGGACATTTCTGACCTAGGCACTGCTCTCTTCTAGGCAACAGGAATATTTATTTCAAAATGGCCCTTTTTTGACACCTCTTCAAAGCCCTTGGATGACAAGCTGCACACCCTCCCACACCCACAGCCACAAGGCATTGTTCTTAGTTCCAGCAGGCTTGGAAACCTCTTGTCTCAACTTGCATTTAAAAAGGATCTGAGGACAGATTCAGAGAAGTTTTTTTTTTCATAGATATGGCCTGAGGCATACTTTTTTTTTTTTTTTTGTCATCAACAACTAGTACTTACCATGCAAGCAGATGCCTTTTTCTGACTGAAAAATCTTCACTGGGTATTATTGCCGGGATGGGGACTAGGAGTCTGTACACACAGTAAACTCATTGATTCAGACACAGCAAAATCAAAATTTGATCATTTTGACCTTTGAAGAAAGGGCTGGGTCTTTTTACCTTTTTTTTTTTTAACCTGTATTTAAAAAGGTGAACTGAAAGGGTAGGCAAGATCAGAGAAGCCACGTTTAATCTATTTGGCATGCTTCTAAGTACTGTTGGACGGTGCCAACATGGAAATGAATGCTGCTCAGTACGAAAGAGTCTTATCCGTTCATTAACCAGGCTCTGTGGAACTAGAAATCTGCCTCTGAAAAACCCTATGAACAGTTAACTCAAATGTGATCATGAAACTAAAAATACCTGAAATGGACTCCGTCTTTTGCTTTCTCTCTTTTTTTAAGAGGTAAGATCTCTCTCTGTCGCCCAGGCTGGAGGGCAGTGGTGCCATTATAGCTCCCTGTAGCATCAAAGTCCTGGACTCAAGTGATCCTCCTGTCTCAGCCTCCCAAGTAACTGGGATAGCAGGCGTGTGCCAACACACCATGCTAATTTAAAAAAAAAAAAGATTTTTTTTTTTTTTTT
>NW_003852573.1:852980-863402 GCF_000181295.1 Otolemur garnettii | reverse complement strand
TTGACTCCCCCACCCCCAAATCACTGGGATTATAGGCGTGAACCCTGGATTCAGTCTTTAAAATGATTTTGTAACACAGCTTGTAATGAAGTGGGAAAATACAGGTTGGGCCTTTGGGAGAAGGTTCCACATTCCAAAGAGTAAATGAAATGTTTGCCAAAGTACTCTGTGACAGCACAAGAGCCATACAAATGTACTTTGTTTTAACAGCTCTATTATTAGACAGTAAGACTTTTGAATCTAAATTTCCTTAAGTGGAGCCTAGGAATCTGTATTTTTTTTTTAAAAAAAGGATCCCTCAAGTACTGACATTAGATTTGGGAAATGCCTTGATAAGGTCCCTGGATCAGCAACACCTGCACTACCAGGGAACTTTTAAGAAAGGCAAATTCTCAGCCAGACCGCCTGAATCAGACACTCTGGGGTAAGGTCCTGCACGCAGCATTTTAACAGGCCCTGCTGGTGATTCTGAGCAATTCAAAACTGAGAACCACTGGTCTAGGGCTTTACATTGTGTAGCATTCTACAAATCACAGGAATGGAGGGCTTGTTAAAATACCTGGGATGTAGAAAGGGTGAAGAAATTCTGTTTTTTAAGGAGCTCCCAAGTGAGGCAAATGTTGCCAGCCACATTGTCATTAGCAATGACCTGAACCCTTCAGAAGACAGTGTTCCAACCCTTTGGGTCCACCTTGGGCCTACATCTGACAAGACTGCAGAAGTAGAGAATCGCTCCTTCTGCACATGACTCCTTGTCTAAGGAGCAGTGTGGTGTATGTGCAGGGGTCCTTTCTAATTGCCCTCCTAAGGTTAGGAGGACAATCAGATGCTGTGGGCCTGTCTGAGCTGCCCTGTTATGTGGTTGGAAAAGGGGGTGACAAAAGCCCCTGAACCCTTGCATTACAGGGATGTCTTTGGGGTGGGGGATCAGGAAGCCCACCCAGCCCTGGGAGATTCTGACTCAGTTTCTTCTCTGGAATCCTTTTACCAGGATGAGTTTCTGATACGGGGAAGAAGAGAGAAGAAGAGCTGGTTCAGAATTTTTCCAAGATGACTTTTTTTTAACCCCACAATCTAGCATTCCCTCTCCTTTGTGTCTCTCCCAAGAACTCCTGCCTCTGGCGAAAACATGGCCAGAGAAGGCTTTGATGTCAGACTCACAAGGATATCGCCAGTGAAAGAAAGCGTAGATACTGTATTGGAATGACGAAAAGCATTGGACAGAGCTTCTGTCCCACCTGTCCCCAAGTCCCAGTGCCAGTTGCACTGACGTGGCCCTCGTCAGAGAACAGGGTGTTGAGAGGAGGTGCTTCTGGAAGGGGAGCAGCATCTTTCTGGGATTTAATGAGATCATTTATTGTCTCTTTGCTCTGACGAAGATGGTAAGTGTGACGGGTGAAGTCTAAAGCATAATTAGTCCCAGCGGTGAATCCATCCCCTGCAAGACGGCTTTTCTTCCCCCTCAGCCTGTTGAAAAGTTTACTGCTTCCAGATGCGCCTGATTTCAACAGTAAGAGGAGCCGGTTCCTTTTGAGCTGCAAACTTGTCAGGGGAAAGCTGGTTTCTGAGAAAGGGCTTAAGCTGGAGAGATGATTCCTGAAGAAGGTGATGACATGGGGAGGAAATATGGCCATAGGAAAGCACCCCTGGCCTCTCCAGCGGCCTTGACCCAACCGGAGGGAGAGGTGGAGGAAAGCCTAGGTCAGCTCCCATCCCAGTAGCTGACTGCTCACTAATTAGCTGTTTAGGAATCCGGCAGCCTGGGAAGGAGACATTTGTGAGGAATGTCTTCCTTAGATCTTGCCAGTGCTCCCACAAAGCCAGCAAGCCCCAGCCCAGCTGGGGACTTCCTGCTTCCCCAGAGCTCAGGACAGGCCTCAGCCACTGTCTGGAGCGGGACAAGCCCGCTGGAGCCCACACATCAGTCTTTGATAAACACCAGCCACTCCCATTTCAGAAACACAAGCTGTTTAGTCCCTGCCAGTTGCCTGGTAGCTTGGAGCGAATCCTCAGGGCTGTGAGCCCCCAGGGACTGCGTGATCCAGCCTGGTGATCTCAGACTAGGCGAAAGCTAATATGTGAGAGGGCTACTTTTCCTCTCAGGTCCCCTTTCCTCCTGAGGCTCTCTGAGGCTGAGGCCTGCCCCTGAGGAGGAGAGGAGGGAGGGAGGGCTTGGCCAGATATTCCACATGTGGGCCCCAGGAGGCTGGGGCAGTGAGGGAGACTGGCTGAGTGGTCCTTCCCTCCCCCTAGCTTGGGATCTCCCCTGGAGGCAGCAGAACGCAGGCAAGATAGATGGCTGTCCAGGAAGAGGGATGGAGGAAAGGGGCCTACAGGCCTTGACAGATCCTGCAGGGAAGGTCACAGGAGCAACTCCCATGTGCTGGAGAGAGGATAAGGTGGGGGGTGGGGTTTGCTGGGTTTGCAAAAGCTATTACTCTCCTTTCCTCACCCTCACTCCCACCACACTTTCCTCTAAATCAGTGGTTCTCAACCTTCCTAATGCCGTGGCCCTTTAATACAGTTCCTGTGGGTAGTGACCCACAGGTTGACCCGCATACACACTAGGCATGCCCCTGTGTCTCAGCTTGGGCTACTCCAAGAGCATCCCTGAGCTGGGACACAACCAGGTATCTATTAAGCACAGTGTCGAGGGCCTATAGTATACCGGGGGGAGGGGCACTGAAAATGTTTGAATTTTTTCCCTTGTAGAAACAGAAGTAAAAATGAAATTTTAGCTCAATCATGTTCATCTTTATACCAATGCAGTCATAAACTATACTTTTTTTTTTTTTTTTTGCAGTTTTTGGCCGGGGCTGGGCTTGAACCCACCACCTCCGGCATATGGGGCCGCCCCCTACTCCTTTGAGCCACAGGCGCTGCCCTAAACTATACATTTTTAATTTGTTAGTATTTGATGAGGAGGCTCATAGCCACAATGGTGAAAATGTTTAAGACCCACAAAAGTCACAGCGTGGACCCTGGTCCAAGACCTCTGATAAGTGCCTTCTACAGTTCTCACAGTGGTTCTACTGTTGCCTTCATGTAACAGGTAAAGAAACTGAGATTCTGGACCGTGGAGCCACTTGCTCAAGGCCTCAACTAATGGGCTGTGGAGTTAGAATTCCAGCTGAGATCATCCGACTCCATAGTTCTGCTGTTCCGGGTCTTCTGTAGAAACCTGTAGGACTTGGGAAGATAGCAGGGAGGAAAAGTTCAGTATGGAAGATGTGCCTTCTCTCTCCGCCTCTCCTGTTCCTCAGGAGCCGGACCAGGGAGACATCCCAGCCTCTGGCAGCTCCACATCTGCAAACAGCAGTCACGGTGCATCTTTGCAGACTCTTGGAGCTGCTCCGTCGGCCCCAGCCAGATGCGTGTTTGTGGCTTTCCTCCTTGGCTTCTTTCCCTCGGCCTTCATTCCTTTTATTCTGAGATGGAGTTGAAATTTTTCCAAGAGGGCCCATGGTGGACACCCAGAAGTCAGTAGGGATTCCAAAAGGAAGTTGAGGCTGGGGAAGGGGGCCAGGAAGAGGAGGACTAGGCTAAAGTACACAACACTCAATTCTTTAATATTCACATATGGCCTGACCGCTGGTGGACTGGCTCCAGGAAAATGTCAGCCCTGAGCTTAGCCTCTTTGCAGGCAGTCCAGGCCAGGCCTGGATGTTCCCCTCCCCCAGCAGCCACGCTGATTTTTTTCATATCATAGCTGCAGAAAGCAATGGGCTGGGAATCAGTATACTTGGACCCTGTAGTCCCAGCTGCCCGGAGAACTTAAGCTGTGTGACTCTGAGCAGAAGACAAAATCTTTCTGGTTTTCAGTTCCCTAGCCTCAAATGCTGGAGGCTGTTGGACGTGATCTTTGAAGGTTTAATAATTAAACAGACATGTTTATAAGTTTTGAGTCTAGAAAGATACATCTGTTGCTTGAAAAAAAACAGTCCCCAAAGGCCACAAAAGCCCCCTTTGGTAAACGTTCTGTTGGAGACTGTGGGAGCTGCTCTGCCTTAGGCGGGGTAAGCCAGGACTGCCGGCTGCAGGGAACGTCCTTCCGACAGGGCATCTCCGACCATCACCATGACGTCTCGGCGGAAGCCGGGCCACTTTGGGGGAGTCGGTGGTGGAGCGGGTGGCAGCCAGCACCACAGCCCTGCCGCCAGGAGGGCCAGGTTGCCCGACCGCGTCGAGTCAGGGCGTCCCCTCCTGGGCACCTGTGCCTGACCGAGCCCGGGGCAGGGCCCGGGTCGTCTCTAAGTGCCCCGGGTCCCAGGCCAGCCTGCCGTTTCCCCGGGGCCCTGACGCGGCTCCGGTCCGCGGAAGTCGCGCGTTCTTTCTTCCCTTTCTCCACGTTCGTCTAGCTGAAATCTGATCATGGAAAGTCTGGGGCGGGTCTCCGACCCCGCCGGTCTGGCTCCCAGCGCCCGGGGCGATTCCTGCTGGAGGAACCCTGGCTGGGCCGGCCGAGGGGCGGGAGGTCAGACACCTCGGGAACAGGCCTCTTTGTCTCTGTACTAGTGAGGGGCTGGCAAAGCCGGAGAGAGAATTAATTGCAGGGGCGGGGAGGAGGGGGGGGCCGTGGTAAGCCGAATGACACCTGACAGCTCGGAGAGAGCTCCCCCAACCCCCGCCTCTGGGGGGTGGTCCTGCTAATCCCCTTCGCAAGAGGAAGCTAATTGCTGCAGCCAGAGAAAGCAGGATAAAAGCGAGCGGGCACCCACACCCACGAGGCCTGGAGTCATGCTATTTGCTGCTAAATTAATATAATTATATTACCTAATGCAGAAACCACGTTAAGAACTCTAGCTTTCGGCTCCAACTAGGAGCTTCTGATGGGTTAAAGGCAACATCTTGGTTTAATTCCCCCCCCTTTTCCCATCCTCCCCCCTCACCAACTACAAATGTCAGAAATAAATTATCGAAACCAGATGTAAGGTTTTGGGTGCACATTTTCAGGCAGTTCTGCACCAACAGATGCCTTGTATTAATAATGTACAGTTGTGACAGGAAATATGGTTTAGAGTCCTGGAAAAACATGAAAGCTAATTCCATTACCCCTTTTCACGGTACCTACTTCTCAAATGCTCAACTGGTTTGGATTACAGTGAAACTCTAGAGGAAAAACGATTTGGTCTGAAATGGTAACTTAGCTCTGCTTTCCAGCCTCTTCCCTGGAGTAGCACCCACCTTCCCAGGCACCTGCAGGCTTACATTCTACGTACAAATAACCAGAGATGAGAACATCTGGACTGGCCATTCCTCAGGGGAGGTGCTTCCATATGTGCCCTCCTTTCCTGTTCACAAGGACGTGGTAGCCAGTAAAGCAGGGCCAATGGTCCCAGCTTCACATTTTTGCCTGGGACAGTCCCTTTAAAGCTGGCCTACCCCGCTCATGCTTCACTTGGAGCAAAAGTAAAAACAACAAAACACTTTTATGCTCCAGGAACCAGATAAATCCTGGTAATTGATCTCGGGAGAGGGATTATTAAGGGGCTAAGTGCAATGCTTTCCAGAACTGGGGGTGTAACAAGCATGAAGCCAAACAAATGCACAATTTGTTATCTGTATTTTATCACTTGATGCATTGCAAGCAACTGGCTTGAAAATGGCTTTTCTCCAGGAGGGGAGAAGGCACTGAAATAGCTGTAACACATGCATTGACAGTTATGCTCCATTGCTGAAAAATGTCTGCATTCTCCATGTCTCACCCAGGCAAGTATGCTCAGGAGAGGCTGGATGCTCTTACTCTGCCCTGTTTAGGAACAGATTCTCTTCCGCTTTTTGCCAGTGTACAATGCAAAAAGAGAAAACTCTTTCAAAGTCTTCTTCCCTCTTAACCCTACGCCTATGAAGAAACAATAAGGTAATTAGCAAGGACATCTAAATGCATTTGATCTACAGTGGTGACTTAGTTCTCTGCTTCCACGCCTGTCCCCTAGGGTAGTGTCTACGTGCAGACCTACATTTTTTGTGCATATAACCAGAGATGAGAACATCTGGACCTGCCCACTCCTCAGGGCAGGCGTAATAAGACCAGTGAATGAGAAAGGCTTTCCTTATCCCAAGGACCAGTGAAGAAAAGATATCTTCCAGTTCAGCTGGGTGAGACCAAAGAATCATAATGTCCAAAATACAGCAGAACCTCCGTAGTTAATACTATGCAGCTATTAAGAAGGATGGAGACTTTACATCCTTCATGTTCACATGGATGGAGCTAGAAAATGTTCTTCTGAGCAAAGTATCACAAGAATGGAGGAAAAAGTATCCAATGTACACACCCCTATTATGAAACTAATTTATACCTTTTATATGAAAGCGAGAGGGGCTTGCAAAGCCGAGAATATGGGGAGGGAGGGAGAAGGGAGGGGGGAATGGGTGGAGGGAGGGGGTTTGGAGGGATCACTTCTGAGGTTTATCTTATAGGGGTACAAGTGAATCTTTCTAAGAGTAGAATGTGAACGTTTTAAAACAATAACTGAGAAAATGACATGAAGGCTGTGTTGACCAGTTTGAATGAAGTATTTCAGATTGCATGTGAAAACCCCACACTGTACCCCAGAAGTGCATTAATGTACATAGTTACCATTCAATAAAAAAAAAAAGAACCTCCGTAGTTGACCACCTCCCTACATTGACCACCTTCTTAAGTTGACCTAATTTTCACTGACTGAACACGCACCACACGCACCACATGCACGCATCAGTACAGGAGGCCTAGTTCCTCGTATTGACTACTTTCCTATGTTGCCCAGTTTGTCACAGTCCCCTAAGTAGTCAATTTACAGAGGTTTTACTGTAATAGATAGTCTTTCTTGAGAGTTTACTATATGCCAGACACTGTCCTATCTGTTCTTATGCCTATAGCATCTAATCATAACAATATATGATTGGTAGGTGCAGTGCAGTTGTGTCCCTTGTTTATAGATGAGGAAAACCGGGTTTTAGCAATCTGAGTAATCTGCTGAAGGCCACAGAGTTGTGGCAGAGACAGCCCTGACGTTTAAGTCTGTCTGATTCCAAAGACTGTTTTTAACAAATTCCGTGATGATTCACCCCAATAGGTAATGAAGTATTTTGTGAATTACAGGCAAATGTGAATTTTGTCATTCATTTAACAAAACTTTCCAGGCAAGGTGTAGAGTTAATGGTTCTAATATATTAATAAAAGACCTATATTAATGGTGCCGATAAGCCTTGGAGTGGAAGAAGCTACTGAGAATCAGGAATCAGAAGTCCTGGGTGTAAGCCCTGGCTTTAATCCTCACTAGCTATAAAATTAAAGCAATTAGTCTCTTTGGCTTCAGTTTCTTCACCTTTAAGGTTGACCTCATAATACTTGCTCTGCTTGTGAATAGCACATGAAATAGTGGCTTTTCAAATTTTGCAAAGCACTAGACAAAATGCTACGTGCCCTTGAGCACATTGCTTTACCTTTCTCATCCTCATTTGTCTGAACCATAAAACTGTGGGATTGAATTGAAGAATATCCAACTTCACCTCCTGCTCTGAAACTGTACATTTCAATGATCAGTGTCATAGCATAGTTCAAAGGAGCAAAAGCCAGAAAACTGAAGGATGAATAGATTACTACACATCCACCCCATGGAATACTAGAAACCAACAAACATGAAAAATCAGAGCTACGCCAGGTAGGTGGGAGGAATTTCCATGAGGTGTTATTGAGCAAGAAAATTCAGATGGGTGTATATAAATGATCCCACATACGTAAAACAATAAATAGCACTCCTGCCAGTATATGTACAACTATGCATTCTACATAGAATTACTTTGACAAAAAGAAAAAGATGAGAAAATACACTTTATGTTAGAGGTATTAAGGTGGATAGAAAATGGTATTAGGGTCTGACCATAAAAAAGAAATGTGAGGGAAAGACTACATTTTAAAATAAAATGAGATTACTTTTGTAAAGCATTTATGTAAAGATCTCCATGTGAGAGTATGTGCAAAAGATGAATCAGACATAAGTTATCTAAAATAAATAATCTTTTTCACTTAGACCTGTGTCTAAGATGCAAGAGATTGCTTGTATACATAAGTATCAAACTACTAGTACTCTCATCACAAGTTGTATGTCAATGGGAAGTTCCCTAATATTTGGCCAAAGACATGCATGAAGTGAAATAGTGATTCAGGTGCAGTCTAGGCAGTAGGAACAACAACGGAAAAGCCTAGGAAGAGGGAATGAGTATGGTCTGTTTGAGGAGAAACATGATCTGATCTGTCTTATCCATGCCCCAGCCACTAACCTGGTTCAAGACACCACTGTCTTTCTCCTGGTTTCCTACTGTGAATAACCCCAGCCACTTTCTAGGTTTCTATTTCTTGCTTTATATCGTTGATTTCCACATAAGCAACCTTCGTGATATTTATAAAATGCAAATGAGATCATGTCAGAAGACTGCACAAAGTTCTCCAAGAGCTTCTCATCCCTCAGAACCATGTCCAAAGTCTTCACCTCACCTGACAAGATCCCCAGCATCTGGTGCCAACCACCTCACTGACCTCACCTGCTACCTTTGCTTACTCACTGGCCTCCTTTCTCTCTCTTGAGTAGGCTAAGCACACACATGCCTGGGCTGCCACCTGGGCTGTCCAAGGCCTGGAGTTCCTGTCAGTGGATCATGATGTCTCTTATTCTTCCAGCAATACTTCTCTTCAGACTTCACAGCCAATCTGCTGGAAAGTCCTGGCAAGCTTCCATTCTAGAGTGACCCCAAATGCATCTATTTCTTATCACCTCCAATAGCAACCCTAATCCAAGCCACCACCTCTCTCACCTGGATTCCTGTAGCCACCTTGCTTGCCATCTTGTGTTCCAAAGCTTATCCTTCAAGCAGTAGCCAGAAGGATCTTTTTAAAAATGAATTTAGGTCACTTCACACTGGTCAAGAGAACAATACAATAAGAGGAAATTTCAATTCTAAATATTTATGCACCCAACTTAAATGCTCCCAGATTTTTTAAACAGATGTTCATAGGCCTGAACAATATGATAGCCTATTAAAACCATAATAGCTGGGGGCTTTAACATCCCTCTGACAGAACTGGACAGATCATCTAAACAGAAACTAAACAAAGATTCAAGGAACTTAAATGCATCCCTAGAACAACTGGGCTCAATAGACATATACAGAATACATTACCCCAAAGCTAATGAAAATACATTCTTCTTGTTAGCCCATGGAACATATTCCAAAATAGATCATATCCTAGGACACAAATCAAACCTCAACAAAAATAAAAGAATAGAAATCATACCTTGTATCTTCTCAGACCACAAAGCAATAAAGGTAGAACTCAACTCCAACAAAAATTTTCATCCCCACAGAAAGGCATGGAAACTAAACAACCTTATGCTGAATGACAATTAGGTCAAGAAGGAGATAAAAGAGGAAATTATTAAATTCCTCGAACATAACAACAATGAAGACACAAGCTACCAAAACCTGTGGGATACTGAAAAAGCAGTCCTAAGAGGGAAATTCATCACATTAGACACCTATATCCAAAAAACAGAAAGAGAGCACATCAGCAACCTAATGAATTATCTTAAAGAATGGAAAAGAAAGAGCAATCCAATCCCAAACCTAGCAGAAGAAAACAATTAACGAAAATCAAATCAGAAATAAATGAAATGAAAACAAAAGAATCATTCAGAAAATTAATGAAACAAAAAGTTTGTTCTTCGAAAAGATAAATAAAATCAATAAACCTTTGGTCAGATTAACTAGAAACAGAAAAGTAAAATCTCCAGTAATCAGAAATGAAAAAGGGGAGAAAATAATAGATACCAGAGATATAAGAGATTATCTGACTACTACAAGCAACTCTACACCCAGAAATTTGACAGTGTGGAGGAGATGGACCAATATCTGTAATCATACCATCTCCCTAGACTTAACCCAGAAGAAATAGATCTCTTGAACAAACCAGATGGCTTCACACCACAATTCTATCAGATCTTTAAAGAAGAGCTTGTACCTATGCTATAGAACCTATTCCAAAACATTGAGAAGGAAAGAACCTCCCCCAACACATTCTATGAAGCAAATTTCACCCTGATACCAAAACCATGAAAGAATTCAACTAAAAGGAGAACTAGAGACCAAGTTCACTAATGAATATGGATGTAAAAACAGTAAAATCTTAGCTAATAGATTATAGCAACATATTTTAAAAAACACACATCACAATCAAGTAGGCTTCATCCTAGGGATGCAAGGTTTGTTTAACATACGCAAATCTATAAATGTAATTCACCATATCAATAGCAGGAAAAACAAAGACCATATGATCCTCTTAATAGATAAGAAAAGGCATTTGACAAAATCCAGAATCCCGGCTCGGCACCTATAGCTCAACCGGCTAAGGCGCCAGCCACGTACACCTAAGGTGGCGGGTTC
>NW_003852573.1:848178-852793 GCF_000181295.1 Otolemur garnettii | reverse complement strand
AAAAAAAAAAAAAAATCCAGAATCCCTTTCTAACAAGAACACTTAAGAAAATAGGCATAGGTGGCACATTTCTTAAACTTATTAAGCCATTTATGACAAACCCAAAGCTAATATTATACTGAATCAAGTAAAACTGAAAGCTTTTCCACTTAGAACTGGAAACAGAGAGGAAATCCTCTATCATCTCTACTATTCAACATAGTTCTGAAAGTTCTAGCCAATGCAATCAGGCAAGAGAAGGATATTAAAGGCATACAAATGGTGGTAAAGGAGGTCAAACTCTCACTCTTTGTTGATGATATGATCTTATACTCAGAAAACCCCAGAAATTTAACCACAAGGCCCCTAGAAGTGATTAAGAAATGCAGTAATGTCTTAGAGTATAAAATCAATGTCTACAAATCACTAGCCTTTGTATATGCCAATAACAGCCAAGTTGAGAAGCAAATCAAGGACACAATTCCCTTCACAGTAGCTTAAAAAACCTGAAATACTTAGGAATATACCTAACAAAAGAGGTGAAGGATCTCTACAAAGAGAATTATTATACTCTCAAAAATAAATAGTAGAAGATATTAACAAATGGAAGAACACACCATGTTCTTGGCTGGGTAGAATCATCATTATTAAAATGTCAATACTACCCAAAGTAATCTACAGATTCAATGCAATTCTCATTAAAATACCAACATCATACTTTGAAGAACTGGAAAAAATAATTCTTCATTTTGTATAGAACCAGGAAAAAAACTCATATAGACAAGGCAATTCTTATTAATAAAAACAAAGCCGGAGGTATCTCTCTACTAGACTTCAGGTTATATTACAAGTCCACAGTGATCAAAACAGCCTGGTACAAAAATAGAGACATAGATTTACAGAACCAAATGAAAACCAAGAGATAAAACCAGTTTCTTATTGTCATCTGATCTTTGATAAACCATACAAAGGCATACACCAGGAAAAAGAATCCCCATTCAACAAATGGTCCTGGGAGAACTGAATAGTTAGATGCAAAAGACCGAAACTGGACTCACACATTTCACCACTTACAAAAATTGTCTCAAGATGGATAATAGATTTAAATCTAAGACATGAAATAATAAAAACGTATGGGGAAAGTGTGGGGAAAACTCTTGATGTCAGCCTGGGGAGAGATTTTTATGAGGAAGACTTCGGTGGCAATCACAACAAAAATAAACAAATGGGAATTAATTAAGCTAAAAAGCTTCTGCAGGACAGCACCTGTAGCTCAGTGGGTAGGGAGCCGGCCACATACACCGAGGCTGGCAGGTTTGAACCTAGTCCAGGCCTGCTAAACAACAGTGACAACTGGAAAAAAAAATAGCTAGGCATTGTGGCAGGCACCTGTAGTCCCAGCTACTTGGGAGGCTGAGGCAAGACAATAGCTTAAGCCCAAGAGTTTGAGGTTGCTGTGAGCTGTGATGCTAGGGCACTCTGCCCAGGGTGCAATAGGGAGACTCTGTCTCAAAAACTAACTAACTAAATAAATATAAATAAATAAATAAATAAATAGCTTCTAAGGAAACAACAACCAAAGCAAAAAGGCAACCTTCAGAATAGGAAAAGATATTTGCAGGGTGTCAATCTGACAAAAGTTGATAACCAGAATCTACAGAGAGCTCAAATTAATCAACATAAAAAGAGCAAACAATCCCATCTATCATTGGGCAAGAGACATGAGTAATCTTCTCTGAGGAAAATAGATGAATGGCTAACAAACATATGGAAAAATGCTCATTGCCTCTCTGAAGAAAACAGATGAATGGCTAACAAACATATGGAAAAATGCTCATTGCCCCTAAACATCAGAGAAATGCAAATCAAAACCACCCTGAGATATCACCTAACCCGAGTGAGGTGATATCTCAGCCCACATCACAAAGTCTAAAAGTTGCAGATCCTGGCATGAATGTGGAGAAAAAGGAACACTTTTACACTGCTGGTGGGATTGCAAACTAATATAGCCTCTGTGGAAAGAAGTATAGAAAATCCTCAAAGAACTCAAGTTAGATCTCCAATTTGATCCACAATCCCATTGCTAGGCATCTATCTCCCCAAAGAAAAAAAGTCCTTCTATCATAAGGACATTTGCCTTAGATTGTTTATTGCAGCTTAATTTACAATGACCAAGATATGGAAACAACCTAAATGCCCATCAATTCAGGAATGGATTAACAAACTGTGGCATATATATACCATAGAGTATTATTCAACTATAAGAAAAGATGGAATGACAACTCCAACAACAACAAAAGTAGCTGGGTGTTGTGGTGGGTGTCTATAGTCCCAGCCACGTGGGAAGCTGAGGCAAGAGAATCGCTTAAACCCAAGAGTTTGAGGATGCTGTAAGCTGTGACACCACGGCACTCTACCGAGGGTGACATAATAAGACTGTCTCAAAAAAAAATGGAGACTTTACATCTTTTGTATTAACCTAGATGGAGTTGAAACACATTTGTCTTAGTAAAGTATCCCAAGAATGGAAAAGCAAATATCCAATGTACTCAATATTAATACGAAGCCAGAGACGATCTAATGCACTCCTACACAGGAGAAAAACTTAATTTGGTTCAAGTTGGCCAAGAGTGAGGGAGAGGGAAGAAGAATTCGTGTGCTCCCACTTAAAGGGCGCAAGGTAGAAGTGTATGGCACATCTCTTGGGGGTGGGACACAACTACAAGAGGGACTCTACCTAACAAATTCAAACACTGTAACCTAGTTGTTTGTGCCCTCACATTAATATAAAATAAAAAATGAAAAATAAAAAATGAATTCAACATTAAAACGATATTCATTGAGCCCAGTTATGTGCTAGGGTCTATTTTAGTTGCTGCAGATTCAGCAGTGAATAAAATAGAAAAGGTCCTGCCCTTATAGAAACAAAGGGTTGGGAAAGAAGATGAAGCAGAGTTCTGTTAAGGTAAACAGTTGATTTAATTGGCCTTTATTATAAAAAACCTTTGTACATAGATAGAGCAATAGCCAGTGGTACTCTATTGTATCTTTAACAGTTTACATTTACAAATTCAGCATTTAGGGGGTGCTGTATTTTTCCCAGAATTGGAATGCTTTGCGCCCATCTGGTGATAGATGTCTTGATATCACGCTCTAAACTACCGTATGTGTGTTGTACCTAAGATCCAGCTTAGAATGATAAAATTTCTAGTCATCTCAAAAATGAAAAATATAATTCATTGCTCACACATATGAAACAAACCCTCCATTTGGATAAGATGCTCATGAAGCAAGCTTTTCAATAAAATGCATAGGCAAGGATATCTGTCTACTGACTCATGTTGGTTCCAAAAAGGATTTGGGGGGAACAGCTATTCAGAATTGGGCCATTTTAGCTGTCATCAATCACAATTTAATTTAAGCTTGGTCTTATTCCCAAACTTTGATTAAAATGCTTCTTCCAAGCTACCTTTAATTTTACTTTGGATGTTTGCCCCAAGCACCTGGAGATCAAGGAGTGTGGTTTATTCGTCATTTGACCCCAGTGCCTGGTATAGTTCCTGGCACAAAATAAAGCTTTCCTGGCTGGCTGAATGAATGAAACTTTCCTAGGGCAAGCTTTAAATCTAAGCTCTCTGACCAATTTGGAATAAATACAGGCACAAAAGACCTTTCCAGCTTTTTCTGGACACTGTAGCAAGAACAGTATTATAACTATACCCTCTCCGCAGCTAAATGCTAGAAGTTTTCTCCATGGCTCTCAGCTTTTTTTTTCCTTCCAAAGCTCCCTATTTCAAAAGAGTTCAGTTGCTTTCTACAGAAATCGTTATACCCATTTTAAACAACAACAACAACAAAAATATTCTTTAATTTCAGAAATTAAGTGCCTAAAAAATTTTCATCAGGGCTGAAGCAGGAGACTGTAGACTGTACCTCCTGGAATGGCTCCCAGAACAGCACCCCAGAATAGGCCCAATAGGGGAGCTGCTACCTACAGGTATATATGAAGCTGATGAATTTAAGAATTCATGTGGCTGTGACCATTGCTAGATTCAGGGATCAGGAATCTATCACCACCACCACAGCTACTGCCTCCTCATGCCTACGGGGCGGGGAGGGTGGGGGGGGTGACAGAGCAATGGAAAACTGCTATTGAAAAACACAACGTCTGCATGGCCATGTTTGCTGCTGGCTCCAGGGCTGGCTCAGGGCAGGACCCTGAGACAGGACAAGAGGAGTTGCTTGTGTGTCCAGTAGACACTGAGTAACTAAAGCCGCAGGAATAGGGCCTTTGTGTCACTTGCACCATATGCATCTAATTAGCATAAACAAATTCTCATCTGGAACACTAGCTGCAAGGGAGTCTGAGAAACACAGAGTCTGGTTTACTGGCCTTTGTAAAACGTACAAGAAATAATAGTTGGGAAGGTGGAACAGATGCTGAAAGCCAGTCAGCCATAACCAGCACAGCCCTTTCATCCTTTTGGCAGAACAACAGTGATACAGCTAACACAGAACACTGTCTAGATGCCAGTTTAAAGAAGGGAGAACTATCCATGGCTTCCCTGGTTGGAAAGCACGAGACTCTCCTGTGAACAACAGCTACCCACTTTTATGGGTGGAGGAATTACAACTC
>NW_003852573.1:847411-847895 GCF_000181295.1 Otolemur garnettii | reverse complement strand
TACAGGTGCCCACCACAACGCCTGGCCATTTTTTGTTGCAGTTGTCATTGTTGTTTTAGCTGGCCCGGGCCGGGTTTAAACCTGCCAGCCTCTGTGTATGTGGCTGGCGCCATAACCACTACACTACAGGGACAGAGCCTGTTTTAAACAGGCACCTTTGGGTTTAGGGATTCTCAACACTAATACAGTTCCTGTCTTGACCCGCAGGAACTGTATGAAAGGGCTGCAGCATTAGGAAGGTTGAGAACCACTGGTTCTTTGTGGTTCAGAATGTCTTCAGATGGTCAGTGTGTGGGGTAGGGAAGAGAAACACAGCTTTCCTCAGGCTGAGAGGAGAGATCCAATTCCTCCTCATAGGGTTCTCTGGGGGTCTGGCTTTGTAAACTGGCCTCTGCTGTTAATGTGGTTCTAACTGAACACAAAGCATAATCAAAAAATAGATAAAATGGTGAGGGTGCAAAGGCAGGAATTGAGGATTTTTTTT
>NW_003852573.1:844128-847105 GCF_000181295.1 Otolemur garnettii | reverse complement strand
AGAGTATGAGGATTACAGGTATGAGCCACTGCACCCAGCCTGAGGAATTAGAGGATTCTGATAGGATCATTGGGAGAACATCATTCCATGCAATTATGGGATTATGTGTGGTTGGGAGCAGGAGAGAGCGCAGTACAGGGCAGTGGGTAATTGACAAAAGAACCCTGGCAACAGTTGAGCAGTCTCCTGAGAACTGCTCATGCAGGAGGAGGCCCCAAAGCTGCTTGGCTTGTCTCCATCACCCTATTAGGTTACCACCCAGAGCCATCACTAATACCAGAACAAGCTAGGCGCTGCGGCCTCCCTCTGGGTTAGGGTTGATGAGTCACTGCTGGACTGTCTGTCTGCTCATGTACCAACCATTCAACCAATGGACCAAAGACTGAATGGTGCGTGGAGAGTGGGACTGTGACTTGGACAACGACTAACTGAGGTCTTCTTGTAGAAGTTAATGATAAGAGAGAAGAGTGGAGAATAAATGGAATTACATGTTTGGGAAAGTCAGTCTGGGAACCCTTTCAATTAAAAGCTCAACAGCCCAGAACAGCAAGGAGAAGGGCCTGCCTCACCAGGGCTCTGCTGCTAGCCTGGGGGGACTTGGACAGGAAGATGCTACTCTTCCCAAGTGGACTTCTGGGGGTCACAGGAAGATGACCAACAGCCTCTACCCACCCACCCCCCAACATAGATAGCCTGTCCTTATACTTTTCAGTGACTGCAGGACTTCTCTGTCCTTCCTCATCTCTTCTCAAGATTTCTGGAGTCAGGATCCCTGTCAGAATGACTGGGGATGAGAGCATCTTCTCAGATTATTCCATCTTTAAAATGGAGGGACCAGGGGGGTGGGCATGGTGGCTAATGCCTGTAATCCTAGCACTCTGGGAGATCAACACTGTTGGATAATCTGAGCTCATGGGTTTCTTGCTCAGCCTGAGCAAGAGCGAGACCTCGTCTCTAAAAATGGCCAGGTGTTGTGGCTGGTGCCTGTAGTCCCAGCTACTTGGGAGGCTGAGGCAGGAGAATCACTTAAGCCCAAGAGTTTGAGATTGCTGTGACACCACAGTACTCCACCGAGGGTGACAAAGTGAAACCCTGTCTCCAAAAATAAACAAATAAATAAATAATAAAATGGAGGGAATAAAACTACTTTTCTCAAAGGGTCATTGAACGGTTAAAATGAGATATAATTAGTTTAAACATTACATTACTGTGTAATTAGTTTAGAAGAGAAACTGGCACCTGCTAAGTGAAGATTGTCAGCTTCTGTTGTTTTATTTCTCTGGATTCTTGTCAGAAGTGGGAGATTATGGATTATCAAGAGGCAAGCCGTGGTGGATGACTGAGAGTGAGGTGGGAGGAGAGGATGAGGCAGGTCAGAAGCTGCAGGAAGGGTGAGTGACGGGAAGCTTTGGCAATGGATCCTGACAGCAAAATGAAATGGAGCGTAGGAGAGGCTAAGAGTAAGTCGGAGAAGGAATAAATGTGGCTGGGACCAGCGTGGGCCAGGATCCAGATCTAGTGTCTGCATCTAAGGCCAAATTAGTGGTATCTCTAACAAACCTTATTTCTCTTAGCTGTTGGTAGACGGTTTCAGCCTGGTCTGGGGATCCTGTTGTGTTGGGGGTCCAGGCTTTTTATATCTCGCAGGAGAGCCACCTTTCTTGTAGTGTGTCACTCTGCCATGCTTAGCAGGTGATGCCTCCTCCTAGTCTAAGATGGCTGCTTCCAAAGTGATAGGGATAGTGAACATCCTTCTCCTAAAGAAATGATCCAGAAGGTACATATGTATCACTTCTGCTCACATGTCATAGGCCAAGGATGAGTTAGTTTCAGGACCACACTGCACTGCCAAAGAGATGGACATGTCTTTAGCTGAGTAGTCATGTGCCCAGGTGCACCCTGGTGACTCTACACTAACAAAAGGAAGGGAAAATGAATACTGGAGCTAGGGAATTGGGTCTGCTACAGAAACAACCCATACTTGGGGATCCCAATGGAGTTTTTATGCCTAATAATTTTTGAAAACATCTTTGACGGCCTTTGTGGGTCCCTCTGACAGACATTTCAAAAGGCCAATCTAGTAAGAGTTGGAAGCTGGAAGCTTCCTGTGATAACCCCACTAGTACTTGAGGACTGAAGCCTCATCAGTGTTGACGGAAAGAGACTTGCACTGTCCAATTCCTCTCCAGGAAAATATTTTGAAGACTAATTAAGTCAAATGACTATTAAATAAACCTCCTTCCTCTTGATTGACTCCATCTATTACCACTGAGATTTATTAAGCAGCTTACCTTTTCTGAGAAAAGATTATTAAAGGACAGAACACGCCGAGCTTTTTCAGTTTGACAAAAATACTCCCTTAAATTATTATTAGATTCTGAGATGTGCTCGGAAGGTGATGAAGGAGCTTTTTGGATTAGAGCCAAATGCTAATGCTGATTTCAACAGCTGAGCCAGGTCTACGTGAGCACTGCAGGATCACTCCCCGTTCTCTGTCCTGCTGTTTAAGGCCTATGACATAGGTTTCATAGGTTGAAATGTTTCCATTTGCCCCAAGCCCAGTATTAGTATCAGTGGGCTTTTCTGTCTTGCAATTGACCTACTAGAAAATGTGAGAAAGAAGATAGAAAAAATAAAGGAAAGAGAGGCACTGAGTTCTTATCCTGTGGAGACTGGGGGAGCGTGGGGCATAGAATACTTTGAAAGATTGGTAAAGCCAGTGGATCTCTTCCCTGAATATTATTTTTAAATAACATAAAATACGTGGGATTACCTAGGAAACCAATTATATTGAGGTAGAGCTCTATGTGTGGAATCCTTAGGAGGTCTGTGGACGGCAGGGGGACGCTCTGGGTTGTCTCCCTTACCTGGGTTATCAGCCCCCTTAAATCCGTTCAGGCTACCCTAGCTGAGAGTTTGACTGATGCAATGCATGCCCCAACTCTTTCTCTGACTCCTGGTCACTTGTGTTCCATAG
>NW_003852573.1:841732-843681 GCF_000181295.1 Otolemur garnettii | reverse complement strand
CTAATGTGGAAAGATGGAGGAGGGAATCACTGTCTCACGCCTGGGTTAGTTCTTGACAACGGGACCTACCAAGGCCGGATACTACTTCACCTTTGGCCCTTGAGTGCTTCTTCACATAGACAAGTTTGAAATAGGAAAGATGATGCCAGGTATGGCCCCAACACTCCTGTCATTTGGAATCTCATCAAGCCTCACTTGTAACTAACATGTCACCCCTGGGGTAACGACCCTTCCCCAGGTTGCCTTAACTCAGATCTCACATCTGATGGGAGCCATTTTACAGGTTCGAAGAGAGACTCAGGCAATGCAAGAACACAGGCCCTCTCTTACCCGTGATAATGAACTCTGGTCAGTGAAAAGCCATCTATTAATTCCACCACAAAGACATAGGGTCCCTTCTGAACTGCCAGTCCAAACGGGGCTACCATCATTGCTTCCACTGTGGACAGAACCAAAATAGTTTCTCCTTTATTTAACCCCCATATCAGGCCCTGCCATTAGACTGTACTTACCCTGCATGTGGTTGCTGCCTAAATGCTATCTCCTTACCTTCCTCCAGGAACAATGCTCGGATGGGTCCCTGTCCACAGAAACAGAGAGGAGAGCATCCAGGAGTATAATGCTTTCCAGAATTTCTGTTGTGGTGGTTCTCACACTCTCACAGGACTATGCTCTTAAAAAGGTAGTTTTATTGTACGTACATTCCACTAATGATTCTTACTTTTGTCATGAATAAATTATCATAAATAAAAGTGCAACGTGGCATTAACAGGGGTTTGCTTCTGGGCAGTGTGATTGGTGGTGATTTTTACTTTCTTCTTTCGGTTTAGGTGTCTTTTCACAATTGTCTTTAATAAACTTCTGATGATCATTATAATCAGAAAAAAAGAAGGAAAAAGAAAACATTACCCTGTAAGTCAACTATTCTGCCTTGAAACCAAAGGCAGTACGGGATCTTACCCAGTTCAGTAGTGATGGCGAAGGAAAGAAGTTGATGTTTGTCAGAACAAGGGGATTGTTTTGATAGACAAAATTTCTTGAGTCACAAATTATAAAAATGGATACAAGAAGGAAGAGAGAAATCTTTGTAGTCTTGTTTCTATGGAAGACGTCTAATTCATAATTAAAACTCTTCCACAAAAGGTAACTCTGGGCCCAGACAGCTTTCTCCCACAACAGGGAAATTCTACAAAACACTTGAGGAAGAAATAATGTCAATCTTACAAAAAGTCTTTTGGAGAATAGAAGGCTGGAGGATATTTTCCAATTCCTATCACAGGGCCGTTGCAAACCTAACACCAAAATTGGCAAACACAAGGACGTTACAACAAAAGAAAACTATAGGCCAATACCTCTCATCACCATACGTGCAAAGATCTTTTATAATCTTAGCAAGTGGATGTCAGAAAGACATCAAAAAGAAAAGTAATACTCCTTTTCAAGATTATTTTAGTTACTCAAGGTCCTTGGAATTTTCACATAAAGTTTAGAATAGGCATGTCTAGTTCTGCCAACAAAGCTTGTTAATCAAAGAAGTTAGTTAAAGAAAATGAAGAGGCAGGGCAGAGGACAAGTATTTGATATGGTCACGCGTGCACACACATGCATACACACTTTGGTGGGCTGAGTGATGGTGTATCCAAAGATGTCCATGTGTCAATCTCCAGAACCCACATTACTTTACGTGACAAAAGGAAATGTGCTGTTGTGATTAAATTAAGGATCTTGAAATGGGGAGATTATCGTGGATAATTGAAGTCAGTTAGGTCAAGTAATCACAAAATGGTCCCTCTAAGGTGGTGGAGTCTGAAAGAGGGGACGTGAGGGGGGAGCAGAGAATGGACTGATGAGCTTTGCACATCCAGCTATCCGAGCTGGTTGCCTTGAGGAGTTGGAAAAGGCAGGGAACAGAACGCCCCCTAGATCCTCCAGGGCAGTGTTTTTCAACC
>NW_003852573.1:840157-840908 GCF_000181295.1 Otolemur garnettii | reverse complement strand
AAAAGAAAGTATACAACTCAATAGTTTTAATATATTCACAGATATATGAAACAGTAACCACAGCCAGTGTTGAAACATTTTTGCCACCCCATAGAGAAACTTGTTTCCTATTGGTGTCACCTCTTGTCCCCAAACCTCCCAGCCCTAAGTAATGAGTAATTTACTTTCTGTCTCTAAGATTTCTTTGTTCTGGATATTTCATATGAGTGAAATCATGTGATAGATGACCTTTTGCCCCTGGCTTCTTTCACTTCCCATAGTGTTTTCAAGTGCACCCATGTTGTAGCATATATCAATCCTTTATGCTTTTCAAGAATGAATTCTATTCCATTGAATTCATATGCCACCTTTTATTTATTTTTTTATAGATAAAATAAATGTTGGTTGTGGACATTTGGGTTGTTCCCACCTTTTGGCTGTTACAGTAATGCTCCTCATTACGTACATTACATTACTTATAATAGTTGTGCATGTGTGCACAAGTTTTGTGTATGTATTTTTATTTCTTTGGGGTGCGTGTTTAAGAGTAGAATTTCTAGGTCCTATGGTAACTATATTTAATCATTTGAGGAACTGCCAGGCTGTTTTCCACAGTGTTGTACCATTTTATATTCCCACTGGCAATGTGTAAGGAGTGTATTTTCTTCACATCTTCACCAACACTCACTATTCTCTGACATGTTGATTCTTGCCATCCTATTTCATTGTAGTGTTGATCTGTATTTCACTGATGATTAACGATGTGAAGAAA
>NW_003852573.1:831415-838446 GCF_000181295.1 Otolemur garnettii | reverse complement strand
TTATTTTATTTTATTTTATTTTTTATTGAATGGTAACTATGTACATTAATGCACTTCTGGGGTACAGTGTGGGGTTTTCACATGCAATCCGAAATACTTCCATCAAACTGGTGAGAATCTCTTAAGCCCAGGAGTTTGAGGTTGCTGTGAGCTGTGATGCCACAGCACTCTACCAAGGACAACATAGTGAGACTCTGTCTAAATAAATAAATAAATAAATCAGTTTCATCAGTTTCCCAGGGGAGCAGTTCTGTGAAGCTTGGCACATCATCATCCCAGAAAATAATTTCTTCAACAAAGGATTATGTGGGAAAAAAGAAAAACCTTCTACAACTCAGAAACAAAGAGATAAACAACCCAATGTTGGTGAAGATTTGGAACAATCAGAATTTTGATGCTTTTCTGGTGGGAGTAAAAATAAAATAAACACTTTGGAAAACATTTTGACAGTTTCTTACAAAGTCAAATGTTTCATCTACCCTATTACTCAGCAATCACACTCCTAGATATTTAGCCAAGAGGAATTAGAGTAATATCCACAAAATGACTTGTATAATAATATTCATAGTGGCTCTATTCATACGGCCTTTAAACAACAATAAAAAAGTATAAGAAAACAGTGATATAGGCATTCAATGGGATACTACTCAATAATACAAAGAAACATGGGCTTTCTTTGAATGAAGTAAGGCATTCAAATTACTCAATACTTGGCCCTATGTTATCTTTCCAGTAAATGAGATTTCTGTGGGTCAACTTGTATCATCCTATAAATTCATGTGTTAGGGTCATGAACCCCACTACCTTAGCATGACATTGTTTGGAGATAGGGTCTTTAAAGAGGTAATTAAGTTAAAATTAGGTTATATGAGGCAGGTGGATTGCCTGAGCTCAGGAGTTCGAGACCAGCCTAGACCCTAGCTCTAAAAATAGCCAGGCGTTGTGGTAGGCGCCTGTAGTCTCAGCTACTTGGGAGGCTGAGGCAAGAAGATCACTGAAGCCCAAGAGTTTGAGGTTGCTGTGAGCTATGTGAGCTATGATGCTACGGTACAGCACTCTCCTGAGGGCAGCACTCTCCTTAGATCATATGGGTGGGCCCTACTCCAATATGACAGGTGCCCTTATAAGAAAAATGATTACTGTCTTACTCTATTCAGCTGCTCTAACAAAATATCTACCGTAAACCAGGAGGGTTATATAAATACACACTTATTTCTCACAGTTATGGAAGGTGGGAAGTCCAAGATCAAGGCTCCAGCAGATTCAGTGTCTGGTGAAGGCCCTTTCCTCATAAACAGCACCTTCCCACTGTATCCTCACCTGGTGGAAGGAGTAAGGAAGCCCTCAGAGACCTCTTTTATGGGGGCACTAATCTCACTTGTGAGGGCTTCACCCTTATGACTGTATCACCTCCCCAAAGTCCTACTCCTAGTGCCATCACATTGGGAGTTAAGACTTTAACATATGAATCTGGGGGGGACGCAGACATTCAGACCATCCCAGACACAGACAGAGAGATGACCTTATGATGACACAGGGAGAAGCTGTCCCCTCACAAGCCAAGGAGAGGCCTGAGAAAAATCCAATTCTCCCAACACTTTGATCTCAAACTTCTAGCCTCCAGAACTGTGAGGAAATGCAATTTTTTTAAAAATAATTTTTATTTCAGGCTTAATGCCTATAGCTCAGTGGTTAGGGCGCTGGCCACATATACCAGGGCTGGTGGGTTCGATCCCAGCCTGGGCCTGATAAACAATAATGACAACTACAACAACAACAACAAAAAATTAGCCAGACGTTATGATAGGCACCTGCAGTCCCAGCTACTTCGGAGGCTAAGGCAAAAGAATCGCTTAAGCGCAGGAGTTTGAGCTGTGATGCCACAGCACTCTACTGAGGGCGACCTAGTGAGACACTGTCTCAAAAATAAATAAGTAAATAAATAAATAAAGTAATTTTTATTTCAAAATATTAGTGGGTCCAAGTGTTCTTTGTTACAATGGATGAATTATATAATGCTGAAGTCAGGGCTTTTAGTGTGTTCATCACCATAATTGTGTGTGTGTGTGTGTGTATATATATATATATAATAAATGGCACATGTGAGAGATATATGTTTTATATATATATATATTATACCTGATAAGTAAGTTTTAAATCCCTCACTCTTCTTCTACTCTCTCTCTTTCTTAGTTTCCAATAGCCTTTATAGCAGAGGTCCCCAACCTTTTTGGCACCAGGGACTGATTTCGTGAAAGTCAATTTTTCCACAAACCTGGATGATTTGGGGATGATTCAAGCCTATCACATTTATTGTGTACTTTATTTCTCTTATTATTTCGTTGTAATACATAATGAAATAATTATACAACTCACCATAACGCAGAATCAGTGGGAGCCCTGAGATTGTTTTCCTGTAACCAGATAGTTCCAGCACTATCCTTACTGCCTCAGCTCCTGCTCAGATCACTAGGCAGTAGATTCTTGTAGGGGGCACACAACATAAATCTCTCACATGCGCCCTTTACAGTAGGGTTCGTGCTTCTCTGAGAATCTGATACCACCCTTGATCTGACAGGAGACAGAGCTCAGGTGGTTATGTTAGAGATGGAGAGCAGCTGTAAATAAAAATGAAGCTTCCCTGGCTCACCTGCTGCTCACCTCCTGCTGTGCAGCCTGGTACAGATCTGTAGAGTGGGGCTTGGGAACTGCAGCTTTATGTCACTTTATAGCCATAAGTGCCCATCCATTAGCTCCCACCTCTTAGTGAGAACATATGGAATTTGTTATCCTGAGATAATTCACTTGGGGTAATGTTCTCCATTTCCATCCAGTTTGCTGCAAATGACGTTATTTCATTCCTTTTTTATGACTGAGTTGTATTCCATGGTATATAGATACCACATTTTTAAATCCACTCATCAATTGATGGTCTCTCAGGTTGACACCAGATCTTTACAACTGTGAATTGTGCTACCATAAACATTTAAGTGCAGGTGTCATTTTGATAAAACAATTTCTTTTCCTTTGGGGAGATACCCAGCAGTAGAGATTGCTGGATTGAATGGTAGGTCTACATTTCTTTCTTTCTTTTTTTTTTAAATTAAATGATAACTATGTACATTAATACAATTCTGGGGTACAGTGTTGTGTTTTCATATACAATTTGGAATATTTTCATCAAACTGGTTAACATAGCCTACATGTCATTTTCTTAGTTATTGTGTTAAGACAATCATAGTCTACTCTTAGATTCACTTGTACCTTTGTAAGATAAACCATAGAAGTGATCCCTCCAATCACCCTCCCTCCACCCATCCCCCCTCCTCTCCCTCCCTCCTCCCCATATACTTAGGCTGTTATTAGGTTATAGATTTCATATGAAAGCTATAAATTAATTTCATAATAGAGCTGTGTACATTGGATACTTTTTCTTCCATTCCTGTGACACTTTGCTAAGAAGAACACTTTCTAGCTCCATCCATGTGAACATGAAGGACGTAAAGTCTCCATCTTTCTTTATGGCTACATAGTGTATATATACCATGGTGTATATATACCACAGTTGGTTGATCCATTCGTGGATCTATGGGCACTTGGGCTTCTTCCATGACCTGGCAATTTTCTTTTTTTTTTTGAGATAGTCTCACTCTGTCACCCTGGGTAGAGTGCCAAGGGGAGAGTGCTGGGTAGAGTGCTGTGAGTGTCATAGCTCACAGCAACCTCAAACTCTTAGGTTCAATGATCCTCTTGCCTCAGCCTCCCAGGTAGTTGGGATTATAGGTGCCCATTACAACTCTGGGCTATTTTGAGAGACAGAGTCTTTTGCTCAAGCTGGTCTCAAATCCCTGAGCTCAAGCATTTTATCTGCTAGGCCTCCTAGATTGCTAGGATCACAGGTGTGAGCCACCACACCTGGCCCTACGTTTATTTCTTTGAGGAATCTCCATGTTGTTCTCCGTAGTGGTTGCAGAACTTCACAGTCTCCTTGACCATGTATAAACATGCTTTTCGCTCTGCATCCACTCCAGCATCTATTGCTTTTTGACTTTTTGGTAATGGCTATTCTTATAGGGATAAGATCATATCGCACCATGGTTTCAATGTGCATTTCCCTGATGAGTCGTGGTGTTGAGCATTTTTTCATATGTTTCTTGACCCTTCATCTGTCTTCTTTCAAAAAGCCTCTGTTTATGTCTTCTGTTTGTTTTTTGATGGAGTTGTGTGTTTGTCAGCATTAGACCATCAACACTTCGGAGGTCCCATAAAATTAGAATGGAGCTAAAAAATTCCTGTCAAATTTCTAGTGACCTCGTAGCCATCATAATGTTTTAGCACCACACATAACTCACATATTTGTGGTGCTGCTGGTGTAAACAAACCTACTGCATTGCCGGACACACGAAAGTCTGCCACCTACAATTATTTACCTACTAAGACTTGACAATGACAACAGATGGCTAGTTGCTGGCTTGTGTATTTACTATACTATACTTTTTATTATTATTTTATTGTGTACTCATTCTACTTTAAAAAGAAAAAGTTAACAGTAAAACAGCCTCAGGCAGGTCCTTTGAAAAGTTTTCCAGATGAAGGTACAGTTATCCGAGGAGAGGAAGGCTTCATTCATGTTCCTGCCCCTGATGATTTCCCTCTGGGACAAGATGTAGATGTGCAAAACAGGGATGTGGATGGTCCAGAGCCTATGTAGGCCTAGGATAATGTGTGTGTTTGTGTCTTAGATTGTAACAAAAAAGGCTTAAAAAGTAAAATAATTAAAAATTTGAGCCTTCATTGCCAATAGCACTCACTCACAGATGAGTGAACTTTCCTAAAACCTAGCTCCACAGAGTGACACAGCACAAGGGCACGAACTCTCTGTATGCTCAGGGAAAGTGGCGTTATGACAGGAGGCAGAGTGGCTATGGTGGGAAGACTAAGCCAATTTTCTGGAAAAAGGCTAAAACTACAAAGAAGGCCATGATGGGCAGCACCTGTGGCTCAAAGGAGTAGGGTGCCTGTTCCATATGCCATCGGTGGCGGGTTCAAACCCAGTCCTAGCCAAAAACTGCAAAAAAATAAAAATAAAAATAAAAAGAAGGCTGTGCTGAGGCTTGAGTGTGCAAAGCCCAACTGCAGATCTAAGAGAATGCTGGCTATTAAGAGATGCAAGCATTTCGAACTGGGAGGAGATAAGAAGAGAAAGGGCCAAGCAATACTGTTCTAAATGTCTTTTGTTTTATCATGAAGACAATGAAATGTTGCGATTATGTTCACTTCAAAAAAAATTTTTTTAAGTAAAAGAAGATTGTAGACTAAGGATATAAAGAAAGAAAACAGTTTTGTACAGGTGGGCAACATTTTTGTGTTTTAAGCAGTGTGATTAAAAAGGAGTTCAAAAGTTTAAAAAAATTCTTAAGTTTAGAAAGTAAAAAGTGACAATAAGCTCGGGTTAATTTATTACAGAAAAAAGAGAAATGCTTTTATAAATTTAGCGTGGCCTGTGCATTCCGTGTTTATGAAGTTCTCAGTAGCTACAGTAACGTCCTCGGCTTTCACATTCGCTCACTGCTCACGGACTCACCCAGAGCAACTTCCAGTCTTGCTAACTCTAATCATGGTAAGTGTACATAAGGGTGTACCCTTTTTTTTTTAACCTTTTATACTGTATTTTTACAGTACCTTTTCTATGTTTAAATATGTTTATGTACACAAATGCTTACCAATGTATCACAATTGCCTACAATGTTCAGTACGGTAATGTGTGATGTGCTGGGTTGTAGCCTAGGAGCACTGGGCTGTACCATACAGCCTGGGTGTGTAGGAGGCTGTACCATCTAGGGCTCTGTAAGTACACTCGATGATGTTCACACAGCCCAGAAATCACCTAAGGACACATTTCTTAGAACCTACCGCATCATTAAGCGCCACACGACTGCTTATGTAAAGCAATTAGAACGGTGCCTGGTATACAGTTTTGCTATTACTACTGTCATCGTTAACTTCTGTTTTCTATGAACATCTGAAAAGCCCAAACCTTTTTTAGTTTATATATACATAATCCACGTCCTCGCCTGCAGCCAGCATAAGAGATGAGGGCAGACGGGAGCTGGAGCTCGAAAGGCAGCAACAAGCAATCCAAGGCGCCTGCTTGGCACCAAAGCCCTCTGGACTGCTCCCCACTCACCCCCAGCACCCCCAGCTCTGTCCCCCACCGGCCTGTGCTAATGGAATTCAGAAGGTAACACAATCCTCAGGCTCCGGATTCCTGGAGGATCCTGGCCTGGGGCTACTGGAGCTGGCAGGAGGCCAGGAACTGAGGGCTCTGATAAAGATCAAGTGCCCACCTCCCACCCAGGCTGCCTCCTGAAGCCTGGCCTCAGCACCGGTCTGCAGATTTTCTCCAGTTGGCTGTCTGGCTTCCTGGGGAGAAAGCATTCGAGCCCAGAGAGCCTCAGGAATGGCAGTCTAATGAGACCTATGTGTAGGCAACCTCTGCTCCCTTTTCCTTGTTCTTGCTGTCTCCAGCCCTGCCCCGAGGGAAGGAGTAGCCCCAGGGGGTTCCACTGTCCTATGGGAGTGGAACCTGGTGGTCAGGGTCGCTCCCGCCTGCCCCACATGTCTTCTCCTAAGTGGCGCTTAGAGATCTCCTCTCTGTCACTCTGGCCGGCGGACCTGGATCCACACAAGGCTTTTGTTTCTTTTTCTTCGCCCAGGATCAACTAAAATGGAAGCAACGACTGAAACACAAGATAGCGGACCTGAGAGGGAAGGAAGGCAGAAAGCATCCCCCCTTTGACCCTCTCGGGCTCCTGTCTGGGACCAGAAATGGGAAGCACCCCCAGGATATGGGAGGAATAAGACAGAAACTCACTAACAAGCACATCAGTGACGGCGGCTGGCAGAGCCTGAGAGGCGGCCTACAACCTGTCCTTGTAACATTGTCTCTAAAGAGACAACCACGGTGGTGTGTGATATACAAAAATTCCTGGCAAAGCATGAAGAACCGGCAATAAACTGCCCCGAGTCCT
>NW_003852573.1:829660-831395 GCF_000181295.1 Otolemur garnettii | reverse complement strand
ATCTTCAACCTGGGCTTCTAATATGGGATACTAAATAAGATGGAGATCATAGGCCAGCATGGCAGGGCTGAGCTGGGTGCAGCCTTCACAGCATCCATGGAGGCTGGAGTGTCTTGAAGACAGTGTCTTGAAGTGGGCCTCAAATAGAGGGCAATAGAAGGAAGGATGGAGAGGAGGCCAGGCATAGCATGCGTGGAGACCGATATGGCTGGAATCTGAGCTTCAAGCTCAGGAGGGGGCTGGGCAGCAACTCAAAAACCATCCAAGAAAGAACTCATGAGGTTAAAGAAGACAACAGAGCTGTTGGTGAGGGCTGGACACTGGAGACGCCCAGGGAGGACATTCTCAGTTATCTCCCCCCAAATACCAAGGGGAACCCCAGAGAAATTCATCCAGGTTCCTTGCCAGTTCCAATAGGGCTTCTGCCCCTTCCCACTTCTGAGTCCCTGGATGTGAATAGCCGGTGGAAACCCGCAGCCTGATAATAGGACATGCTGCAGAGAAGATGGAATGCTCTGTCGGGGGTAGGGGGCTCCATTTTCAGCCTGAGACCCAGAGCTGCCTTTACCTTCTAATTCACTTATTAGATGCCCATTCTCAATTCATTCCTCAGTCTACCATAATCTGCTTCTGTTCTGCCCTCTCCTCCTGGAAGAGCACAGGGTGAGTGTCCTGTGTGTTTCTGGTCACAGCATTTTCATCAACTGATCAATAGATAACCTTGTTTTATGTGTGCTTTGCTTTACTTAATATATTTTATTGATTTATTAACATCAAATTTACAACACCAAGACTGTAACTCACGCCTGAATACATCTTATTTTCTCTGTAAAGCTCATCCCAGTCTTCTCGGGCTTAGCAACAGAAGACACCACTTCAGCATTATGCTTGGGGACAATTTTAGAGAGCAAAATCACCAACAAAAAGCATACAATTTCAAAAATATGACACTAAAGAGACTTCAATGAGGACACTTGTTTACAAGATGAGAGCTGAAACAAAAAGGCAGAATGAGCCTTGTTTTACCTTAGCTGGGAATGTGAGTGTTGGGCGACTCAAACGTCTATAGATCTGTACATGTCCACAGATGACCCCGCAAGCACTTTAACTATTAAGGGTTACAAACAAAGTTTGGGTAATAGGTGAATTTGCAAATACAGAGTCCACAAATAATAAGGATTAATTGTACATTATCCCATTTACTTCTCCCTACAATTCCATGTAGTATTATTATTCCCATTTTAAAGATTAAAAAACTGAGGCCTAGGGGGGTTATTTAATTTGCACAAAGTGATATAGCTAACAAGTGATGCTTTGATTTTTTTTTTCCCATATTAAGTATAAGATGTTTCACTTGCAAAAAACATTACCAGAGAAGACATTGTACTTGGTCAATTTTTTATTCTGTATCTATTCACCACACATAAATGGACTTGCTTATTATTGTGGGTTGACGGGTTCTGTCTAACTTATTTGGGGGGTGATTGTGGGAATGGGGAACTATATCCCCCTTCCATGTTAAACTCTAAGCTTCCAGAGTACAAACAGGACCTCTCTTTATGTTTATTCCTTGCAAACTCTGCAAGAAGATTCTTGAAAAATCAGCCCACACCTCTATCCTAGATTCAGCTGCTGCTATAAGCTTATAGGGCAAGTAGTCTGGGGGAGGACCTGAGTAGGTCTTACATCAAGACAATCAACAGAAGCAGCAAATATTGGGCCCTTGCTACTTATT
>NW_003852573.1:808766-828999 GCF_000181295.1 Otolemur garnettii | reverse complement strand
TGCCATGGCACTCTACTGAGGGCTACATAGTGAGACTCTGTCTCAAAAAAAAAAAAAAGAAAAAGAAAATTGCATCTGTGGCAGATTATATTGTCCAAGGTTGGCCATACTTCATGTTTATTCCAATTCCACATACTCCCCTTACAAAGTAACCGATATCTTTTCACCAAGAGGTGGGATCTACATTCCCTCCTCTTGAATCTGAGTGGCAGCTCATGACTTCCTCGGTCAGTGAAGTATGGTGGAAGTGATACTCTAGGACTGCTAAGGTTAGGTCATATAAAGGATAGTGTTTCCACCTCTCTCTCTCTCTCTCTCTCTCTCTCTCAGGATTCTTACTTTGAGAACCAATCCATCCTACTGTGAGGAAACTCAAGCCACATAGAGAGGCCACATGTGGGCGTTACAGCCAACAATTCCAGCTAAGGTCTCCACCAACTGCCAACATCAACATCAGATAGTTCCAGCTCCCAGCCATTTAGTCTTCCAGCTAAGACCTCAGACATTGTAGAATAGAGTTAAGTCATCCCCTCTGTACTATGTCCAATGTTCCAACACAACAAAACCATAAGAGATAATAAATGATTGTTGCTGTAAGTCATTAAGTGTTGAGGTAATTTGTTACTCAGCAATAGACAACCACTATACCATCTGTATGCTGATATCTCGCAAACGTATATTTCTAATGTAGTCCTCTCCTTTGATTTCCAGATCTATATATCCAATTGCCTACTCATTGTCTCTGCTTGGATGTCTCAATGGGACTCTCACCACATCTAAAACAGAACTCCAGTTTTCCCACAGGTTGGATCCTTTCCCACAGGTTGGATCCTTTCCCACTGTTTTCTTTCTCAATAAATGACTCCATCTTCCATCCATTTTCTCAATCCAGAAAGTCAGGAATCATCCTTAATCTTTTCTCTTTCATACCCCTGATCCACAAGACATCTGTCAATAAGTTCAGTCAATTTTATTTCTTAAATGTCTTTCAAATCTCACAAACTCTCTTCATCCTTACAACCATTCTGATTCAATCCCCCATCACTCCTTGCTTGCCTCCACCCTTGCAGTAGTTCCATCTCCCCAAATCTAGCTTGCTTCTCTCCAATTTTTTCTTCACACCGCAATCTAAATGATCTTTGTTTCAGATGCCTTGCCAACAGAGGGATAAACACATGAGGTCACCCTCCTGGGGGAATCTCCTCTGTCCCCTGTCTTTTACTGAAGTGATTTTTGCCCATTCTTCAGGTCTTAGCTCAACCAAGAAACCACTCGTGATTCTCCCCCACCTGTTATGTAAGGTCTTCTGTTTTATGTTATTACCATTGTATGTGCTTTGTAATCACTACTATCATTTGTGTGTGTTGGAGGTGGGGGCATAATGGGAGGTATTTGAGTCATGGGAAGATCCCTTATAAATAGACTAATATCCTCTCTGGGGATGGGGCATGTAATGAGTTCTAACGCTTAGTAGTTCCCACAATGGCTGGCTGTTAAAAAGAGCCTGGCATCACCCTCCCACCCCACATTTCCTCTCTTACTGTGTTATCACTGCACATGCTTTTGCCTTCCACCAGGAGTGGAAGCAGCCTGAGACCCTTAGCTGAAGCCAAGCAGGTGATGGTGCCAGGCTTCTTATACTGCCTGAAGAAATATAAGCCAAATAAACCTCTTTTCTTTATAAATTACCCACCTTTGGGTATTCCTTTACAGCAACACAAATGGACTAAGACAATATCTGTGTCCATAATTGCACATCGCCTGTGAGATTACCCAATTCCCTTACAAGATCAGAAGCTTCAGGTTGGTAGGAGCCATAACTGTTATGCCCCTAGCAGCATGAAGAAGCATCCTGTAACTACCTATTGTTTATGCAATGAATGACTGAGGGGACCCAAGGTAGGTAAACAAACAGCAAGTTCCATCCTTGAGGCCCAAGAGCACATTTCTCAGATGCATGAGCCCAGCAAGCCAAGTGGATTCTGTTGTGAACTACATAATACACTTTTCCTCCTGCAAAAGATATGTTTAATTTTGAACACATAATATAAATTCCCTTCAGATTTCAGATTCCATACCCTAATATCAGTGTAGGGATGGAGTGAGGAATCTGGATTAAACTAATCATGGCAATCTACTTTCCCCACGCTGATTGAGAAATAGGCATGGGACACAAAGCTAAGGAGATGGGAAGGGAATTTGAATTTTGAAAATGGGCAAGAGGATGCCCTTGGGTGAAGAGGTGATAGTTGGAGCCATGGTAGCCTCTTCTGGCCCTGAGGGAATCAAGACCCTATTAATGGCAGAAGCAAAGCCTACTGAAGGAGAGAACCCTCCTTCTGATGAGCACATAAAACAGCCAACTCTGGAATCACTCGTTATACTGTTCCTCGCTGGTTTAAGCAGGAGTTTCTCAACATCACTGCGAACATCTTGGGCTACACAGTGTTTTGTTGTGGGCAGCTTTCCTGTGCCTCGTAGGATGCTGAGCAACATCTCTGGCCTCTACACACTGAGTGCCAGTAGCACCCCCATCCCCGTGTGACAATTGCAAATGTTTCTAGATGCTGCCAAATCTAACTTGCTTCTAGTAAAATTTTCCCCAGTTGAGAACTGCTGGTGTAAGACAACTGAACTAAATTTTCTATTACTTGCAGCCCAAAGCATCTTCACTGATACAGCCTCCCCCCAGAACTTTATTATAGCAAACTAGTCTCTTTTTATCTTTCATACCCACACCTGCCTCTAGCCCCATACCTTCACACAGACCCATTCACACAATGATACCTTCCCACCCACTCCATCAATCACCATCCTCCCTCTTCTGCTTTGTACTGAGTCTCAGTGCCATGCAGTCCCCTAGTCTAGCTCTAACCATTTCTGCCATCTCCTGCCTCTTGTGGAAGATGATGACAGTGCTGTCAGTTACCTGCTCTCTGTTATTTCTCCCAGTTCATTAGAATAAGGCTAATAGAAGTTTCCCTCAAACTTCTCCTACCCAGGCTCCTTACCCATCTATTTATTCTTGCCTTATGAGTTTCCTTTTTCCATCCATTCATCCATCCATCCACTATAAAATATGCATTTTGCACTTAGCGTGTGACACTACAATAGCCACTGAATAGTAAATGAATTAAAATGCAGAAGACCTTAAAGAGCATACTGTTTGGCTAAGAAGATAGTTCACTAAGCCAATGAGAAGAATAAAAATGTTGAAGATATGTGACCTACTAAGAAAAAATGTGTTTTCACTCCCTGAGCGTCCCTAACATTTAATTAGGTATTCAAGATGATGGCAAAAAGCAGTCTTTATCTATTCATCGAGCAAGACTGGTGCGACTGTTTCTGCCGACGTGGTCAATACGGTCCCAGTAACTGGATGCACTTGGAGAACATAGAAGGCTGAAGTTCAACTGTGTTCTGTTAAGTCAGACTTTTCTTTTCTTCCCCTCTGGACTTTTCTCCAACTGGTCTGAATTAGTGAGGTCTAACTGTTTCTATTTAAAGAAAGAGACAACAAAACCTTGAGGGTGTGCCTCCAAAAATCTTGCCAACACACATACACACAGGCACACACACACCCCACAGAAACATACACACGTCACCACCACCACCGACTCCATCATTCACACACTCTGTGCTCAGGACAAGGACCCACACACAGTGACACAGACTGTCAGGCAGTTTAAGGAAAAATAGAAATTGGGCATCAGTTCAAACAGTTTGAAGTTAAGAGAAGGAAGGTGGCTGCGGGAAGGGCAGGGCAAGAGGGGGTTTGGTGAAGGAACCTTTCCAAGCACAACAGAAAAGGTCTCGCCTGAAGATTCTGGATTTCCTCTCTGGTTCTTTCAAAGAATGAGTCTCTGGTTCTATTTGGCTGGGGGGCCAGCACTTGTGGGGTGTGGCCTTGGGCTCCTTCTTCCCCTGCACAGTAACTCTATTGTTCACAAACTGTGGCCAATTTATGGAAAGAGGTGGAATGTTTATGTAACTGACTCTGCTTTAGACAAGACGTTTGAAAGGGGGAAAAAATGACAGATGGAAGGAGGCCAGTCCAAACAGGATTTTTCTTCCTTTCTGGACACAGATGTTGGAAAAATGAGGAGCGGGAAGGAGCGAGGGAGAGAAGAAAGTCAGGGACTGAGAAGGAGTGCCAAAGTCCTAGCTGGCCAGAGACAGCCAGAGTCTGTCTTTGTGGCCAGGGGCAGAGCCTTGGAGCAGAACGTCCATTTTTGGAAGCTGCGTTTTAATTAAATAGGTCAACCCAGTCAGGGCAGCTCTGGTGTGGGGTCTGGATCTTGTTAGCCTAACATGGGTGGAGTGGGGCTGGTGGTGGGGGGAGAGTGGATCCCCTGGTGTGCACATAGGGGGGTGGGGGCCTGAGATGAGGGAACTTCTTTACTGCTTTCCCCATAGCCAGGCCCCAGGCAGCTGGAGCTGCCAGGAGGGCCAGACCACAGATGGAGAATGCGCTTCATTAAGCACGAGTCCGCTGTGCAGCCTGGAGGCCTAGGCAGACTGGAAAAATCAAAACTGCTTTGAAGGCAGCAGCAGGGACAAATCTCATCCCTCCACCCAATCCAAATAGGGGAGGGGGGTAGGTAGTTGGAGATCAAGCCTCATATCTGTACTTTCTCTTGAACCTTAGTTGGGCAAAAGTAGTAGCAAGGAGGAGCTGAAATCCTTGTCTTGCATATTATAGGATCTCTGTCCTCCTCTGATAGGGAAGACGGGCTCCCCCTCTTAGAGAGCCCTGGTTGGTGGCCAAAGTGAAGTTCTGCACCTACTCCTGCACTCAGGGGATGCCCAATAGATGCTCCTGGCCCTAGGCCCTAAAGGCCCTAGGTCTTTAGTCTGGTGTGAGAGGCAGGACTGTACTAAATGCAACGATCTTCAAACTCATATAAAACTGGCATGAAAACAGTCTCTAGTGAATTTCGTGCTAAGTGAGAATGTCATACACTAAAGGATTTATATTTACAGTAGATTGGGGTCAGGAAGGGTTCCTAGAGGGGGGGACTTTTGGGCAGCAGGAGGACTGTAGCTTGGCTAAGACAATAGCCTCTGTGTGAGAGTCTGTGAATTACACATTCTTAGCTCCTAGGGGGCAGGACCCAGGAGCCCATGTCTCCAGAGGTCTCAGTTCAACTGGTTGGGGAAGGTAAGGTAGGTCCTGAAGGTCTAACCTCTCACAGTAGGAGAATAAAGACAAATTGGCTGACTACCCAGTTTTCTCCAATTGCTTGGTCAGGTTGCAATGACATCTGTCAGCACATTCTAGAGGCAAGGGACTGTCAGATGTCCCCAAGAATAAGATGACCATATAATTTGTCATTGAAACTGAGGCACTTTGGAGAGGGCAGGGGTGTTATTAATCATTATGCCACAGGCACAAACCAGGCCTGTTTCACATAAACCAAGATATTTAGTTCCTCTTCCTTCCCGAGATCTTTAAGGGCCGTGGTATGTGTGCAGCTGAGGGTTAGGGAAACCAAAGGACGACCTACAAATATTCTCCTCAGTGCCTCAATTCTACTCAAAGATTTTCAGAAAAACATGATTTATGTTAAATAAGACATGTATGTATATACATGTGCTTATAAATAGTATTATGTGTATGTCTCTATATATCTCTTTATATGTTTTGATACAGATAAATACACATATAATACAGAAGTTACATGAATTTTTTAAAAAAATTAGTTAATTTAAATGAGAGACCTTGAGAAACAGTTGTTGTAACAGGCCTCTTAGGACTAGTCCCCAGCATCTTGAAGGGCATTATGATGGGTAGATGGCATTCAAGGTTGCCCAAATCTTTTCACCACTCTCTCCAAATTTAGATAGTTTGGAGTATGCATCCTACCTTCCCAAGCAGAAGTAAAACAAAACAAAACAGCTTACATTTTCCAGTTTCCTTTGCTGCTAGGGCAGAAAAATGATTTTGGTTCTATGAATCTGAGTCAATCTTTGACTCAGAGAAGAGTTACCTGGGGACAGGGACGCAGGAGGAAGGGGTCCTCCCTTTTTGTTGGCGCTAGATCACAGCGGACACAGCAAGGGTCAGAGCTGGCAGGCAGTGTCCTGCTCCGGACAGGCAGCATCTCTCCTGAGAGTGTGGCTGTGGAGTTGTCCTAGAAGCTAGAAGCTGACCTTGGCATCTGGTTTTTCTGTCCTCCCAGTTTCCTTAATAAATCTCTTTATGCTTAAGCCAGGTGGGGAGGATTTCAGCTTTTCATGTTTGCTTTGTTTTTTAAAGGATCATAGTCAACTCAGATGGTTCAAGGGCAAGGTGTGAAAAGACTTGTTACCTACTGGTGTGAGGGATGGGGAAATTTAGCCTCAGGAAATGAAATGGGAACCTGAAATGACCCCATCCCCTTTATCCAGTGCCTGGCCTCTTTCAGCCCAGGTCTGCATCCACTTCCTCCCCACTGTCCTTCCTTCCTCTCCTCTCCCCTCCTATGCCCTGTCTCTGGAGCCCCATCACATGACATGTCCTGGCATCCTCACTCTGTTCCTCAGAAGGAGAGAGGTCATTCAGGAAGGTAAAAGGACATCCAGAGAGTGCAGGAGCTTGGCCATCATTGTGCAGGTGGTTAAAGGTAGAGCTGGAATGACACATCCATCCTCAACCTTGATCTTTCTGTGGACAGACTTGGAGCCATGAGCCTAGCTCAGGCATCTGCAGACCTCATTAGAGTGGTGTATAGTGAAAAGGACAGTCTGACTCAGATTTTGAGTTCCATCTCTGTTCTGAAGCTAGTGTAATCCCAACCAAATCCCTGACTCTCTTTTCAGTTTCCTCATCTGTCAAAGGAGGAACTTGGACCACATCCCTACTTCTTAACCTTTTGGGTATCATAGACTCTGATTCTCTTTTCCCCACCCTGTCCCACCCCACCCCCCAATTCACACACAATATTTGCTATAAAATTCCAAGGGGATTGTAAACTGTTTAAAGCCCATTTATTTAGTAAGAACATTCAAAGTTTTTTTTTTTTTCTTTTTAATTCGGCTCTCAAAGGGATCTATGGACCCCAAATTATAAGAGCCCTGCTATTAGAGCTTCGGGTCTGAAGGTCTCTGAAGAATGACTCTGAAGAATTCTGCTGAAAAAGTTGCCTACTAACCTTGACTCAGGCCTTGAAATAGCCTTTCCTTTTGTTCAGTTACAGTTTTCTTACCTATGAAATAAGGATAATAATACCTGCCCTGCCAGTGCTACAGAATTGTTGGGACAATTATACCGTAACAGAGGTGAAAGGTTTTTGGAAGTTACAAAGTGTTTTATAAATGGGAGAGATTGGTTAGCCAGCTCCCTTTCCCCTGTCCTAAAGCCTGGGGAACACAGGTGGTGACATCAGGCCAATACTGGCAGAGTTGCTGGTACCATTCTCGGACCAGAGCACTGGACTCCAGCAATGTTGACCCTTGCAAGTAGGTGCCTTCTCCCTGCTCTTAGGGCCTCCCTGAGGCCCATCATGGTCCACAGTTTCAAGCCACAGCATCACTTCCACCAGAGCTCTTGGCTCCCTGCAGCAGCCGTGCTGACTGCGGCTGCCCACTTATTCATATCTTGTGCTTGTGCTTTCACTGCTATTCCACAAGGCAGCAGAGAGCAGTCAGGACTGAAGAATGGGCCTGGAGAGTACAGTGCCATCTGTCCCAGCCTGTGGTCCTCTCTATGACACTCCTATTTTTCAGACTGAGTGTCTAAATTTGGGGTTTGGAACACGTGAACCCAGAGCTCACCTGCCCTTGGGATACTCTCCGATTGAGGACAAGCAGAGACAGCATCTGCAGCCTAGTTAGGGCCCAGGACGCACTATCACACACATACACACCCAGTCACAATTGCCCCGGAAGGGCTGTGTCTGTCACAGGCCTGGCCTGGCCTGGCCCCCGTGGCACCTAGGCACTACATCAAAAGAGGGTGGTGAAGTCAGCGATTACTCGGGCATGTGGCTCACCTTCCTGCCAGTGTTTTCCCTGACAAGACTTTACTTGCCACCCACATTCTCCCTCTGTGGTAACAGAGAGGATTAAAGGCTCCTCGGCTCCTAACAAAAGACCTCAGCAGCCTGGGAACATCACTGTCTGCAATTCACAACCTGCCTGCCCAGTCCTGGCTCTACTCACCTGAGGATGGCCCCGCATATCCCCTCTTGGAGTGTGGGGATGATGCAAGAGGCCATGGGCCAGAGCCAGCCCGCTCTGAGATGCTGACACTTCAATGCCTCAGAACTTCAGTTCCTGAGAGTGATGACAGCTTCTATCACTTTTTATGTTTCATGCCTTGAAGTAGAGACATGGGCTGAGAGGCTCTAACAAGAAAGGACATGATGCCCAGAGGCAGGAGAAGAGAGGATGTGGTCATGAGCCAGATAGGAGCTGCATGAGTCCCTGCACAGGGCACCATGGCCTCTGAGCCTGGACCATTCTGGTAGTAGTTGCCGCTAGCCACATGTGGCTATTGAGCACTTCAAATGTGTCTTGTCCTAATTGGTATGTGTTATAAGTATAAAATGCACACTAGATTTCAGACTTAGTACAAAACAAAAAATATTTATAATGTTATATTGATTTCATATTGATTTATATTGACAATGTTTTGATGTATTGGGCTAAATAAAATCTATTTGTAAAATTAACACCTTTTCTTGAATTTTTTTTTTTTTAAGAGACAGAGTCTCTGTTGCCACTGCTGGAATACAGTAGCCTAATCATAGCTTACAGCAACCTCTAACTCCTGGGCTCAAGCGGATCCTCCTGTATCAGCCTGCCCAGTAGCTGGGACTACAGGCATGTACCATTATACCCATGATTTTTCTATATTTTGTAGAGATGGAGTCTCACTATGTTTTCCAGGCTGTTCTTGAACTCCTGGGCTCACATAATCCTCTCACCTCAGCCTCCTGAAGTGGTGGGATTATAGGCATGAGCTACTGGGTCTGGCCTTGAACTTCTTTTTTAAAATGAGGCTATAAGGCTGGGTGTTGTGGTTCACACTGTAATCCTAGCTCTTGGAGGCTGAGGTGTGTGGATTGCTTGAGCTCAGCAGTTCAAGACCAGTCTGAGCATGAGTGAAATGCCATCTCTACTAAAAAAAAATAGAAAAACTAGCCTAGCATGGTGGCACATGCCTGTAGTACTAGCTAACTAGAGAGGCTGAGGCAAGAGGATCACTTGACCCCAGGAGTTTGAGGTTTCTGGACCCTAGGAATTTGAGGTTTTTGTGAGCTATGATGATGACATGGCCTTCTACCCAGGGTGACAGAGTGGACTCAGTCTCAAAAAAATGAGGCTACGAGAAAATTTAAAATCACATCCATACTTCACATCATATTTCCATTGAACAGTGCTGATTTAACAAAAGCAAAGAGCCCACCTGGGGTGTCAGCCTTGCAGAGAGACCAGTAAGGGAGGGCCTACTATGTCCACCCCACAATCCTCACCACCAGCAGTCCTGATTAGCTGGGCACACCATTCTCTGAACAGCTTGTCTGAGAATGAGACATTCCTGGAGCTAGAATCAGAGCTCCTGACTCCATTTGAATGCTCTGTTCCCTCAAGACAAACCATCTCAATACCTCACTCCTGGGGCTGAGTTGGTGAACTTGGGGCTCATGGTGCAGGGGAGGGACTCCAAGCATCTGTCTAGGGGTCCTTCACTGCTGGACTCATTGAAGTTTCAGGACCAGAGGGTGTTGGTAGTACATGTTTCACCCCATCCCCCACCCCTCTGCCAGGAGGGCTTGTCACAGCCTCCAAGCTTAGAGAAGAGAGATAGCCATTCCAATGTAGGGCATGTTCTATTATTTATTAACCCCCGAGGAGGCCTGCCCACACTGGCCTTCCAGCTGGTTAATTGGATTTCATGACAACTTTTTTTAAAAGAATGTTCTAAGGAGCAGTGTTGTGTCCTGCCCCAGGGGTCCTGTGAGGTTTCCTCTATCTCCTTGAAAATGCAGGCACTGCTGTGTAACACGGAGCTTTAATCATACACAGTAGCTGCAGCCCCACTGGAATTAGTGGTGGGGCTGACACAGCCACTGATATTCAGGGATAGGAAATAAGTCCCCTTCTGGGCTGCAGTGGAGAAAATATACACTGTGCTTGATATGTGGGGGACCATTGGTTAAATTGTGTGACACTTCTGCTCCGATTCCAGCCCCTGGTAGGAGAAAGTGTGCTGTTTATCAAATGTCACTGACTTACATTTCCTTCTGGGGAGGAGAAGCTAATAAACAAGGTTTTCTGTCAATGGCTGTTACCAAGGCTGAGGCTTCTACTTGAACAATCACTTTGTCAATGGGCAGCTAAACACTAGTACGTCATGGATCTGCTAGTTGTTCTTACTCTGAGGTCAGTTTTGCTGTGGTTAAGGTTCTATCCAGAGGATGCTCAGGGGTGGACGGAAGAGGAGCTCCTTGCTAATTCATGACCTCCCACTGTCCCATGGCCTAACCAACAGATAAAGAGAGGAATAAGGCCTGCAGTGCAAAATCTACATATGCATCAAGTTGCATTTTAAAGGACAAGCAAGAATCTTAGTGTTATGGTAGGATATAGTGGATAGATTTTTCGAACTGTTAGATTTGTGCCAGAATGACTTATAGCAATGCCTCCTGAGGATGGAGACTAGGATACTTAAAAAGGCAAGGAGCTGACCCCATCCAGTGTCTTTCTCCTATGGAGTTCCGATGCTAGACACCATGGTAAGTGTGTGCCCATAAACCACTATCCCAGGGACTCCAAGGAAGGGTCCTAGGATTTGGACCCTGCTGAGAAGGGATAGAGGGAGGGCACTAAGGCATGTGGATCCCTAAGAATAAGGCCGTCAGCAGTTTAGATAGCTAAGTAATCCCCTCAACTTAGGAGGGGAGTCTCTCTTCCCAAAGGACTTGCTCATACCTCCTAAGTTGTCCCTCACATCAACAAGGATAATGATCACAGAGCTATTAGCATTATTTGCCTGGCATTATGTAAAGTGACTTACATGCATTATTTATTTACACATCCCAGTAACTTATCCCAGTTTTGGGTATTTTCACCAGCTTCACTTTACTCACAAAGAAACCAGAGCTTAGAGAAGTCAAGACATTTGCCCAAAGTCATAAAGTTATGTGAAGCCAGGACTATAATATAATTAAGGTCTCTGATTCCAAAACCCACACTTGTAATGCCTTTCTAAAAACAAAAAAACCCACTATGATTCTAGATGAAAAGTAGTTCTTTAGGGGGGGTGGATATTACATTTTATGTATCATGGAACAGGCCTATAGTAGCCCTGGAAGGTGTCATACAAAATATGGATCTTGAATTGGCCTTGAAGGGAAATCACTCTTTGTGCAGGCTAGGGAAGGGAGAGGTTATCCCAGGCTAGAGGAAAAGCAGGGGTGACGTCTGGGACATGGGAAGCTACAGGTCAACAGGAGAGAACGTTGAGAGGACAGACGTAGCTGGAGCAGAAGGTTCCTCACAGGGAGCAGAAGGTGGGGCTGGGCACATAGCCTGGGCTGAGGCATGGAGGGCACTGAAAGTCAGGCCTGGGAGGTTACAGGCACCTGTTGGGCAGGTGATTTAGTATTATCAGCCACAGAAGAGAGGCTAAAGGGAAAGGCTGGGGACTAAGGTGCTGCTCCGGGTAGGAGTGAGGCTGGGGTATATTAAGGCTGCCAGATGCCATGGAAGTGCTTTACTCAATTTAAAGATAACTAGTTGGAGAGAACTGTGGGAGCAGAAGAGGAAGCAAAGGAGTCTTAGTGATTCTGAGACTCTAGTTGGAGGATGTGGACAGAGCATCCCTCACTGCAACTGGTCCCCAGCACTGTGTGAAGCTACATCCAAATCTGGAGGCTCCCCTCCCCACCATGGGGCGCTGGCACCCTGCAGGCCTGGCTTGGGGCTGGGTGTCCCTTCCCAGCTCTTCCTTGCCCCCTCTGCAGGAAAAAAGCTGAGACAGTCCCATTTCTCCAGCCTCTTGTTTCTCTAATTTTATGATTGTATGAAAATAAGGTTCCCAAATTGCCTTTAATTAGCTTTAATAAGACAGCCTTTTTGCTAATTAAAACAATTATTAAGAAACCATTTATTGAGAATGAACACAGTTGTTAGACCTAGGAGAATTCTGAACATCAGCTACTACCAACCCCATCGGGGGACCAGCTCCCCCTTCAGCACTCTTGAACTCAGACCTGGTGGTGCTCAGGCTGGGTACCCAGGGTGTCCATCGTTTCTCTCTCTCCAGAGTACCTTGGGCACCACACTCTGTCTAGTTGCCTGTGGCTTCTCCTTTTCTCCAGCACTGGGTCCTTACTGCAGAAAAAGTCCCGGGTAAGTAGGCCTGGTGCCTTCTAAAGAGCCTGGTGCAGGCGGAGCTAAGTTGGGCAGGCAGTCAGGAGGCTGTGAAACCTCCAGTCATTTTGCAGCCCTGGGCCTTTATCTCCAGGGCTGTAAGAGAGGTGAGGGGACCGAGATGGCCTCAGAAGCCCCTGAGCCTCTGGAGCTTGGTGATACTAAGGCGAATAATGGGGCCTGCACTCGTGGAAACACACCTTTGTGGGTGACGGGGGAGTTTGGGCTGCTGGAGCTCAGCAGCTCATTTCAGCTCTGTCCTTGCCTCTCAGGGAGAGAGACTGAGGCATCGAGGGCAAGGCTCAGAGACCCCTCACTCACTAAAGCAGGAAGGAGGCTAAGTGAGATGAGAGGCCCAGACGCTGGGCCTGAGGCTCCCAGGTGTAGCTTCCCCATCTCTAGGTCCCCGAGTCCCCAGTGACGGCGACGCTGCCTCCCACCCCCTCTCCAGCCTGCTCCTGGCTGCGCAGGTGCTGACAGCTCCTAGGTGACAGAGAACGGCTTGTGCTGTCATCTTTTCTTCCTGAGGGAGGGGGGAGCTTGGGAGCAGGAGTCAGGAAAGGCTGGGCAAGGACATTTTTTGCACTGCCAGGGCCCAGGCAGGGAGAAGGACGACACAGGTCACAGGTGGCGCAGAAGGTGGCTGGAGAATATGCCCAGGCATTTCCTAGGGACGCCTTTTGGGCCATATCTGCCTTTTCTGGCTGTGGGTCCTACTGCATCCTAACTTCCCTACTCCCAGTCCTCCCGTGCTCCTTGCAGGG
The DNA here is from genome assembly GCF_000181295.1 of Otolemur garnettii. Lineage (NCBI taxonomy): Eukaryota > Metazoa > Chordata > Mammalia > Primates > Galagidae > Otolemur > Otolemur garnettii. Next base: position 815,875 of record NW_003852573.1, on the reverse strand, counting down.
ACCTGGTCAGCTTGAGGTCTGGCAGCACTTGAGAAAAGCAGCCCGTATTTGTTTTTGTTTTTTACAGTGGAAAGAACGTGGGTTTTGGAGTCCCGCGACACTGAGCTCCAATTCGGTGGGCCGAATTACCTGTTTTGTACCTTTCGTGATACTTAACCGAGCCTGAACATTTTTTTTTCCCCAAGGGGCTGCTGTAAGGCTTATAGCAAATGCCTGGTCGGAAGCTTGAGACAGAGGCGCTAGTGTCAGAGGAATATGCACCTGACACTTGCCTTCAGCGGGTGAAGGGGAAGGAGGAGTTTCAAGGTCCAACGCTCAGCGCGCCCCCCCCTTGCTCTCTGTCAAGGACGGCGCCGGTGGTAGGCGGTTCCCAGCTCCACACGTGGCAATCAACACCGGCGTTCGCTGCGGACAGCGGCAAAGGCCAGTTAGTCTCAAGACCCTGGGGTGGGGCTGGGGCCTGGGCCTGAAGATTTTGTAAAAGCTCCGGGAGGGGTTCCGAGGTGCAGCTACGATTCAGAATTGCTGATTTAAGTAAAGCATCTGCCATTTAGGGGAAGGACTAAACAAAGAGGCCTTCCTGGGGTGAGGGAAAGGAGCTGGTGGGTCCCCTTCTTGTCTGCTGGTGACCCGTTCACACACAAATTCACATGCCCAAGGACACCCATACCCGCATTCTCAGACACACATTCATGGGGACCCACACTCGGGAATACACACACACCCACGCCCATTCACGCAGCCACAGACATTGACACCCACACCCACTGTCTTCTCCGGGCGATTCCCACCGCCCGGGCCCAGGCAGGGCGCGCCCGACCGGGCTCAGGCTCAGCCGCTCTGAGGGTCTCAAGCCAGGCAGCCCGGGGCGTGCTGCTGCGGGTGACAGCGCGGCTCCTCCAAGCCGGGGTTCTCGGCAGAGCCCCCGCCGGGCCGCGCCGCGCTCACTCCGGCTCTTTGTTATGCTAATTCCCTTTCCCAGCTGGTACCAGCTGCCTGCACAATGAGCGCCCGGAGCCCTCGCCAGCCCTCGCCAGCCAGGGAGTGGGGGCGGGGCGGGGGGGGCACCTCGCTTTGAGCCCCCTCCTTCAGCACAGCACGGCTTGGCCGGGCGGTGGTGTGCCGCCCAATAAGCAGCCTTCCCGGGTCCTCCCCTCCCCCATGCTTGCCGGGCCGCGCCCCTCGGGGCCTGCAGGGCATCTACTGATTCATTCCAGTCGCCCCGGCTGCCCGCCCTCCAGGTGCCAAGGCTTGATGAAAAGTAAAAGGCTCCTTGGCGGCTCGAGAGCTGTGCGGATGAAAGAGAAACAGCCGCCTCCCAGACCACACAGCTAATCCGCCCATAAACCTCGAGCAAATAAGGGCAGAGGAAGAACAGGCCGGCTACAGATGTGGAGTGCAGCCTCAGGGGATCCCCAAATTAAAACTCGTGCAGGGGAAGCACTTGGACCACCACCAAATGACACTAATTGGGTTATGGGACCATAATCTTGGCTGGTATGGAAAAAAAACAGTTATAGTCACAGCTGCTAGGACTGTCTTCATAAAAAGAAGGGAAAAGTCCGCTATTTTATTACGCATAAAACGTGATAGAGAAGAGGGTTCTCGGCTCTCCTGCCTGCACGGTGCAGGCAGGCGGGTGACTGGAAGAGGAAGACAGCCTTGGCCAGGAGGAGCAGCGTTGTGCCTGGCTGGCTCCGGGTGTGCAGAGCTACAGGGCTAAAGGGGGATGGGGCGCGCTCCAGGGGGAGGAAGAGAGGAACTGCATTGAGGATAGGGGAGCTAGGCCTGTCTGGAGGAATGTGTTTCAGACAATAGGTTAGCAGCCATATGCAGAAAACAATCATTCTAGCCCGAGAGATTCGGTGATTTATTCTCTAAGAAATGTCCAGAAGCAGTTTCTCTGTTTCACTGGGGGAGGGGGAGGAAGGGCTGACATGTAGAAAAGTCAAGTGGAAAATCTTTAGGAAGATCCGTGGTTATTAGAATCACGAATGTGAAGGCCGGAAGAGAGCGCTCTTTTAGAGACCCTTTGAGTCCACCCTCATGGTTTGACAGGTTGAAAACTAAGACCCAGAGAAGTTAAGGGACTTGCTCAAGGTTAGGCAGCTAGGGGGGTGTTGGAGCTGGGTGAGAATCTTGTCTCCTAACTCCTACTCTAGTGCTCCCACCTCTAACTTGGTTATAATTTTGTGGCTAGGAAGCCACAGCCATTTGATCAGACATCAAAAAATAGACTCTAAGAGAATGAAAAGTTGGGAAATTTTAGAATGATTGAGTTAAACCTTGTCTGATCTGTAATAAGAACAAGAGTTAGAAATCAATTCTTGCAAATCCCATCCCAGGATTCTTCTTCATATGTAACTGTTGATACATGCCTTAACACACTCAGATGGCCCCAGAGTTTCTTTAAGAATTCTTTAGGTGCAAAGAGCAATACTGTTTCCAAACAGAGAGATGTCTCTTGTGCAGTAAGTCATCTTGGGTAAAACTAGTTAGATCAAAGCTGGATTGGTTGAGAATTCTAACTCATTATCCTTATTGGTTGGAATCTTACTCCCTGGAAAATAAAATTATCCAGCCGCTGGAGATGGCCAGCAGGGATTTCCCTGGGCGGGAGAGGTGCCTCTCTCTGCTGGCTCAAATGGCAACTATTATTGCCAATCATGACATCCCAGACTTTACAAGGGATAGGAGAACCTGTTGCAGAGAAGTCCTGGGCTCATTATGGCACAACACTGCATTTGCTTTCATTATACTCTGGGGCCCATTTCTCACTCAAAGCTGGTTCAGCTTTGCTCTCATTTTAGAACTACCAATCAGCAAATGTCACTACCAGTGTACTTCACCTTATGGAAAAAATACATACTCTTGAAAAATTGAGAGAGATGGAGATGTAATTTTGTAAATGGAATCCTTTTTTTTTTTTTTTTTTTTTTTGAGACAGAGTCTCACTGCATTGCCCTCAGTAGAGTTAGAGTGCCATGACATCACAGCAACTTCAAACTCCTGGGTTTAAGTGATACTCTTCTTGCCTCAGCCTCCCAAGTAGCTGGGGCTACAGGCACCTACCACAATGCCCTGCTATTTTTTGGTTGCAGTTGTCATTGTTGTTTAGCTGGCCTGGGCCAGATTTGAACCCGCCAGCCAGGGTGTATGTGGCCGGCACCCTACCCACTGAGCTATGGGTGCTGCCTGGAGTCTTATTTGTAAGCTATCAGTTGGGCTCTGAGTTTAATGGCAAAGTGGAAAGGGATGAGAGTTTGAAGTAAGGATAAAAAACCCCTAGATGCTCTGCTTTTTAAACTTAGATCTTGTAGGTGGTAAAATGTGCCCCAACTGTTTTATGATGAGCCATGCCCTTGGTCATGGTTACCCAGAAACTTATGCTTTGGACTTCATTATCAGGTATAGGAATTGAATGAATGGCATTTAGTCTAAATTATCCAATTTTTTTTTTATTTTTTATTCAATACTGTGGGTTTTTTTTCACTCCATACTGTGTTTTTTTCTTAAAAACTAGGTCTAAGAGACATTCATTCAATACAATAACAGAATAAACTTGAACTTTGGCATATCCTGGGGGAGGAATCAGAATTTAGTAGTTTTCAATTTTTTTACTTGTGAGGGACACTGCATATTCCCTCAGAACAGCTGATGTTCTAAATGATTCTGTCTTTGAAACAAATTGCATTTATTAAGGATAATGCCTTCATTTTCTTGGTTAGAGTATCTTCTCAGTTTGTGATAACTGTGTTAACCCAGAGCTGATTTAATTCCAAACAAAGGTAACACATCTGCATGGGGTTAGCCTGTGCAATCACATTCAGAAAATCTTAAGATTTGCAAGTAAGCCTTTTGAAATATTAAACATATTTCAGGGACACCAATGACTTCTTTTGTAGCTAAGGGCCTGGGAGGTTTGACACCATCCCCTATTTAATTTCAAGCTGCATGTACAGAACCCAAGAGGCAGAACGCTTTCCACGGCAAGGAGGTTGGAGCACTATCAGGAGCCACCCTCAAGAGATCCAAGGACAGTAGTGGGGAAAGTAGATCCAAGGACAGAGGCTGATTCATTGAGTGGCCATAATGTGCAAGGTCAAGTCACTCCCCTGATATTGCAGCCTTTAATCCTGATAACCTTATGAAGTGGAAACCATGTGCCATCCCACTTTACAGGCAAGAAAATCAAGGCACTGGGATGTAAAGTGACTTGACCATGGCCAAAGTTGCACGACTATGGTGGCAGAGCTAAGATAGACATCTAGGCAGTCTGACTGCAACCCCACTCTCTCAACTGTCAGCTATATTCCAATCTCACGAGAAACCCACACTCCCTGTGTCTAAGCTGAACAGGAGAGAGGAGCCTTGGGCTAAGGCATATACCACAAAGATGGTTTGGTGGTTTTACTGAAAAATACAGCATTGGCCACGCATGGTGGCTCACACCTGTAATCCTAGCACTCTGGGAGGCCAAGGAGGGAAGGTTGCTTGAGACCAGGAGTTCAAGACTGGCCCGAGCAAGAGTGAGACCCTGTCTCTACTAAAAGTAGAAAAATTAGTTGGAAATTAGTTAGGTGTGGTGGCAAGGACATATAGTCTCAGCTACTTGGGAGGCTGAGGCAGGAGGGTGGCTGGAGCCCAGGAGTTTGAGGATCCAGTGAGCTACACTGATGCTGCTTACTGTACCCAGGGTGACAAACCAAGACTCTGTCCCAAGTATAAATAAAAAAAAAAGTCACACTGTCTAAGAATAAGAGACTCTCCTGGGTCCAGAGAGAGCAGACAAATCATTTTTCTCTTCCTGAAAAAACATAAAGGAAATTCTTTAGTCCCTGAAGAGTTTTTTTCTGTCGTCATAAAGAGGTCTGACAAAGAAAAAAAAAGATCTGTCTTCCTTCCTTTATACTCTTTAGACTTTTCCTTAAAGAAAGTGAATTTACTCTGCACCCCATGTGGAGCTCCACATTTCTGACTTCCTCCACTCTGGATCAGAGATCAATGCCCAAACCTTTTGCTAAAATCCCTTGCGTAGCAGCTATCCTCTATCTTTTCCTTATCGTGCATACTGGGGTGTTGTGAGTTTCGAAGATGAAACAGATGTCTGAATGCTGTGTCAGGTACATTTCAGAGAGAGCTACTCACCTCTTGATTTCTAGGAGGCATGAGTCACACAACCTCTGAGCTTAGTTCATTGCAGTCTCCTTAAAGGGCCTCTACAGAAAAAGTAGTGTCTAGAAGTTTCAGAGCTCAGTTCATGTGTGAGCTGCCCAGAGGAGGCAGGGGAGGATCAAGGCTGATGTGTGACCTCAGCTGCTTGCCTGGGATGACCTGGAGGAGGCAGTGATGGCTAAAGGCTCGGCTAGTCTGGGCAGCACAGACCATGGGGTGTTGACCCCTTTCCCACAAAGTTCTGATATTTGCCTATTGTCTTGGGGGTCTTGGCAGAAAGCAAGACCACAACTTACATCTCTGCCAGTTCTTTTCTATGTGTATTCTCCTCCTCCCCCAAGTTATGGCATTTTGTAAGATTTTGTAATTTTAAAACAAGGGAATCATTATAAAAATGGGGCTGAGAAATATGAGAAATTTCGTGAGAAATGCCTTCGCCATCTCCCTACCTTCTAGCGGTGTCATTGTGGTCAAAAATAGGTGTTTCCACACTATAAATATTAATAAAAAATGTGCATTTTCAAAATTAACCAACTGGATCAATATCAAGGGAAAAAAACAACCCTAGACAGCCCACCAGAGAATTGTTTACCGAAGAAGACGAAGCTCAGGGTGATGGTTTGCAAACATCACGACTAGCTTGTGTAAATTCCCTTCATTTAGTCATCGTTCTTCAGCCTGTCACAGATATTGAAGTGATATGCAGAAACAGGAAATTACAGACTATTTTAAACAGCATGTTTTATTAAACTCACTTGCTGATGCACTTTATGGCAGGATGCGAGATTCAAGTGTTCATAACTTACATCTTTGCAAGTGCTTTTCCTAAGCGAGTTCTCCCAGCTAAATTATGGCACGTACCCAGGGCTGGAAACAATCTCTAAACTAGTAACTGTTTCACCCCGAGTCTTGTAGCTGTATCACATAAAATGGAGAAGCTTTAGCCTTGTGAAGAGAACATACCTTGAGTATGCATTGTAACTCTAAGAAGGCTACAGAGGCCCCCAGTAGTACTGAAGAGATCCTTGATGCATTTATTTTAAACCACAGAATCAGAACACAGTGATCTTCAAGTGAATTACCAGAAACCATACATTGTCATCTTCTTTCATTATTTAAATACAGATTTCATTCTTCTTTTCATGGGACAGTTCTGCATCTACTTTAAACCATCATCGCTCATGCCATGCTGAATCCTTGTCTTGAAAAAGCCTGGTAAAATTGGCAGGGATGTGATAACCTTAACTACAAATGAAATGACTTCAAATTTTAAGGGGCTGTCATAAAAATGGAACTTAACAACTAATTATTTGCATAGCATTTCTTGTTCACAGTAAGTCTGAAAGGTATTAAAGCCTAACTGCCTCACATAAGAATCCTTAAATCCGTGTCTATTTTTTGTTGTGAAATTGACACCTCTCAACGTCCATGTCTCCCACAAGTTGCTCTCTGCTCTCCTGATACACAAAGTACATCATGAGGAGCTGTGATACAACTTCATAACCAGAAGGGTGGGGAGACAGGCTTTGAACAGAGTCGACTATGAGTTCTAAAAATAAACACTTTCATTCACTTGCTTCAGCATTTGTTGAACAAAGTGGTCCGTAAATTGTTCTAAGTTTCTATTGTCTTAATAAAAGATCATGCCAAAAATGCCTTACCCTATTTATCGATGGGTTGTCAGATTGGTGGCATCTACTGGTTTGGGGTTTTTCTACCTTTCCCCTGAGTCCTTGCAATTGTGTCCCTAAGACCCCCTCCAGGTGAAGTTTAGAATAGTAGGATTTTAAGAGTGGAAGCCTATAGTAATGATACCGTTGCTCTTTGAAAATGGCTTTGCCAGACCTTCCTCTACAATTAGCCACTTTTAGAAAGGAAGGACCAGAGACAAAGGTTAATGATTTGGTTAATCACAGGCACCCAAATGCCCAGGG
>NW_003852573.1:780740-808405 GCF_000181295.1 Otolemur garnettii | reverse complement strand
AAAAAAAAAAAAAAAAAAGTCTGTCATATCCGATTTTCCTTAAAGCAGAGGACAACAATGAGAGAAGACGCTACTTTCAGGAAGGTGGACAGCAGCAGAATCAGGTGGAGGGCGCCTTAGCTTTTCCAAGTCTCTTAAGATGAAAGTACAGAACTCAGTCCTTACGAAGGGATGCCTTCTCCACCCTGGAAAAAATTAACCTAATATCTCACAAAGAGAAGGAACAATGCTGGGTGCATAGGGGGTGAACACAGGACCTCCTAAAGCTGTCACCTACTAACAACAGGAAAATTTCTTGTGACATGGATGGGTGTTTAGAAATGTGTGTGTGTGTAAAGAAAAGTAATTTTTAACCATGCTTGCTTGAAACGTTCTGAAATCAAAAACTTGATGACTGAAAATGAAAGCTTTTTATGCTGCTGGTTCAAAGATACCACTGTCCTGCCAAGAAACAATTGTAGTGGGTTCTACAGAACAGGTGCCCAGAGCTCAGTTGTGTGCTGTTGAAAACCACCACCTTCACCATTTCACAGCTTTGCCCATCAAGAAAACCCCTATCTGGTAATGTTGGGAGCTTTTAAAAAGCACAAAGAGAAGTCCTTTCTTCCATATTTAAATCTCCATGGGATAGTATACCCACAATAATCCTTGTCTTGAAAAAGACATTACTACATTTGCTACATTTGACAAATTACTTAGCTTTCGACTAGCTTTCCCACTTTATGAACTAAAATATTAGCTTCTAAGAATAACATTAATACAGAATTGTAGGGAATGCTACTAACAGTAACCTGTAGCTGTTATAAACATTTACACGTGGGTCACCTTCTTAACAATTTGACATTTCATAAAGGAGTCAGCTAATAAGATTTAGTATTTATAGTTTCATGTTATGCCATTTTTTTCAGACTTCCCCCAAACAAAAATTTGTACATTCATTCAGCTATAACCTTATCAATCGCCACATCATCCTTTACCAATGTGCTTCTTAATCATTAGAAATTTAAACTTGTAAACTGGTACCACTCTAAAACACTTGCCTGATTGCCTTCTTAAACTACTCTTTTATTTTGAAAACTCCTGTGTGGCCCCTGGCCACTAAAGTTCCTAGACATCTTGAGTTTTAAAAGGAGAATAGTGGAAGAGAGAAACATAGCCAGTAGCCATTAAAATAAAAAAAGCTTCATGAATTTTTATCATTTTAATAAATATATATCAAGAAAACCTCACTTTATTACAACACATTCATATACAAGCATCTATCATCTAAGTTTTCAACATCAAAGGTTTATCAAATATTGAAAATAAAGGACAAAACATGACTAGACTATTTAGCTATTAACACAAGAACATGTTTTAAAAATTGGTCCTTGTGGACAACTGTCCAAATGATCCTACTCATACACTGTATGAATGAGACCTATATTTAATATTCATAGCAATAATTAAAAAAAAGCTTTATCTTGGAGAAACTGGGAGGACTTACTTATTTCCTCCATTTGGCATTTGGTTCCTGTGAAGTATTGTTTAAGGAGGTCCAAGTTTTAGTAAACTTGGAAATCTGAATACAGGTTAGCAGGAGGAGTTGGCTGGAGTGGAAGGCTGGTGAGGAGGGCCACACTGAACTCTTTTCAAAGGTATAAATTAAAGATATCATTGAGAAAAACTTTGACCAGATACATAGCGACTATTCCAGATTAAGTCCCATTTCTCCAAAATAACTTTCCCCAAACTAAAATCTTTACATTCTTTAAGATAAACCTTATGGATCACCACATCATTTATTAACATTGTGCTTCTTATTCAACAGCAAAAGTCATATATAAAAAACCACATGCTTTTATAATCTAAACGAGGGAAATGATGCAAAACAGATTAAAGTATAATGCATGCCACTGGTTCAGGAACTTCATTGGACAAGAAAACAAACAAAACAACCCAAAACCCAGAAAACCCAAACCCAGCAACGGACTGTTGCCACAGAAAAGCTCAAGCAGCTAGTGCTGGTTTCTGACGGTGCTCTGTGGTGTTTCCTCCATCCCTACCGAAAAATGCCAAATCCAAAAGCAACTGGGCATCAAAAACAAAGAATAGAGATGTCGAATCAAAGGTTGAACGCAATAGTTCGAAGTTAACAGTTTCCAAACCATATTGATCCACCCTGTGTTTTTTTTTTTTCCTGTTTATTAAATCCCTGCTGTAACTCTGATTTATCCTTAATTTTCACATTGGCAAAAATTAAGTTAAAGTAAGGCACCAAAAATCGCCCTGTATAATACCTCTCTAAAAGCCTTATCACCCATCGCAGGCAAGCCAGGAACTTGCAGGGAAAACCCTTGCCACCCTCGGACAGGTGTGTTTCGTTACGTTACATCCCATTTTCATCATGTGACATCCTATTTTCATTGGTCATGAAAGACTATTAAATATAAATACTTGAAAGTATCATGAAGCCATTTCATCTAGCTCCCTGTCTTCGGTCTTCTATTTAAAAAAACAAAACAAAAAGAATACTGTATCCTATAGGATAAGCAGACATTGTTGCTGGTTATACTGATTTGCTTACCCAACAACGACCAACTTAATTGGCAAACATGTTGAGATTTCTTAGCTAGTGAGTGACTCCTGGGGTGGAAGGGGATGGAAATATCACAAGGGCACGGTGTGCCCCCGTCTAATCTATTGATTTCTTTTCTGTAAGAAAACTGAGATATACTTTTAAGCATTAAGTCAACTCTCTTCTTGGAAAGATCACATTGATAAGTAGCTCACTGAGGCCTACTGTACAGATGTTTTACGCAATCTGCTCTCCAGGCAGTAAAATGACACGGCATGTTCACGGCATAATTTCATCAGTTGTACAAAACTATAAAATCCATTCAAAATAAAATTTATGAGTGCTAATTGATCATGCTGTGCATGCTTCAAAGTTTCGGTAGAAAGATGGCTTATATTTTACTTCCTTTGCCACAGCACAGTTTGTTACTCGGTGAAGGCTCCTTTTTTCTTAAGGACTTTTTCCAAGACTCACTTGTATTGTTTCTCTCATCGTATCCGGTCTCGAAATAATCATAAAATTGGCCTTTGCACTCAAAAGCAAGGTCATTTCCCACAGGTTCATGGTGGAGGGGGGCACCCTCTCTGTTGCTGTCGTTACTGGCCTTCTCATCATCTAATTTGGACTTTTCCTGAATACCAAGCGATCTGACATTAGTAACGAATATTTCATTGGCAGGTATCTGGCCATCGCTCTTGTAAATAGGTGCACTGCCTAGATCAAAATCCACCTGGTGGGAACAACTCGGTAAAGGCAGAGGGGGAGAGGAAGAGGAAGATGAGGAAGAGGAGGAGGAAGAGGAAGAGGAGGCAGCGGTGGAGGCACTTCCGACATTAGCGTTGGCAGAAAGGGGCAAATTTAGGTAGTGGCCACCACATTCTTGGTAAAAGCAGCAGGCATGAAACTTCTCACACTCCTCTTTGGCCATCCGTGGTCGTTTTCGGTAAGGACAGTCTTGAGCCATAAACCACTCCTGGGCGGAGGCGCCACTGAACGAGCAGGCAGGGAAGCACCAGTTATTCTGCATGATAATCTCCCCGTGGATCCTTTTCATCAAATTGTTTATGAGGACTGATCTTCGGAGGTACACCTCAGGATCGTCGATAAACTTTAGCTTCTCTAAAGACATATAAAGGATGTGGGCTCGTTCCTCAAAAATTGAGATGGTCTAAAAACCAAAACAAGGAAGAGAAAGCTTAGGAAAGAGACTATATAAAAATATCATCCCAGCACATTTCTTTCCTGGAGGAGTCTAGGTCTAGGAATGCTGTGTTCTTATTGTCCCAAGGCTTCTTGGAGTTACTGTCCCCACTGGTGCAGACATCCCCCCTTCCTCACCTGGCTGGAGCTCCCACCCACCTCCTGGATTACAGCCCCCATGCAGACCTCAGCAGGGATGGGTCAGGTTTTCAATCTTTTAAGGCCTGAAGAGGGAGATGCTGAAACACAGGACTAATCTGAGCAGTTAGATGTCAGGAAAGCAGTGAGTTTGGGGGCGGGATGGAGGGGTGGAGACTAGAAGCAGGCACAGGAAGGACTCTGGTTGCTGGTTATGTCCTGGTTCTTGATCTGGATGTTAGTTACATGGGCATGATCACTTTGTGAAATTGATCAAACTGTATTATGGTACTTGTACGTGCACACTCAGACACATACACTCACAAACTGTACAACCCATGAATGTTTTTAACAAGTTGTCATGGTGCAACTCCCAGTGAGAATACTTCAAACTCTCGTCTAATCATCAAGAAGCTTGAGTTTGGCTTTCAGTGCTGTTCCTCTTTTAATGCTCTGGATTTCACATTTGCAATTTTTTTTTTGCAATTATTTTTACTTGATAAGAGGACAATAGTGATGAATGAGGCTCAGACCCTGAGAGAGCCTCTTTGTGGGGCAGAGCAGGAGAAGAGACACAGAGAGGGAAGGAGAGGACTCACTCCTGAGCTGTGTGATGTTGTCAGTGTGTGATGGTTGGTGCAAAATCCAATAGCAATTGGAAAACTGCTACAATCACAACACAGAAACTAAAAAGGAAATAAACTGTTTGTGTCCTGCAGTCCAGCTCTTCCAGGTCATAAAAGAAGCAAAAGGACTGCCTAACCTGAAGACCTGTGAATTAAACCAGCCCAGACTGACCAAAGGCAGGAACTATGCATGCAGGGAAAACCCAGCACCCTCCAGTGGATCCTATTATCTTTTCATAAGCAAGGTAAAAGCAACATCTAAAGGATGGGGTGGAGGGCTGTGCGGGGTAGGGCAAGAGGAGACAGAGAGGAAGGTGCATTGAAAATCCTCTCTGCATTTCAGACAACCACGGTCTGGGCTTACACCCTCCTTGATTAAATCAGCAGATAGTGTTGTTTTATTTTGAAGGAAGGTAACCATAAAGAAAAAAGAACTGCTATTTCAAAAGCTTAGATACCCAGATTCATAATTCTCTATATTTTCCCCATCCTATTTTTTCTTGCTATACATGCAATAAAGTTAGAACTGGTCTTTCTTGGGAGTGAATTCTATATTTTAACAAACTTAACACATGTCACGAATGGCCAATGAAGGGCATGTTTCTACTTGCATGCACCCATGCAAAGGATGGTTGAGTCTGCCTTTAAGAGGTCAGGAAAAGCCCTGCATACCCAGCCAGCCCCATGTGGGAACACATGGAAATAGCGTTGGCCACAGGAGCTGGAGCTCAGACTGGGGGAGGGCATGACGGGAAGGAACAAGTGTGTTTCCCTCACTTGAAAGTGTGGAAGAACCTTAACCCTAAGTGCAACCCGAGAAATATTAAATCATAAGTAAAAAAAAATAGTCTTTGGATTATATAATTTTGTTATTTCTGGGTAGAAGAGCTCTTGCTGGCTTTCCCTTCAAGTACTTGTGAAAAATAACACAGGACTCAAAAAAGTGACAACGATTAATGTGGTTCTACAGAGAAGTGGTTCATTTTCATTGCTTGGGTGAAATGATTTAAATTCTGGAAATGGATCAAGCAACTGTTACTAAGTATCTTAAACTCTTAATAAAAATAACGACTATTAAAAAAACATACTTTATGGCTACAGCTGCTGAGTGGTGGGTGAAAATCCTCTTCTTCCACATACTTCCTCTTAAAGTATGTGATCTTGGATGTTGTTATAGGATTTGAAATTCCCCTGTAATGTGATCCTGTGGTAATAAATCAGATATGACACATGACATGTGGTTTGCCAGAGGTTCTCCAAACAAAATACTTTTCTTTTCTTTCCTTTCCTTCTAGAGGATAACTTGGCTACGTATTTGTCTGTACATGTGGAGATTAAAAATAAACATTTGTCTTAATAGTTGCTATCACACGGAATCCTGTGGCCCAGGCGAGGCAAAGATTTCCAGGCAATTATAGAGGAAAATGACATAGTTCAGCATTTCCTGAATATTCAGAATCTTAATTCAATGCACAGGCAAACAGCAAAATTCGTAAAGGAGGAGAGTGCAATTACTCTCAAATGTAATAGTATTTATTCAAATTGTTTAATTAAATCCATGGTAACATAACACCACCGTTTGAATGTGTCCATCTTTAACTGTAACTACTGATAACCAAACAACTTTAAAAGATGATGAGTTCTAAGTGAGTAAACAAATGGTTATCTGCACTTTGGAACTACAGTATTTTTTCCTTGAAAACGCAAGATTTAAATTTTTAACATTTAAAATTACAATTAGGGGTAACAAAAAGTCCTTTTCACTCTCAATAAAGTAACCTGTAAACCACAAATAAAAGTAGGGTCTAAACTTTAAGGACCACTGTTATTAATCCTTTTTTAGCCAAACAGACCTCATTGAGTATATGTATTTTAGTTTCCTTTTGAAAGATAGCTAGTACTACACAAAAATCCAAAGGAACTTAATCTTAGTCTATGAGAGTATGAATCAGGAAGAATCTATTTCTATTTTCCCAGCTTACAATTTTTTTCTTTCCTACAATGCCAAAGCCAATCGTATGCTTACTCACAAGGAAAGGCACATAGCTGCTGGTCCAACGTGCAGATTCCTTTTTGTCTCAAGGGATAAAAATTTCTTTTTTGAGTCCGCCACGCTTTTGTAGCTCTAAGAAAACCATACAGTCCCACAGAGTAGAAAACCAAAACCGAAACTCGAGTTTCAATATCTGGTTTGGGTTTCTTACAGACACAAGACTTATATGCAAGCAGCCACACACGTAGATAGATGTAGGGTAGAATGCGATTTAAAAGCCACCTCTGGTCCTCTCCCTGCAGCTCTGGACTCACTTATTAGAAGTGCACAGGTGGCCAGGGACTTCCCTGGAACATTAGCTCTCTCAGCTCAGAAGGGTGCCCCAGGCACCACCTCACGTCCACCCGTTTGGCCTCTGGTGCAGAGGGCAGCAGGGCAAGGTCAAGGACAATACCTGCCAGTGGGGGACCAGCTCCCCGGTCTCCCTGCAAAGGAGTCTGTGCTGGCCCTGGAGGGCTTGGGCCTCTGTAGCTGTCAGCCTCCCATAGTGTTTGGTACCCAGCAATTTCAGCAGCTCCTTCCGAGACAATGGGCTCGCAGAATCTATTCATGGACAGAACCAGAGTCATCTCTGACAGCCTCGGATCTGGGGGAAACAGAAAAAAAAAAAAAAAAGAAAGAAAACAGCCCTAATCAGGAGCAAGCCTGAGGATGGCCTTGGCATCTTCATTCCTTTGCTTTGGGAAACTTTTACTTCATGGCCCTCCCCTTCACCCTGAAACATTTTATTATTTTTCCAAAGAAAACCTCAGCAAACTCTCCTGCTGCTATTAGCTCAGCCTCTGTGTTCAGCAATCTGCATTTCATGGGCGGATCTTTAAAACCCCATTTCTTATTGTTCTCAGATTCCCCTCAGCCCTCTTCCAGACAGCTGCTTTGCCTCCTAAACACATTTTCCTCCTGACCTTCCCGCAGAAAATATACCGCTAAGAAGCCAAAATCCTTGCACTTCCTTTCTATTAGTAAGGCGAAATCAATTTTCTAGTCAATCCCCTGGGAGCCTCTTTTGATGAAACCCACTAATCAATCAAAAGAAAAGGGCGGGGGAGAGAGAAATCTCCACCATAATTCCAACCGATGCTCTGAGGTTCAGTCTGTTCTGCTGCCCCTACGCCCTCCTCCTCTCCTTTCCGCAGGCCAGTTCCTCTACAACATTCTGGGGCTTCCTCCACTTTCTTCTCCCAATGCAAAGCAGACAGAGAGACACTCGGTAGTTGTTTCCACCAGCCCTGATCGGCCTGAACTGGATCTGCCTCCAGTCAAAACACTGAGAGATGAAGACAGAAAATTGGCTCCAGTTTCAAGCCGTGAGTTGCAGTCCCACAGGAGCCAAGCACAACATCAACCGAGCAGGCAGAATATTAAACAGGAGCCAGGGCTCTGGGGCCAGAGGCAGCCAACAACTCTTTACACTGCAAAGCCCAGCCACAAGGCAGGAACTTTCCAAGAGGCAACACATCGCTGCCCTTCTCTTCAGTCACTCCCTTCCCTTAGTCTGCAGGGACATGGGAGCCTCTCTGGTTGTGATGTTCCCTGGGCACTTCCAAAACTCAGGGCATGGAGGCCACTTTCATGGGGCTCAGTGCCTTTATCTGGTCCTGTGCAGGGCTCAGTAAGAGTAAGTTCAAGGGAGAGGAGAGTCTGAGGTTAAAGTAAAAAGATCAAGGGGGCATAGACCAGGGGTGATAGCCCAGCGAGCAGCCTCAGTGCCTTGTTAACTGCCAATTCCTTTAGGAGACACAACCTCCACTATCTCATTTTGCGGTTTAAAGAACTGTCATAAAAGTGATGTCAGGCTTGCTTTCTGAAGATTGATTGTCTTTCAAATATACACTAGGAATCTAGTTCTTCCTTTCTTGTCCAAATTATACAGCTTGTAATGTTTTGGGGAAAGGGTGAATCTATCACTGTCTTATGGGAGACTATGACCACCTACATGCTATAAGGAGTGTCTACTTCCAGGTACGAGGAGGAAGACCACCAGGGTAATGTGAAATACCCTCCTTAAGGTGACAATGTCCTTCTGTCTAACAGAGCAGCTCTTGGCAGCAATGACTCTTTCACCCAGTCTTCTCTGTGAGATCTCCCCTTCTGTCCCAACCCCACTGAATAATAAAGCATGACCTTTTGACAGACAAGGAAGGTGTCCTGGTCAGTGGGTGGAATTAGGATGCAGCTGATTTATACTACTAAACCACCTTCTCCTTCTCTTTTAAGATATTTTCCAAAGAGACTTCAGAAGGACTTACTAGAAAACCATATTACAAGAGAAAAAATTAAAAGTAGTTCAATTCATTTTTCTCTTTGAGTCATCAACCAAGAAATTTTACCTATATCGATTTAACAAAGTAAGCTGTTCCATCACCCCTCCAACTCTGCATCCAAGCAAGGTATCAAATTTTATGATGATTTATTCCTTGGAAGACTCTCATGAAATGGTCCAATTTCTTAACCTATTCTGAGAGACAATCATATCAGGAGATGTTATTGCCAGGAGCACGTGAATTATAGCTTTTTAAGAGAGTCAGTAACCCTTTCTTATTGAAGAAAGCAACATTTTCCAGTTTGAAATTTACAGTCACTTTTGTGCTAGACTCTGGGACTAAGATTCAAGGCTTTGCCTATGTAGAATGTTATTACATATAAACAAAAGCAGGATGACAAACTCATGCCCTCAAGAAAGGAAAGCATTTGCAGGCCCCTAGCAGCAATTACCTTTGTTTAAGAGGACATTATATGGGCCCTGTGCTGTTTTTTGTTAGCCAGAGTTTGTTTACATTTTAATGACTTTGTAGGACTAGTTTTTTTTGATTGTTAAGGATTTCAAAGTATCTATTTGTTAGCATGGTTTCCAGCATATAAATTTCTATCGTTATGCATTTGACCTTGAAACGTGGCAGAATATTGTTTATCTTCACTGTGTTTTTTTTGTTTACAATATTTAATTCAGTAAGTTTTTCTTTTTTAAACTGGAAAACTATTACACACAAAATCTTAAACTAGAAAGGCTGAGTTCTTCGAGTGATTTATGTAAGCCTGAATAAAACATGAATGAGTAGGGACGATTTGGGAACGGGGAGGAGATTTTTCAATTGAGTCTTCCTAGTTTCTTTAGGACTTACACTGGGATGTTCGCAAATCAAGAAGTTTAATGTTCATGAAAAATGGGAGGGTGCAGTGTTAAGCACCAATGTTTAACATGAATCTTTATTTGCAGTATGTAGAGATCCAAATTGTCATTCTCTGTACATGATAATTCCGAGTTCAAGTCTACAAATTCACGTGCTGTTAATATAGACAAAGATACACATATGGCAAAATTTGTTTTCTTAACACCAGGTGAGTGGATTCAAAAGGAGGGTGCTAAATTGTGTTTGCATAAGGTTTAAAACATTTTCAAAGCCCTAACCCATTATCTTTAGGCTCCTGCAGATCCATCTTGTTGCCCAAGTAGATGTAGTGGAATGACATCTCAAGCATCCCCAGAAGGCTGAGGGCTACAATGTCAAGCTTTTCCAGCAAATGTTCACAGTAAAGTTACCAGGCATTTCTATACAATTTGGTTTTTCAAGAGAGTTAGGCTTGTTCTTTCCTTGGGGCCATTATAATGCTAATAGGAGTGGCTGGCACACAGAACAGGGTAGCTGTGAATTCAGTGGCACCTTGAATCTAACAAGGAGGGGAGCCTTCTGGCCATTCTTTGCCCATCCTTCCTCCCATCTGTCTTTGGAAATTAGAGAACATTTTATCAGGAGCATTATACATGGTAGCAGTTAGAAGTCTGATTCCAACCCTGGAAAGCAGGGAAGTAGAGGGCTGGTATTTCCAAGGCACCACTGATGCTGTCAGTTTTAAACGTTCTGCCGAGTGGAACCAAGACCCTGACCTCCACATTGTCCCTAATCAGATCTCAACAGCTTGTATGCTCAAGGTGGAGGAGGTGGAAGAATCTGGATGGGCAGAACAAAATCCTTCAACCCTTCTAAACAGACAGATGTCGCTTTTCTACCCGTCCCTGCAGTACACCTGTCTGCCCTGGGAAGAGCATTTCTCAGCTGCAAGCCCCACGAGACCAAAAGCTTTAAGGCAGGTCTTGGGGCTGAGGAGGCGAGAGAGCCGGGCTTAAGGAGCAGCCAGGGGGGCCCGGGTGTCTGAGCCTCAGCGTGGGCTCTCTCCCGCACCGGACTGGCGGGGGGGTGGGGGAGTCTGAGGTTTAGGGGACCGACCTCCAGCAGGCTGGCGGCAGCCAACACGTCTGGGCTCTCGAAAAGACACACCCCCAGGGACTGGTGCTGCAGCCCCTCAGCCCCTCTCCCGGGTAGCCAGCAGCTCCAGGGCGGCCGCTGGCCACAGGAGAAAGTAAACAACACCCCAAGTGTCCGGGAACAAAGGCAAGTTGTCTTTCCACGGTGTCAGAGCCGTGTGCCTCTCGTGAAGAATAAGAGCTATTATTACTCGTTATGTCTTATCCTTTTTTTTTTTTTTTCCAAACCAAGTTTCCTTCTAAGGGAAATAAACACCAAAGGTAGGATTCCAAGGAAATGACTCACGGCGGCTGGCAGGGCTCTGGCGAGGCTGGCCCGGGCCCCGCGCTCCAGCCCGCAGCGATGCCCGCCCAGCGCTCCCTCCGTCGCCGGCCAAACCCACTGGGAGCCCACCGCTGCGGGGCTGCCCTGCGCGTCCATGGGACCCAGCGGCGAGGACGCCACCCTAGTCCCGCGGTCACCTCTCCCGCGGCTTCTGCGGCCACAGCTGGGCACTCGGGAAAGTTGCTAGGGCCGAAGAGACGGGAGGGGAGGAAGGGAGGAGAGAGGCAGAGGCGTGGACCAGGCGGGCAGCAGCCTCAGCCCGCCGGGGAGGTGAGCTGAGGACAGAGGAACCGCCGCCGCCCGCAGCGCGGCTTGGCTGCCTAGGAGGAGGGTGCGGGGGCGGGGTGGCGGGGGACAGAAGGTGTCAGCTCCCGCATCTATTCCTTTTTCTTGCAAAGGCGCGCCCCTGACATCCACAATCTCTCCCTCCCCACCTGCCAAGCGCCGCGGCGTCCAGACCTGGGGGCATCCTTTCTACCGATCCCCGTCCCCTAGGGTGAGGGACTAAGCGGCCACCGAGGACCCTGAGTCTACCAGAGCTGCTCTCCCCAACCGCCCCTGGTGTGCACGGGTGGCAGCCGAGCAGCCCGAGAGGAGGCAGCGGTTCCCGCCCTGGAGAAGCCGCCGCGGCGCACGCCGACCCTGGAAAAGCCCGCGCCTCCTCCTCGCCCAGCTGTGCCCTGGCCCCAACGCCCCCCGCGCGGGCCGCTGCAAGTCCACTCGGTGACCCCCGCGCTGACCTCGCGCCGGGGGGACGCGCCGAAGGCCCGGTGGGTGCCAGTCCGCGCAGACAGCAGCCCCGGGGGCCGTCGCCCTCCACCCGCCCTGGCCGTCGCCCCCGCGGCCCGCGCGCAGCTCGGCTCTTACCGCGGGGTCAGCGGGGAGGCGGCGGCCGCAGCGGCGGAGCTGCCGCTGGTCCGCTCTGGGCGCGGCGCCAGCCCGGCCGCGGGTGCACACTCGCGCGGGTCCCGGCCCGGCGGCCCGCTCGGCGGTGGCCGCTGGTGCGCGGCGGGCGAGGGTCCCGACCGGTCCCGTCGCCGCGACTGGGGCGCTGCGCCGCCGTCGCTGCAGACGGTTATGGTAATGAGCGGCTCTGTCTAGCGAGGAGCGTGTGAAACCCGTCAATCCTGTTTGCCATTTCCCCGTGGATTTCCGAGGAGAGGTTCTGCAGGATGCCCCCAGGGTGAGAGAGGGAACATGACAAGCGCGCCCGCTCTCCCTCCCTCCTCTCCTCCCGCCGCCGCCGCCGCCGCCGCTCCTCCGGCAGCACACGGGGCGCCTTTCCCGCACCCCCACCCCAGCCCGCCCCCTGCCTCCTTCCCTCCTTTCCGCCCTCCCTCCTCCCTTGCCTCCCCTCCCCTCCCAGTGCCCGGGGACACGCGGGCCCAGTTCCAGCCCGCGGCCCAGACCCCACGCGCTCTCGGGCTCCCGCCCTAGCCCTGGGGGCTCGGCTCCGGCCGAATAATGTATTCACTCTGCAACCTTCGGAGATGTCTCTCTTTTTTTTTTTTTTTTTTGGTTTAGTTTTGTTGTTATGTGTGCGTGTGATTAAAAAAAAATCTGTGCCTTTCCCACCCTTTGCAGAAGACTTTCTTCTCCTTCGCCACAGCAAAAGGAGATGAGAAACAGATGTCTTTGCAGGACCAAGCAGTTATTCTCCCCTCGCCGCCCTCCCCCGCCGGTTCCCCTCCTGAGCTGCGTCTGTATGAAAAAAAGCAACCTTGGTCCTGCTGCAACTTGAATTGGCAACTCTTTCTGGGTGGGGAACCTCCAGAGAAAACCTCCAGGAAGTAAAAAGTAATAAAGAAGGTTGTCCTCGTTCAAGAGAATGTAATTTAAGCCCCAGGATCAGAGTATTTTGCAAATAGTACGTTCCCCTATATTGGGCTCAATTGAGTTTGTTTTTTAAAACATTAATTCATAACTTCTGTCTAGGGACCGCTCCACAGTCGAGATGGGTCATTTCAGGTGTAATGAAGGCAGAGGCTTGGAAGGCATAGACCTAATAAAATCGGGAGAAGGCACCTGCACAAAAGTGTTACAAAGACTATAATGTTTGTTTACTGCTACTATGCCAGATGTGCTAAATATAACACTCCTTTAAAACAGTGATCCTCTGACTGTGAAAAAACCAAACCTCTGGCTGCCTGGCTCCCTAGGAATCCAGGAGTTGCACAGACTGAAAATCAGGGAGGGAAGGAAGGAGATCAAGGATGAGGATTAGCATGTGCAAATTGAACTCTATCTAATTTGCATGTTTATTTCTTAGAATTGTAATTAAATTTGTGTAATAAATGTTTTCCATTTCATTTGTACACTTAAAATTTGGGTGACTGACATGCTGTTAAGTGAATTTCCTTTCTTTTTTTTTTTATAAAGCAAATGCAGTTTATTCAATAAAACAGCAAACAAATATTAAACATAATTAGAACTAATCTGTTCTGAAGGTGTTTCTGTTGAACTTTGTACATTAAAGACTCTCAGAGGTTTTCAGGGCATTAGGAAGCCGAGAGAAGGCAATTATGCTGAAAACAGACTAACCCAACAGTCTACCAGGATCATTATTTCATTTTTTCCAAAAGACATTCCAGGGTTGCATGTCTAAAATTGGGAATTGGGCATCAATCTTGGCTTTATTCTGAGCCATATTAAATTGCATTGGCTCATGCTCCATGTAGGCCATTATGATGACAATTTAAGAATTGTAAAGATCCATTTTGGGCAGTCAATGAGAATTGTATGTCCAGATTAAGAGTAGAATATACTTTTCATTTGGGTGGGGGAGAAGAGTAAGGAGCAGCAAAGGGCATTTAAAGCAGTGCTAGTACTTAAAAATCTAAATCAGTATCTAAAACTGGTTATTGTCTAAGTCAAATAAAGAACTAAATGTGAGGGCTTAGAGGCATGGCTTATTATGGTTTTTATCTCCCTATATTAAAGTTTTATAGCATTTAAAGGACTATGGGGAAATCCCCACGTACACTTGGCTGTGTCAAAATACATAAAACCAAAAGGAGCAAATTAAGCATAAAATTGAGAAATAACATGAGACTAAATATCAGCATGGGTGCATTGGCATCTTTGGAGCTTTGGCTCTGACAAATGAGCCTTCTGGGAAACTGGCATTACCCTGGGGTGGAGAAGACTCTTGGCTTTAATGTTATAGCAAAATCACAACACAAGTATCAAACCATTGAACTTCACAGCACCTTGGCAGTCCTGCTAGACCCTGTCCTGTTCAGATACATTAGGTTAGCATGTTTTGTTGACAGCTTTCCCTGCCCTGCTTTTAATCCTGAAATATTTTCGGAGACTCATGCCCAACTGTTGACAATATAAACCTGTGTCTACAGGTAGAAAAGGGAATCAAATGCCTATGGAATGAGAAACATCGTTTAAAAATTTAAGGTAAGCAGTAGCTATGGCATGAGAAAAAAACTGTGAATCAATAAAATATTTCAAAGAAATGAATGTTATTTATAATGAGGAACAATATGCAAATGAGAGCTATGATGTCTTCATTTGGGGATGTGTGTGTGAGTGTGTGAGTAAAGTTCCAAGATAGAAGTTTGATTGTACAACTTAAAATACTTTGAGCTGCAAATGTACTAAAGGCAGTGATTGTTTTTCTACAGTTAACGAAGAGAGTGCCAGACTTAAAGCTGCTGAAACCCACTTCACAAAGCCTTTTTCCCATTAGACAGGGAGATTTCACAAGTAAAATGTGATGTGTTCCCATTGCTATGGACACAATGCCTGTGTGTATTAATAAAAAGTTTGAATTACTGGCTTTTAAAAAAAATGCAACATTTTTATAGCAAAATGAGGCATCTACAGTCAGTCTCTCCAATTCTTCTTCTCTGATTCTCAAATCTTTTCCAATTAGGCTTTCTTATTTTATCACTCCATTGAGACCATTCTAGCGTTGTCACCAATGACCTCCACATTGCCAAATACAAAGGTCATTTTGTATTTTACTTGAGCTGTAAGTAGCATTTGAGCTGGTTGCTTGCTCCCTCTCCCTTTACACATCTTTATCCTGGCTTCCGGGACAACACACCCACCTGGACTGCCTCCTACCTCTCTGATGGCTCCTGCTCAGTCTCCTTTCTGGTTCTTCCTCTTCTCTAGGACCTCTGAAGGCTGGAGTGCCTCAAACTCAGCCCTTGGACCTCGTCTCTTCTCTGTAGCCACTCCCTTGTCAGACTCATCTAGTTTCTTGGCTTCAAATCCTGCCTGATGACTCCCAAATTTATATCTCTCTTTTATTTAGACTCTCTCCTGGCTCCAGACTCTGGGTAGATGTCTAATCGGGAGACATCCCACAAGCTTTACGGATCCCAAACACAACCTTTAATATTCTACATTAATAAACCACACTATTTTTCTTGTTTCTCTGGCAGAAAAATGTGGGAGTCATCCTTGAGTCTTTTTTTTTTTTAACCTTCATAACCAACATCAGAAAGTCCTTGAGACTTTACCTTTAAAATTTTTCTAGACTCTTATCACTTGCCATCATCTTTGCTACTGTCACCCTGCTGCAAGCCATCAGCATCATCTCTCGTCTGGAGTATTGTAATAGCCTTTTCACTGGTTTCCCTGGTTCAGTCTTTGGCCGGTGTACAGTGCAATGTTAGGTCAAGGGCCAATGTGTCAATTACTAAGACTCTACTTATGGTCTTCCCCCATTTCACACAAAGTAAAAACCACATTTTCACAATGGCCTACAAAGACCTGAAGCCTGTTTTCCCCCCTCTGACCTCATTCTGCCTCTCAGCACTCCGGGCGGTCTGGCCTCCTTTCTGTTTCTCCAGTGTATCAGGCCTTCCCAGCTTCAGGACATGTGCACTGGTTGCTCCTTCTTTTGTTATGCTCTTTCCCCAGAGGGCTGCATGGGTGAATGTTCACCTCTTCCACCATCTTTGCTCAAGGATCACCTTCTTAACAAGGCCTGGCCATTCTGCTGAAAATTCTAGCACTTCACCTTCATATCCTGCTTCATGTTTATCTAGAGGGTTGATTGTCTTCTAATAGTTCTGTATTTTATGTATGTACTATATTTAGCATTTCTCCCACTAAAAAATAAGGTCCATGAGGGCAGGAACTTTTGTCTTTTTAGTATACCCCGGTATCTTCAGCACATAGCATAGTACAAGTGCCTGGTATGCTGAAAGCTCTTAATAAATATATGATGATTGACTAAGCAATTGATTAACAGTTTTATGTATGCAGAAACACAAATAAGACTAAAATTGTGCTACTCTAATCTAGTGTATATTATGGTGAACCAGGCAGTTAGTTTATTATCTCCTTTTCTTTTTCTAGAATTCTCCAGCCCAGTGCTCTCATCAGCCCTAACAGTTCCAAGACCTGAGGCCAGGATTCCTAGCACCCAATTGTTTCATGCCGCCCTGCCTTCCTGAAAGTCTCCAGGAAAGATTTTAAACAAGTAGATGCTGGTGCTCTGGGCCAACCTGTCTTCCTTTCCCCGAACACATTTCCATCCACAAAGATGCTTGTCCTGAACTACAGTCTTATACAAAATTACAAAGTGTGTGAAGCTGCTCCCAGGACCCTTTAATGTCATTTCATGGCAAAGTCATCCTTTCAGAAACTAGGAACTCATCCACTTTCTTTCTCATCCTCCTTCAAAGCTCACTAAGAAACATTTCAATAATTACCTGCATTTTATATGCAATAATTGAGCGAGGTACGGCAAGTGAAGTAGAGATGAATAAGACACTGTTCCTAGACTCATGGAGTTGTTAATAAAGTGAGTAGCATAAGACAAGCATAGAAATAATGATACTATCGAGCAAGTTGTCACACGGTAGATGCCATGAGGGTTCAAAGGTGGGACGATCACCTCCAGCTGGGGGGAGCCAGGAAGATTTATTTGAGAGACTAAAACTTGATCTTGAAGATAGGTAGCTCTTGAGGAGCAGAAATGAAGAATCAGTGAAAAATATTTCAAGTGAAGGAAACTATTTGAGGAAAGGCACATAGGTTGGAAAGCAAATGGGTATCTTTAGAGAAGAGTGAGTGTTCTGGTTTTGCTAAAGCTTATGTGAAGGCAGAAGGTAGGCAAAGCCATATCATAATAATATACACTGGAAAGCAGACGAATCTGATTTTGATTTCATAAACAATGGAGAGCATTAAAGATTTTTGAACCAGAGAATGATATGATCAAAGCCAAGCTTTAGGAGGAAGTAATGTACAGTGGAGAGTGGGTTGGGAACATTAGATAGGACACTCTTTCAGCAGCCTAGTGAGGACTCCCTAGTGCTCTCTAGGTCTGCTTTAGATAAGTGTGAGACCAGTGGGAAGTATCACAGAGTTGAAATCGTCAGGATATTATCACTGATTATAAGGAAGAGAACAGTGAAAATTCACCATGAGGTTACTACTTGAGTTAACGTGTGACTATGTAAACCCATAACAGATGGGAATATTACCTTTTTGTTCTGTTTTCCTTTTCTTCCTCCAAGGAGAATTGTCTCCCTATAGCCTTTCCCTGCCTTTGGTAGGAAGGGCCTACACAGTATTTTCTTGACCCAAAACCTGAACACACGGGTCCACACTGTGCCAGAACACAAAGTCAGAAACAGGTGTGAAGTGAATGTCTTCTGTTGGTTCTGGTACGTTGAGCATGAGATGTTCATGGAACAGACAGGTGGAGGTGTCCAAGGGTCAGCTGAATAGTCTGGTCTGGTCTAGGATAGAATAAGAGAGCAAATTATAAAAATTTATGATTATTTTAATAAACATTAAGGCCCAAGCCTTAGGTCTTAATGAAATTATGGAAGACATTTCAAAGAATTAGAGTGAGATCTTAGATCATCACCTTGAAGAGTATGACAAATGCATTTATTCAGAGAGGAAAATAACATTTTGGGCTTAATACATGACTTTCCTCAGTGATGTCTGTATTTAATGGTCTGCAAAGAACTTTTTGGCTTAAATTTTAAAGAAGAAATCTGGGATGGGGTTGCCAAATTTTGGTAGCAGGCATTCTCTACTAACCGTCCTAATATCACAACACAGAGATAGTTGAATGCTATGTTTCCACACGTGGCTGAATTTTCTTATTTACCATCACAGGTGGAACGTTATTTGCTATTTCATCAGATAATCCTGAAATAATCTCTGAAAAGATGTAAATGTTTGATAATGAGTTTGGAGTGTTATCTCTCAGGGATATTTGTATTTTAATAGGAGTATCATAATACTACAAAAACTTTAATAATCAGAATAAATAATGAATGACATGACTTCAGGCATAATACAAACCAGTAAGTATTATTTCTGAATGGAAAGTGCATAACATATATAGTCCCTTGCTCAGGGTACTATATATGTGCACTGGAGGGACCTATATTAATGAATATGTAGGAAGGTTTGCAATAAACACGCCAATTATTTCTAAAGAGATATTATTCTAATATACTTTGTAACTTTTTCAATTACAAATTTTCAATTGAAGTACTTTGAAAGCTATTAATACTATATTAACTAATGGTAACTGGGTATACATCTAACCCAAAATGCATCCCAGACATCAGGGACAAGATGGGTCATAGTTGGACATTAGATTTGGGTGGGACCTAAGAGGAGGAGGAAGGAGACCTCCCAGAGGGAGGAGTAAGGGACAACACCCATGAGTTCCACGAGTGGGCAAAACACAGAGGGCTGCAGGCATGGGGACTCTGGATGAATCAAAGCCAATACTAAGGCTTAAAAAATCTTCATATCTGGGTAGACGGCAGTGCTATTGTTACAACACAAAGGTAAAAGGAAGGGTTATTTGAGCAAAAGCTGGTGAAAGAGTGGTGTGTGTATGTTTGCATTTGTGTATGTTGGAGGTAGGATGAGTTTAAACTTTTTATGTAATAAACTGAGATAAAAAGTAAATAAAAAAAATGGTGACATGGGGATTTTCTGGGAATATTACCTTTTTTGTTCTATCGCCCTTTGCTCCTTCCAAGGACAATTTCCCCCCTCCCATAGCCTTGTCCTGCCTCTGAGAGTAAGGGCCTAGGCAGTTTTTGTTGACCAAAAAATATCAACACGTGGATCCACACTATGCCAGAACATGAGTGACGGAGTAAAGAGGTGCCGTGTCTCACCTGAAACCTGAAGACAGATTTTGGTGCCGGGTTGTGGCCATGCAGGGTTGGGAGGGAACCCAGAGCTGGACAGCAGACTGTACCCCAGGTGTAGCCTAAGTATAACTCTCGGCAGGCAACAGAAGGATGCTTGGAAAATTACGCTTTTGTCTTCCTGTTTGAAAAAGGATATAAGCCAAGGGAAATGAGATTGGAAAAGGGGGCAGTCAGTGGAGAAACTGTAGCTTTCTGATTTCTCAGTGGAGAATCAGAAATAATCTGATTCCAAACCCCCTTTTCTTTCTCTCTTTGCCTGTTCTGTACAGTGTTATAAAACAGGGAGGCTGAACATTCTCAGAGGCTTAATATTAAGACAGTGGGAGACATCTATGATCCCATGTTATCACAATCAAGAAGGATTTATTAGGTGACTAATCGTTGCATTGGCACATACCGAATTAATCCAACATTTTTTTTCAGAAGCTGGCGAATTTGTAGATAACTGGCAGTATTTTCTTGAGTTCACTCTTTACCATATATGTACGTAATTTCTAGAGTCTTTTCGTCTCAATGTATAGTGAGTCTATTTCTGTTTTTGGCATTTTCAAAAAGATTAAAGCCTCAATGAAAAGTTTTGGTGGCTGACAAGGGTCAGAATATATTCTGCTTAGGTAAAAACATGAGTTTATCAGGACCGATAGAGAGTGAAGTGTGCTCCTAATTATATTTGTTGAACAGCATCAAATTTATTTCAAGTAATATGTGCCTTCCTGACTAAAATAATTAGTACTGGGTTTAAGTGAAATATGCATGCTTTTCACAAGCTTTGATTTTCATAGGTCAAATATTTTATAATAGAGAACTAAGATAAGGCAATCAGTGCCAAAAAGGCATGCATCCCTAATTAGAATGAAAATCTGAAGGAAACCTGGTGTTTGCTAATCATTCTTCCCACCTGTAGGCATTAGCCGTGCCTTGATTTAGAGCTCTTTGATGTAATGTCCAAGCACTGCACGCATGAGCGTGAACAGACTATATCGATAACTAGTGTCAGGAAAAGGGAACTCAAAAATCACGTTGTGGCAGAGAGATACCTGGAGACAAATTAATCTTGGAGCATTTCATTTTGTATTCTTATCTTCTGTGCTGTATAAAAGCATGCAGGCCTATCAAAGTTCCTCGCAAAAACTGCTCATACCATCAGGGAGATGTATTTGTTTTCAACAATGTAAAGGAAAAGCTACAATAGGGGTGGAAAGAGAGAGACAGAGAAAGAGAGAGCTAGCGACAACCTGCCGCAGACACCACCTGAGTGGGAAATTACACATCCTGCACACACAGGCGAGCTCTGCACACACATGCACGGAATTCATCTCTGACAATTTAATTGTTTAATGGTAGGACTAACAAGGAATCCTTTCTAAAGTAATGGCATATAAAGGCTTCCTAGTGAAGTTAATATTCCTGCTGCATTTGATGGGTGTTTCCCATTTGTGCAGTTCTGCCCTAACAGACTCCTGGCGTTTGATGGGGGAGGAAGGAGGGGCGCTGGTGTCTGTGTTCAACAGCAGGATCTGGAGACTGCCTTAGCCTGTGACCTTAGCCATGAAAGCAAGAAATCCGAGGCCAGGACTGGCACCAGAGCACTTGCTCAGGTCGGCTCTAATGCCGTGGCTTGCAGGCCTAGGATCCTGGACTGGAGGCTGGATGTTTTGAGCACAAAGTCCTGGTTTGCATTGTTGTCTGTTTTCTCCGGGTTGACTAGAATCAGGGTTTGGCGGCCACGTGCGCTGAGGGCACAGGATTCAGGTTGACCAGTCTTCTAGATAATGACGCGTGGTGTCCCAGATGCTGTGGTTCGGCGTCCTCATCCTGAGCCACGTTTCCTCGTCGTATTTCCTATGGTTCACCTTGTGTCTGTCTGTGCTGTCACTGGATCATGGCAGCTGCCTGGTGAACTGTAAACACAACAGCATAGCCTGCTTGGAAGAACTGTCTCAAGGCACAAAGTTCTCAAAACAGACCCTGACACCTTCTCCTTTTGGGGTTTCTGTTCTTAAATCTATACATTTTACATTTGTTACTCCAGTTTCTTGGCTTGAGGAAAAAGAAAGTCTCATCACCTGCATCAGAGAAAGCCAGAGGAGTGGCTGCCCGTGACAGAGAAGGTCCCTGCCCTGGTGCGCGGTTTTCCTCCAGTGGCAGAACCGCTCCCACCACACTCTCTTGGCTCCTCTCTCGGAAGCACTATCTGCGTCTTTCAGTCTAGGAAAAGGCTTAGTAGGCAGAGTTGAAAATGACAGACTATTTTTAACACGGGCTTTCTATCCCACAGTTCTGGTTCTTACTTCTATGATCATCACTTATTCATTGACTCTTATTCCCCAATATCATTACCCTTTACAGTAATATGATTAGCACACCGACCACTTAAAACAAAATAAACAAACACAGGAATCCGAGTTTTCCTCCCTCCAGCCCCGCTCTGCTCCTCCCTGACCACCTGGGGGAGAAGCCCTTCTTATCAGTCACTGAGAAGCTCTGCTGCTGCAGAGATGCCCGGGTAACAAAGGGGCTTGGCAGCCGAGAGTAACACTAAGTCGCCAGCTGCCTAAGAACAAGAAAGAGGTAATGAAATCGGAGGAGAAACAAGGTAGAAAGTAGGGAGGGGAGGGAGGTAGGAAGCAGGAAGAAAACAAAAGAGACTACATCCTCTAAACTCAGTTTCAGCACAGGGAAACCCGCCTAAAACAGACTTTTAGGTTAATGTACGGTGCCTTTCAAGTGGGGTTATATAATTATTACTTCTTTAATAGCAATAGCTACCATGCATTGAGGACCTACTGTGTGCCAGATGCTTCCTCTAAGTTATTTGATTTGTACAACTTTTAATAGTGGGTATGATTCACCCTATTCTACAGTTAAGGTGACTGGGCTTTAGAAAGGCTGTCTGAAGTTGAGTGATTTCATTCAGTGGACCTGGAAGGTACATTTAGATCTTATCAGTCCAAACACTGTGTTTATATCCACTACAATTTTTTGGTACTGATTCCCACTGCCTTGTATTGTACTCAGTCATTTGTCTCTCTGCCCGCATATTTATTTATTTATGCACTACCTTATTCCAGAAATGATTTAAGATGGTATAAATGCCTTGGAGTTATACACAGATCCAAGCAGCTTGCATAGGGTCCTACGCTCTACCTTACGTATTTGTTGATGGATTGAGCTGTAGAGCCTCATTTGTCAAGCGTTCAGAATTCTTTCCCTGTGAAGTCTCCATCCCTTTTTATCTTTTAAAGTAGGCCAGCCAGAAACTGGATGGCTTAGATATAGGTGCAAGAGACCCGGTTAACTCATCTTCCAAAGTCTCTTCTTGATCTATGCTTCTATAAAGAACTAGGTTATCATGAACAGTGAGGATTATTTTCTCTTAGTAATGAGTTACAGAAATGCCAAAACTGAGTTCGTGTGGGTGGGAGGAATAATGATTACTATAGAGTAACCTGACAAATACGACCTCCGTCATGTGATCATCAACAGTGATAACTGGCTTGGCACCCATAGCTCAGTGGTTAGGGAGCTGGCCACATACATCAGGGCTAGTGGGTTCAAACCCAGGCCAGGCCTGCTGAACAACAATGACAACAACAACAAACAATATCCGGGCATTGTGGAGGGCACCTGTAGGCCCAGCTACTTGGGAGGCTGAGGCAAGAGAACTACTTAAGCCCAAGAATTTGAGGTTGCTGTGAGCTGTGACACCCCAGCACTCTACTGAGGGTGACGTAGTAAGACTCTGTCTCAAAAAAAAAAAAGTGATAACTCATGTTGACAGCATGTACAATGATCTGATATATTGAAGTGGCACTTTACCTATGTGATCTTCCCTGAAAACCCCACAACTTCAGTCTAATCATGCCCAAACCTTGAGCCGTTCCTCAGAAGTGGTATGTTCTTCATATACCCGACCAGTACTCCTTCAAACAGTCAAGGTCACCAAAACAAGGAAAGTCTCAGAACTGCCACAGCTAAGAGGAGGGTAAGAAGCTAAAGGGGCAGGATGACTAACTGTAGCATTGTGTCCAGGAATAGAAAAAACACAAAGTAAAACTAAGGCAATCTAAATAAAGTATGGATTTTAGTTAGAATGTATTGATTGACATTAGTTCATTAGGTGTAGTAAATGGAACATACTAATGTAAGATATTAATAAGGGAAACTGAGGGCAGGCTATATGGAAACTGTCTGCATGCTCTTCTCAATTTTTCTGTCAAGATAAAATTGTTCTAAAATAGAAAGTCTATAAAAATATTTTGGCACAAACAAAACACACACATACACACAAGTGAACTGCCCAAGATTACTGTGAGAACCAGTGGCATGATTAGATGTAGAATATATGTCCTGGTCTTGAAAGCCAATCCAATCAAGATGAATGACTTTTTCTTGAATTAATGCAATTTTGTTTCTCGTTGATCTCTGGATTTTTATGACTGGCTTTTGAATATTGGAAGATAGGACTAAGTTGCTAGGAAGCATCCACTCAGTTTCTGGTTCCCAGCGATAATTCTTGTTGAAGGAATGAGTGTTATTGCGACACACATTGACTTGACTCTAAGATGCACATAATTCAGCTTGGGTTTTAGACCTTTCAGTGGTGTCCTCCACATGCGCCCCCACCCCTCGTCCAATGTCAAGTTAATCCAAAGGCTTAGTCTCATTCTTAAGAACCCAGCAAGAGTTCCTGAATCACTGTAGAAACTGATAAAATAATTACATCCATTCAAAATTCTAATACTATGCCCTGCTTGGATTACTATTTATTCTATTGGTAACCCACATGTCTTTATGTATCAGCATCAGTGACTTTGTCACTAACAGAAACCACAGCTATTTGCATATCACATTACAGTTGTTATAAATATCTTGAATTCTTATTTACACTCATCACTACTTTGAAATTATGATAGTTATTAAATTTGCAACAGTATCTTGCTTTTAAGGTATTAATAAAGATGCACATATAAACAGGATTTCAAAAACTATAGACACATTTTAAGATGAGAAAACACTGTATCCTAGTTGTGATTTTCAATATATACTGATACCATTTGTTAACTTGTATACTGTATTTTGTAGCCCTTGCAATTGCAGCAGTCAAAAGTGTGAGTATTACCATTTTATAATCTCCATCGAATCCCTTGACTTCTAAGATCCTTACTTATCTTTTACTTACCAGAGATGTTGTTATGTTTGGCCATTAGACTAAAATAACTTTTTACCAAAGGGTTTTTTTTTTTTTTTTTTTTTTGAGACAGCTTGGGTAGAGTGCTGCCCTTATAGCTCACAGCAACCTCAAATTCCTGGGCTTGATCCTCCTGTCTCAGCCTCCTTAGTAGCTGGAAATACAGGTGCCCGCTACCCAGCTAGTTGTTCTATTTTTAGTAGGGACAGGGTCAGCTCAGGCTGGTCTCAAATTTACCAAGGTTTTAAATGCAGTTCATTGCTGGGAACATTTCTCACTCAATGATTTGACCATGCTTACATGAGCAGAATGAAATGGAAAATTGAATCAATTCTCTGGATAATAATTCATGCTAATAAGTTTCTACATTTTCCCGCAACATTCAGATAATCAAAGAAAATGTGTTTTTTAACTTGAATTATCAACATAGCTATATCACAATTCTTTTAATAATACAAGGAGTAGAAATTTTTCAGGCCCTTATTCTGGAGATGCCCCCAGTATGCACATTGAGATAGTGCATATGCTCTGGAGACACCGCGGCTGACTGCGCGCCAAGACACAGACACACCACTGATTAGAAATTTCTTCTGTGTTAGGTAAACATTTTTAATTTCATTTGAAGTCACAGATCCCTAATGCATAGGGAGTGGTGGTGTCTTATTCAGATCCATAGTAGTTTGTCTGCAGGGAACATTTTTTTCTTTTTATTTATTTGTCATTATTTTTTCTTTTGAAATTTTTTATATATTTATGGGGTACATGTGCAGATTTGTTACTGGGTATATTGCATAGTGGAAAAGTCTGGGTTTTTTGTGTAACATTCACCCAATTAATGTATGTAGTACCCATTAGGTAAATTTCTCATCCCCCATCCTCTTCCTACCCTCCCACCCTTCCAGGCTCCAATCTTTTCATTGTGTGTGTGTGTTTGTTTTTGAGACAGAGTCTCACTCTGTTACCCTGGGTAGAGTTCCATCGCATCATAGCTCACAGCAACCTCAAACTCTTGGGCTGAAGCAATTCTCTTGCCTCAGCCTCCTGAGTAGCTGGGATTAGAGGCTCCCACCACAACACCCAGCTAGTTTTTCCTATTTTTAGAGATAGGGGTTCTGCTGGGGGAGGGGGTTCTGCTCTTGCTCAGACTGGTCTTGAACTCTTGAGCTTAAGCAACCTGCCAGCTGTGGCCTCCCAGATTACAGGTGTGAGCCAATCTTTATGCCTTAAGTGTTCTCATTGTTTAGCTTCTACTTATAAGTGAGAACAGGCACTATTTGACATTTTTTCTGAGTTATTTCACTTAAGATGATGACTTCCAGTTCCATCCGTGTTGCTGCAAAAAACATGATTTCATTCTTTTTTATGGCTGAGTAGTATTACACATGCCATATTTTCTTTATCCAATCACTGGTTGGTGGACATTTAGGATGATACTCTATCTTTGGTATTGTGAATAGTGCAGGTACCTTTTGATACAATGATGTCCTTTCCTTTGGGTAGACAGATACCCAGTAGTGAGATTGCTGGCTTGAATGGTAGTCTATTTTTAGTCCTTTGAGAAATCTCCTTAAGAGAACACTTTAAATGGAAAGGCAGGCTTACTCATACTGCCTTAGAGTGTACAGATCCGAAGCAAACGACACACAACTATGCTTTCCCTGATCTCTTGGGAAAACTGGCAAAGCTAATGGAAACCGAAAGGCCTTGAGTTAGCTAGAAAACCAAATAAGGCACGCAACTGCAAAGTCTTCCTGAGTCTGATCCTTTTTACTCCCGTAGATTCGTCCAGTCTAAAGAAATCAGCAATCATGCTTTCCTTCTCTTCCCGCACCTTTTCACATCTCACCATACAAATTTACCTCTAAAGAAGAATTTAAGCCAATTGACAACACAATTAAGTTGAGAAGATAAACTCTAGCTTCACTGACTCTGAATAGTGTGTTTCTAAGAAAAAAAAAAAGAAATCTGAGGAATAGACCATCGTTTAATAGAAAGAGCACATTACACACTGGGGTTGCTGTGATGCAGTACCGCAAACGGGGTGGTTAAACAACAGAAACTTATTGTTTCAGACTTCGAGTGGCTGGGAGTCTGAGGTCAAGCTCCTGGCAGAATTGTTTTCTTCTGAGGGCCGTGAGGAGGAATTTCTTTCCTGGGATTCTCTTGGCTTCTAGTGGGTTGCTGGCAATTGCTGGTATTCCTATAAAGGAGCGTCACCCCAGTCTCTGCCTTCATTGTCAGATGGCATTGTCTCTGTGTCCAAATTTCCCCTTTCTAGGAAGACAACAATCTTGCTGGATTAGGATCCATCCTAATGCCGCATCTTAACTAATTTTATCTGCCATGAGCTTCTTTCTAAATTCTGGGACACTAGAGGTGAGGACCTCAACATATGAATTTTGGGGGTGGGGAGGCAAAATTCAAACCATAGCACACATACTGTTCGTATATATTTGATGCACTGAATTAAAAGGTAGCATGGTGGGGGGGGAGAGCAAGACAGGCTTGCACTTCCTGATAGGAAATAAGCCTTAAAAAGCTCTGATGTCAGGGTAATCATTAACTTAGCAGCTAAATGAACCATAATTTCTTTCCATCCTTAAAGTAACTTCTTCTAGCATCAGTTCTGAATTTTTATTCTGAAGTTTCTAACAGTAAGAAGAATAAGCACATCTCCTGAGGTTTCATCCAAATAGGTATGAACGTTCCACTCTTCCATAACATAGGTACAGTTTCTAAAACATAAAAAGAAGGCCTCCATGAGTTACCCTCGGATAAAGTTGTCTCTCTACATAAAGATGGCTCTGCTTACACCATCGTTTCTCCTTCCCTCTGGAACTCTGTTGTTTTCCTTGTCACACAACCTAGGGAAGCTATCCTCACTGCCAAGGGCTTTATGCTTCTAAGAATATGTCCAAAGCAGGGAGATACCCTCTGGGATCAATCTTTAATTGAAATAAATTGAAGACATACATTTAAGCTAGACCAAAGTTCCGATTCAGACTTAGGAAAGAAATTCCCCTCTATTACTTATTTTCTCCCAATTTGTATTGAGGATATCCATGTGCATAGTTTGAAATGTTAAAATTCGGCTCGGCGCCTGTGGCTCAAGCGGCTAGGGCGCCAGCCACATACACCTAAGGTGG
>NW_003852573.1:772288-780668 GCF_000181295.1 Otolemur garnettii | reverse complement strand
GTGGTCCCAGCTACTTGGGAGGCTGAGGCAGGAGACTCGCTTGAGCCCAGGAGTTGGAGGTTGCTGTGAGCTGTGATGCTATGGCACTCTATCCAGGGGGATAGCTTGAGGCTCCGTCTCAAAAAAAAAAAAAAGAAATGTTAAAATTCTATAATTCTTACAACTAAAACCAGCAATTTCTACCCCAACTCTCCTCATCCCCAATTACTAGTATCAAGAAACAATCACTTAGGATGCATTTAGGTCTCTGTGTGTTTACCTTCCTATTTTTAAATAATGTCACTTCTTTATATTTTTACATGTTGGTTATCATTTGTTATTGACTTTCTGCTTTGCGAGATGGGACTCCAGTTCTCTTCCCCCTCCCCTGATGTTTCCCTCATTCTCACTTCAGCTTCCTAATAGAGTTGTATCATGATATTTGATTAGTGGAATATCAGTGTTTGTATTCTTAACACTAAATAAATATTTCTCACAATCAGACACAGTTCCGGAAAGCTTTTTGTTTTCTCTGGGATTAATAGTTGTCAGGTTTTTGTCCCCTTCATTTTCTATGGATCTGTCTAATTCATTCGCCTTAAAACTCATGACAAAGTTATTGCTCAGTTCTGCCTGTTAATTTTTTCTTTTTACTTTTAAGTATTGCATCCTGAATGAGAAAAGACTTGAAAGTCAGGCTTTGTTGGAAAAGAAAATGTCACATCTTCCCTTCACTTATCAAAACGAAAACCTGGAGATCTGAATGTGAAGTTCTACATAAGAGAGTTTCAGACATGACACAGAGCAGTGTCCTCTCGCCTGGAGAGGAGCGCATGTGCTTCCAGCTGAAGGGAGAGGAAGGAGGAAGACTCGCGAGGTGCAAGACTAGGGTGAAGACTCTCCCAGGTCCCCGAGAAAGGAGTGAGCAGTCATACTCCCCTGCTTGGCTCCAGGGGTGTACACGGGAGATCATAGACAGTCCCAGAGAAACTCCATGACATTTTGAGATGTTGTAGCATGTTTCACTTAGGATTATGAAAGATAGAGATCTTTCTTCCCAGCTGAGAGTAAATAAGAAATATCGATGCAAATTAGTAGAACCTTGAAGTTTTGTCTTCTATTGAAAAACTACTATTTTAAATAACGAGTCATTTAAAAATTATTTTTATGGGCCTGGCACTAGGGCCAAGTGTTTCATATGAATTATCACTTTGTTTTTTCACAGCAGTCCTATGAGAGGCACTATTTCCCAGAGGCCTAATGGGGAACAGAAGAAGATGAATACCTTGCCCACAATGACCTGTTAGTAAGTGTTGGAGCCGGGACGAGAACCCAGACTGGGTTGTAGAGGTTCTTAACGCCTCTGCAAGGCCACCTCTCCCCTTTAGTCCCCGCTTCTCTCCCGTGCCCACCACCGTTCTTTCTCCAGCCTTATCTTCTCCCCAAACAAAGGAGGGTAAACCCTCTAATTAACCATTTCTACTCCTTCAGAGATTGAATACTTGCAGTGTGTGTGAGACTCGTTCATGCTAACCTGTCATCTCAACCAGGCGCTTGCATTTTAAAAACTTTATTGAAGTATAATTTATATACCATAAAATTTACCCATGTAAGTGTATAATTCAATGACCTTTTGGTAAGCTTAATGAGTTGTGCAGCCACCCCCATCATCCACTTTTAGAATATTTGCATCAATCCAATCCTTCCCTCGTGCTCATTTACAGGATACGCATGTGCTGACCCTCAGCCACAGACCACCACTCATTTACTTTTTGTCTCCACAGATTTCCCCTTTTAAGATATTGCGTATAAATGAAATCACATTTAACACGTAACATTTTCTGTCTGGCTTCTTTCACTTAGCATAACATTTTTGAGGTGTTATAGCATGTTTCATTCAATTCATTCTTTTTAATTGCTGAATAGTATTCCATTGCATGGATATACTACATTTTGTTTATCTAAAAGATAAACAAATGATAGATATTTGGGTTGTTTCCACTTTGGGGCTATTACAAGTAATGCTGCTATGAACATTTGTGTGCTAGCCTACACGTGGACACATGTTTTCATTTTCCTTCAGTAGATATCTAGGAGTAGATGCTGGGTCATGTGGTAAGTTTGTGTTTAACGTTGTGAGAAACAGCCCCTTGCATGTTAAGCCTCATCTCTGAATGTGAATTTAAAGTCTTTCCCTCAACTTAAGGAATATCAACCACCAGTAATCAGTGGAGAGATTTATAAAGTTGGAGGGAGAGTGGGATGTCACTGAAGGGAATCATAATTTCATTCTTCTTTGTGTGTGTGTGTGTGTGTAAAACCAAACCTCAAAAAAACCACATTAATTCCAGACTAACAGTGCCAGGTGCAATGTCTGGGCACAGACTCTGGGTACAGTGCTGTGTGGTGGCAACCATTCACCCATAGCTTCAAGAAGTCTCCGAAGGGAGCACTTACCTTCAAGGGGCTGAGCCAAGAGGGGAAGGGGTGTCCTCAGACCAGAGGCAGGGGCAGGCCTGGGGAAAAGGAGCTAGTTCCCAGCAAAAGAGATGCTCATGGGTTGTTTTGGGTGATCATAAACCCTGCAGGTCATCATGAGCTGCCCCAGCCTACACCTCATTGTCAAACTCTGCAAAGGCCATGTTGTGCTGGCCCAAGACCAGAGGGTCCTCCTTGAAGCCAGGGAACTGGTTGAAAAGCATGGATAGCATGAGCTTGTTGGTCTCCTCTGGCAGGTTGGTGAGGAACAAGATGTGATTTGGTGGATTCTCAGAAAGAGGTTGGGCAGGTGGCCTCTCTCCAAGCATAAGCTGCTATGGGTGCATGGTATCTGGCCAGGTGCAAGGCTTAGAGGGGGGTCCTGGCAGGGCATGGCACATAGGGAGGCTGGGCTCACATGTGGTAAATGATGCAGGGCACCTTTGTCATAGGAGGCATGCCCAGGACAGGCCTCTGGACTGTCCCCACTGGGGAAGCAGCTGCCCCAACCTGCATGGCCTTCTTGGCAAACTGTTTCTCCTGGCTCTTGAGCTTCCTTTAATCCTGCTGGTGGTCCAGTTCCATGAAGGCGCCCTTCATCTTGGCAATGATATCTGAGTCAGTCTCAGCATACTGGATGGACATGTGTCTTGATCGTCTCATTGAGGTGGTTGATACAAACAGTGCAGTTGGTGTGGGTCTTGGGAACTGCCATGAAGTGCTGAGGTAGGGCAATAGCACCACAGTTTGTGCAAGAGCCTGATTTCATGCTCTAAGGGTGATTTGTAGCCTGCCTCTGGTTCTCACAGAAGATGAGCCACATACTGTCTGTACCAGAGAGTCTCCTTTTATTTTGGGAAACGTGGCAAATGCTACTGACATCAAGACTTGCTTGCTGCAAGGGTTGAAGAAGACTTTTCTACAAGAGCTAGTCTTCCAAGAGATCTGCCAGAAGTCTTCTACTGCTGGATCAACTGGCAATCTGTAGACTGAATTCAGCCTGCAGACATGTATTGACCTGCACAAAGTTCTAAAGGTTAAATTGGAACGTGCTGGTCACACATTTTCCATTTTAGACACATTTCCCCTACTCACCACTGACTAATACACAAAGTTAGAGGTCTTACACCTCTATTGAGACTATCAAGTTACAGTAATCAAGACAGTGTGCTATTTGGTGAGCACAATAGATCAAGGCAAACAGAGAGAGAGTCCAGAGATAGACCCACTTTTATGTGGTCATTTGATTTCTGATTAAGAAGCAAAGGCAATTTAATGGAGAAAAGACAGTCTTTTCAAGAAATGGCACTAGCACTATTGGACGCTGGGTATACAAAAAACCTACCAAAATAAAACAAAAGCTAAAAATCTCTAGTCTTCAAAAACATTGTTGAAAAAAGGAAAAAAAGGCCACAGACTGGAAGAAGATATTTGTAAAACACATTATCTCCTGAAGAACTAGTAACTACATTACATATATAAAGTACGCTTTAAAAAAAAAAAAAGAAAACTTCAACAATAAAGAAACAAATAACCCAATATGAAAATGGGCAAAAAATGTGAACATCCGCTACGCCATACAGATGGCAAATAACCACGTTAAAAGATGCTCAGCATTATCAGACATTAGGGAAATGCAAATTAAAATCATAATGTGTTACCACTGCACTTATTAGAATGGCTTACATTAAAAAAAATACAACAAAATGACTTTCCCTATCAAGTGATAGCGAGAATGCAAAGTTACTTAATGCTTCATATATTTGAAGATAATGCAGTTGTTTATTATTTTATAATATTACAGGGGCTACAAATGTTTTCGGTTACATGGATTGCTTTTGTTATGCTTGAGTCACGGCTATCAGTGGGCCCATCACCTAGATATTGTTCCTTACACCCACTAGGTAGGTCTCCCCCATCCCCTCCTCCAGCCTCCCTACTGCTTGATTTCCATTGAGTTTTACTCCCCTCTATGCATGTGTGTGCTCTTCAGTTAGTTCTGATTTAATAGTGGTGTTTGTTTTCCAATCATTAGAACTTCACTTAGGATAATGGTCTTAAGTTCCATTGTTGCCAGAGGCCTTGATTCATCCTTGTTCATGGCTGAATAATATTCCACAATATACATACACCACATTTGGTTAATCCACACATGAATAGATGGGCACTTGGATTGATTCCACATCTTTGCGATTGTGAATTGTGCTGAGAATGCAAAATGTTACAGCCCCTTTGGAAAATAGTTTGTCATTTTTTAATAAAATTAAAAATACTCTTGGCAGGATGGCGCCTGTAGCTCAAGCAGCTAAGGCGCCAGCCACATACACCACAGCGGGGGGCCCAAATCTGACCTGTCCCTGCCAAACAAGGACAACTACAACCAAAAAATAGCCAGGTGTTGTGGTGGGTGCCTGTAGTCCCAGGTACATGAGAGGCTGAGGCAAGAGAATAGCTTAAGCCCAGGAGTTGGAGTTCTAATGATTGCTGTGAGCTGTGATGCCACACCACTCTACCCATGGCTATAACTTGGGACTCTGTCTCAAAAAAACCCACAAAAATACACTTGGCATATGACCCAGAAATCCTACTCCTAGATATTTACCCAAGAGAAATGAAAGCTTATGTTCACACAATTATACACGAATGCTTATAGCTGTTTCATTTATAATCACCAAAACCTGGAAACAAAACAAATGTCCATCAGCTGGCGAGCTGGTAGAGAAACTGGAACATCCATACCAGGGAATCCAGGTCCATAAAAAGGAACAGACTACTGACTCATACAAACTCAAACACACAGCATGGATGAATGTCCAATGCATTATACAAAGTGAAAGAAACTGGACCCCAAATTTTATGTAGTGTTTCATTCCATTTACATTACATTCTCAAAAAGGCAACACCCCCTCCAGAAAAAAAGAAAGGAAGAAAATTATCGGTGTTTGCTGAGCAGTGAAAGGTGCGGGGGAGAGGTAGAATACAAAGAAACATGAGGACAATTCTGGAGAGAAGGAGCTTTTCTTTCTTTCTTTTTTTTCTTTTTTGAGACAGAGCCTCAAGCTATCCCCCTGGGTAGAGTGCCACGGCATCACAGCTCACAGCAACCTCCAACTCCTGGGCTCAAGCAAGTCTCCTGCCTCAGCCTCCCAAGTAGCTGGGACTACGGGCGCCCGCCACAACGCCTGGCCATTTTTTGGTTGCAGCCGTCATTGTTGTTTGGTGGGCCCGGGCTGGGGATTCGAACCTGCCACCTTAGGTGTATGTGGCTGGCACCTTAGCCGCTCGAGCCACAGGCGCTGAGCCAGAAGGAGCTTTTCTATATCTTGAAGGTAGTAGCGTTGTGACTCTATGCATTTGTTGAAACTCATAGGATTGTATACACTAGAAATGATGAATTCTCCTATATGTAAATTAGACCTCAAAGCACCTGAAGGAAAAGCGTAGAGGGCTACTTTCCACCTTAGTATTTCTAAAGGGTAACCTAATGATTCCAAGTAACCTGAAGATATGAAGAAAGTGTCTTTTTCTTAGGCTAATTATTAAGGATTCAATATAAGAAAAGGCAGCTCACCAAATTTAGCTTGTATAGAAGACACTCAAAAATTGTGGAGTATTCCTTCAGCATGAATCTAAATAAAGCTTTTCTGGTCATATTTATAGGCATGCTCCCATTTTTACCTCTCTAATATAGCTGTTAAGAATATGAAATCTTTTCAGTTTCCACTTCGACTCTGAGCATTTTTCATGTAAGTTTTCCGGCATGCACTCGGTATAAATTC
Source organism: Otolemur garnettii (assembly GCF_000181295.1). Taxonomy (NCBI): domain Eukaryota; kingdom Metazoa; phylum Chordata; class Mammalia; order Primates; family Galagidae; genus Otolemur; species Otolemur garnettii. Next base: position 774,432 of record NW_003852573.1, on the reverse strand, counting down.
TGTTGCATCACTTTACACCTTTTGTTGTTTCTGACTGCAGCACTTGCAAATCATGTTTAATTTTGTTTGCCCAGAATAACAATGAAATGCCAAAAAATATATATTCTATTCACACTTCACACTGGTATAGTAACAGAAGAGCCTTAATACACTTCTGTCCTCTGAGGAAGCTTGTGGTTAAACAGGAGAAACATTATGAATAATTAAAAATATGATATTTACTCCAGGAGGAAGATAAATCTTTGAAAAATCTCTGCTGGCAGAAAGCTTCACACTCAGGTATCCTATTCTTATAAATAAATTGCTCGTCTTTTCAGGTGTCAAGAGATTTCCCAGTCAGATATTAATGAGATAAAGATGCTCGACTTGATCATCAAGGGTGGGAAGAATGAGCACCGAGTTACTTCTCATCATTCTTCCTTGTTAGCTACCGTGTAGGTACCAGATGCTTAGCGCTGTGCCAGAACTAGAGCTATAAAAGGGGAAGCAGATTCTAGAAGGCAGAGTTTTATTCTGAGAGATTTGATTTCAAAATATTCAGACCTTAGGAAATTAATTCCAGTTTTCTGCACCATAGAGACCGATCTCTATGTCTTTTATGTGATTGGCCATTCAACTATTCGACCTATCCTTGTTTTACATCTTATTACAGAAAAATCTCTCTATTCTCTAGGTAAAGGATTAAAGGCAACTACAAAAGGAAGTGGTGAGTTAGTCCATTTGCCCAATCAATGCATATATAATCGTAATGGCTGGGATTCAGTAGACCTAGCTCTAGCTCCCTTGTGACATTGACCAGCTGCGTGATTCTGGATAAGTCACTTAACTTATCTGGGGCCTTAGTTTTCTTATGGGTGCAATGATGCATTTGAATTTGATAATCTGTAAAATCAACTATAGCTCTAAGATCATTGGTGATTCTCCTTGCTACATCAATTTTCAAATTATTTGAAAACACTGTATAAACCTATATTAAGTATAATTAAATCCTTGTTAATTCAGAATGCATTTTGGAACACTGCATATGTTCGTCTCATTACTCTGTACAGTCTAGCAAAGTTTTGGTTAAACAGAAGTTCCAGACTAATGGAATCCTCATTAGATTAGCTTTTACAAGTGTTTTACACAAAATATACAATTCTAATCATAATGAAAATATTTTCCCCTTTTTAATAAAATAAAACTTACTCTGTAATTAATTAGGAAAGAAGGAGTTGAAACTCTCTTCTACTTGGGTTGAGGTAGCTACAGATTGCATTCTGACAATTGTCAACAGTCCCAGACTTTCACCACTGTGAAATACGGATTACAAAAAAGTCTTTGGTGTTTATAAAAAAGTCTGGACAAGAAAGAGTATTCTAATAGGCCCTAAGTAGGCATTTGCGTCTACTTTATAAAGATTTTTGGTATAGTCAATTGATTTAGAAGCCAACAAATTAATACAAAGGCAATGAATATGATTAACCTCCTTTAATAGGATTATGCTAATTGAAGTTTGTGATATTTGGATAAGGGCTAAACTTGTAGTTCACCTTTCCTTTCCTTCTACCTTTCTTCATTCCAGCCATTCCAGCCTTCCTTCACTAAACATTTATTGAATGGTTGCTATGCCAGGCACTGTAATTGCAAGATATTAGAAGACATATCAAACAAAATTTCCTGCCCTTAAAGAAGGCCATGCTCTAACAGGAAAAACATAGGTTTTTTTTGAGACAGAGTCTTATTTTGTCACCTTTGGTAGAGTGCTGTGGTGTCATAGCTCACAGCAACCTCAAACTCTTGGGCTTAAGTGATTCTCTTGCTTCAGGCTCCCTAGTAACTGGGACTACAGGAGCCTGCCACAATGCCCAGCTATTTTTTTTTCTTTGGTTTAGCAGGCCTGGGCCAGGTTCAAACCCACCAGCCCCTGAGCATGTGGCTGGTGCTCTAACCACTGAGATACTGGCACCCAGCCAGGAAAATCATAATTTTATCATTATAAAATGATGTGACAATTTAGTGATAAAGATATACAAAGGTTATTAGGAGAGAATTTATTTAACTTGGCACTGTCTCACGCACACAGAAAAAAAAATGTATGAAATGACCATTCCATATCCAATTTCAAAGAAAATCTTTCAACCATTCTTTTTTTTTTTTTTTTT
>NW_003852573.1:769657-772192 GCF_000181295.1 Otolemur garnettii | reverse complement strand
CCACAGGCGCCCGCCACAACGCCTGGCCATTTTTTGGTTGCAGCCATCATTGTTGTTTGGCGGGCCGGGCTGGGGATTCGAACCCGCCACCTTAGGTTTATGTGGCTGGTGCCTTAGCCGCTTGAGCCACAGGCGCCAAGCCTCAAACATTCTTAAGCATTTTCAAAGTACTAGGTTTACATATAAATAACATCACACTCATCTTGTTTTGAAGTGGAGTACAAGAACCTATGCTTTAAAAAAACCTTATGATTTTATAGCTGCTGTTAGTAGGAGAAATTGTTTTTGTTTTTAATTAAAAATTTTTTTATTGCTTGGGATTCATTGAGGGTACAAAGAATTAGGTTGCACTGATTCATTTGTTAAATAAAGTCCCTCTTATAATTGTGTTGCACCCCCAAGAGTTGTGCCGTGCACCATGATCCCCCATCCTCCTCCCTCCTTCCCTCTACCCACTTGCTCATTTCCCTACCCGCCCGCCCCCCTGTATTAGCTCATCTACTGCCTTCGTATTAGAATAGAATACATTGCATTATTGCTTCTCCAATCTTGTGATGCTTTACTAAGAAGAATGTGCTCCATCTCCATCCAGGTTAGTACAAAAGATGTAAAATCGCCATCTTTTTTAGTGGCTAAATAGTATTCCATGGTATACATATAACACAGTTTATTAATCCATTCCTGGGTTGGCGGGCGTCAGGCGTTTAGGCTGTTTCTACATTTTGGTGACTGTAAATTGAACTGTGATAAACAGTCTAGTGCAAGTGTCCTTATGATAAAAGGATATTTTTTCTTCTGGGTAGATTCCTAGTAATAGAATTGCAGGATCAAATGGGAGGTCTAATTTGAGTTCTTTGAGGTTTCTCCATACTTTCTTCCAAAAAGGTTGTATTAGTTTGCAGTCCCACCAGCATTGTAAAAGTGTTCCCTTCTCACCACATCCATGCCAGCATTTGTAGCTTTGAGACTTTGTGATGTGGGCCATTCTCACTGGGGTTAGGTGCTATCTCAGGATAGTTTTGAGTTGCATTTATCTGGTGATTAGAAACAATGAAGAGAAACTGAAAATAACAAAACCATATTTAAAAACTATTTTAGATGGAATGCTCGTCTGGTTTTGGTGAAAATGAAGAGAAGAAGCATTTCTCATCCATTCTGGGTATGTGCATAAACTAGTGCAACCTTTCTAGAGGGCAGTATGGCGTGATTTGTCAAGAGCCTTAAAAAGGTACATACGTGGATCCAGCAAATTTATCCTAAAAAAATAATTGAGGATGAAAGGCAAAGATTCAGCTATTAGTGGATATACATTTAGGCTTGTCATGTCTTTTTGGTGAATAGACCCTTTTATCTTAATGTAATGTCCCATGTCATTCTCAAGCACGTGGATGAATATCTGACAGTCAGTTAATGGTGGGTTATAAATAAATGAAATATCTGTTATAAAAAGTAGAAATCTAAAAAAATGTATTCTTCAATGTACTCTTGAAAACTGTTGGTTGGATTCTGCTTGAGTCTGAGCAGGTACATGTTAGTGATACCATGTATGTGTAGCAATAGCTTTTTATTATTAATAGTCTGAGATGCATGACTTCTAATTAGGCATGAAACAACAGTAAACTTTATACATAAATCATAATCTTATTAGAGATTTATTGCCATACAATGTTTCTGTAAAATCCATATGATTTATTATAAAACCCCATTGGATAAATTTTATAGCTTTCCTATGGTGTTCTGCTTTGTCTCAACATTCTTTTTGAGCACCCCTTTGAGTTTATATTACAGCATTTGAAAACCGTCAGTACTAAATAACTAAACAGAATGCCTGACACAGAAGAGGGACACTAAGCCACATTGCTGCCTTTATACCAAATCTGCCTTACCCAATTATCTGGATAGTCTGATGAGAATTATTTGAGCTCAAGGCTGTGCTGACACCTTGTGTCTAAATACAATTGGCAGAAATTTTCAAAGTTAAAAGAATTTGAATATGAAAGCTAATGTGGAGCTATATCTGCTTCACCATTCCTATGGCATGGAATTTATCTTGATTATATTCAATCACTCCCTTCACTTTCCATTTGCTCCCACACTATGTGCTATTGTTTGGTGTTGTAATATAGAAAAATGTTCATGTTCCAAGTAATGCAATCATATAAAATAGGCTTCTTTAAAACAAAAGGTGTTACAAACACTTTTTGCTATTTCTGTCTCTCTTTAACTCTCTAACTCTTTAGGAAATTGCCATTTTAAATGTTGTCTGTTATATGTAGGGTGACCAGACGTCCCACTTTTCAACAGTTTGTCCCACGTCCCGCAGCATTTTAAAAAAGTCCTGATTTTTGGAAAGAATGCACGAAGGAGGGGGGAGAGGGGAGGAAGAACAGGAAGGGAATATATGGTTTTTGGCTGCCATGTGGCTATTTCGCCAGAATATGAGATTTATATTATTTTTGTTAATTTTATAATGTTAAACTGTAATAATAAATAATTGCTAAGAAGTGATTATCGAGAACTGCTCATCAAAGTTTG
>NW_003852573.1:763681-769560 GCF_000181295.1 Otolemur garnettii | reverse complement strand
CCCGGCCCCCCCCCGCCCCGCCATGTTGTCCCGCCTTACCGTTGTTAAAATCTGGTCACCCTAGTTATATGTTGGTTTAGAACAGGGATCCTCAAACTTTTCAAACAGGGGGCCAGTTCACTGTCCCTCAGACGTTGGAGGGCCGGACTGTGGGCCCCAGGATGAGTCGGCTACTAAGCAGGACAGGCAGCGGCAGCAAAAACACGGGGGGCTGGAGGGGGGGTTGCGGGGGGAGGGTGCAGATAAACGTCCTAGGTGGGATGCATGTGGCCCACGGGCAGTAGTTTGAGGACGCCTGGTTTAGAAGCTCCACGAGAGTAGCAACCATACCTTTAAGTATAATTCTATATAAAATTTAGCAAAGTCTTTTTTTTCTTCCTCCCTTTCTTTCTTCCTCTCTCTTTTCTCTTTCTTTCTCCCTCCCTCCTTTTCTTCCTTCCTTTCACTCTCTCGATTTCTTTCTCTCTCTCTCTTTTTAAAACAATAGTTCATGCCTTTTATTAACTCATATATAATTACTTATCTTCTGGTTTATTGAAGCAGTAAGTTAGGCAATATTTACCACAATAATGTCTGTCAAAGTGGCTGGCCATATAAACTCCAGCACCACACTTATCTGAAGGACATGCCACGAAGGCAACTTATTTTTCTTATCTACCTTATGGTATTTCGGGACAGACAGCTTAACCTTCCTTCACTCATGCTTCTTCTTCTTGGGAGTAGTAGAAGACTTCCTCCTTTTCTTAATACCACCATGAAGTCTTCACACAAGATGAAGAGTGGACTCCTTTCGAATGTTGTAGTCAAAGTATATCCATCTTCCAGTCGCTTGCCAGCAAAAATGGATCTTTGCTGATCAGGAGGAGTTCCTTCCTTATCCTGGATCTTGGTCTTTACATTTTCTATTGCATCTGAAGGTTCATCCTCAAAAGTGATGGTCTTCCCTGTAAGGGTTTTTATGAAAATCTGCATCTTGGTAGCAGTTCTACCACAGACAGGATTGGAAAGGCTCTTTGTTTTTTCTTGGTAGAGTCTCACTCTTTCACCCCAGCTACAGTACAGTGACACTATTATAGCTCACTGTAGCCTCAAACTCACAGGCTCGAGCAATAGTCCTCCTTCAGCCTCCTGAGTAGCTGGGATTACAGGCTTGTGCCACCATGCCAGGGTATTTTTTTTGTATTTTTAGTACAGATGGGGTCTTGCTATTGCTCAGGCTGGTCTTGAACTTTTGAGCTTAATCCTTCTGCTTCAATCTCCCAGAGTCCTAGGCTTACAGGTGTGAGCCACTGCACTTATTCCAAGACTTAGCTAAGTTTTACATGTATATAGTTACTTTTATAAAAAGGATTCTGAAAACTAACATTTACTGAGCACTTACAGGCTTTGTTCTTTAATAGGCAAGATTCATAACGCATAGAACCATTAGACATAGGGCCCATCCGTCAAATCTCTATCAGTACCAGAATCAGCCTGTACCTTTTTGGCACATTTTGAGTAACCTAGAAACAGTAAAGAGTTCTGCTTATGGTCTTTGACACTTCTAAATCTTTAAAAGTGGTTCCATTCTCTAAATATTCTTAAGAACCCATAAGGATTATTATACATGTATCTGCAATATTGTCTTGGGTTTTACTTATCTGTGTATAGAAAAAGAAGGCCAGTGTCCTTCTAGAAGCTCAACCTGACACTCTATTCCAAGGTGACTTTTTGACAGAATTCAGTACAGCCTTCCCAATGTTCTAATGCTACTGAATCCATTGGTCCCCTGAAAATCAGTAGTCCATGAAATGCAAGCTAGACTACTCTGTTTACTCACACTGAAACAGTTTCCTTCAACAAAGTGGCTTGTACTTTAAAGAATAAATCTTTAAATTTATAGCACATTTAGTTCATAAGTACAAGGGTCTGACAATTAAATTCACAAACTTGTCCTAGAAAAAGTGCTACATATTTTATTGCTGAGTATCACTATCATCAACATTGAAGTACTCCCCTTGGGAAGCTATGCACTGATACTCCATCCTTCAAAGCAATTTTGGAACTTTTTTTCTAGAATGGCCATCAGAGCTGTTGTCATATTACCATTGATGTCCTGAATGTCATCAAAATATCTTCCTTTTGATATTTCCTTTATCTTCCAGTGAAGGAAAATGTTATTAGGGGCTAGATCAGGTGAATAGGGATGGTGTTTCAATACAATTGTTTGTTTACAGGGTAAAAAATCCCTCATGGACAGTGCCATGTGAGCTGGTGCATTGTCATGAAGCAAGAGTCCAGGAGTTGTTGGCAAAAGTTTGTGCTGTTTTAATCTCTTTCAGGCAGGCTTTTCAGCACTTCCAAATAGTAAACTGGGTTAACTGTGTCCAGCTGCCATAAATTCATAGTGAATAATCCCTCTGGTATCAAAAAAGGTTATGAGTAGCAACATCATTTTGACTCTTGATTTGGATTGATGGAAATTTTTCGTCATGGAGAATTGGCTGACCTCCATTGTGCACTTTGATGCTTTGTTTCAGGATCACATTGTACACTCATATTTATCACAAGTGATAACATGGCCCAAAACATCATCTTGCCTTTCCAAAGCATCTTGGCAAACTTCAACTCTCCTTTGCATTTGTTCATAGTGAGCTCCTTTGTGACCATTTTTGTACACATCTTTCTCATGGTAAGATTTTCAGTAAAGATTTTCCTGTTTATCTATTGATGTTTACTTGGTCTCCTATGCTTCTTACAGTTAGCTGATGATTTTGATGCACAATCTGATGAATTTTTGATGTTTTCATCAGTTCTGATTGTTACTGGCCACCCTGATCTCTCATCATCAGAGACACTTTCTCTCCCCTCAGGAAAATGCTTAATACACTTGTACTTTGGCTTTAGAGAAAAGGAATTATTGTTATGGGTCTGGTTGGATTTCATAAATGTTACAGACTAGTGACTTCCCTGAACCTGATTCTGTCCTCCCCTTCTGTGAATGGCTGTGTTAATTAGCCTGTCCTGTGTCATTATTGGATATTTGGGTGTGTAGAGGAGGCAGATAATTTGTATTTTCATTTTCTTTTCTTGGTCTTCAGATCAAGAATTGTCCTCAAGGAACTCCATTAAGGAGCTCATCTTAATTTTGACTTTGGACCAGTGCTCAAAATGGATGAGACTTTTGGGAGCCTTGAGAAATGTGGGGTGCATGTTTTCATGTGAGATGAATGTGAATAATTTGTGGGCAGAGGACATATTATGGATGGTTGAAGATGACTGCAAATTCTTTGGTACTTCTCTCACTGATGGGAGAGTCTAATTTCCTTTTTCTTGAATTGGGGCTGGGTTTAGTGACTTACTTGACCAATAGAATGTTGCAGAAGTGATGTTTTGAGGCAGTAAGAAGTCTGCAAATTCCACCCAGGTCTTGTGGAATAATGTCTCTCAGAGCCTGACACATAAGATATCTGACAATAGTAAGACTGCTGTGTTTTGTGGGTGCTCAAGCCAGCCATGTAGAGAGGCTATGTGTGGAGATGAGGGGTTTGGAGTGCTAGGCAGCTTCAGGTGTTTCAGCACTGAAGTTTTGGGACTCCAAACATTATGGGCATAAATGAACCATTCTCTTTTTATTTGTCCCAATTCCTGACTCACAGATTCATGAGAAAAATAAATGATTGTTTTTGTTTTAAGCTACTAAGTTTGGAGGTTTTCATTATTTATACACAAATAATTAAAATACTCCCCTTCCCTTTTAGGGATCTCACTGCTTTGTGTATTTTCTGGAATCTAATTTGGTCCTAGCCTACTTCATCAGAAACATTATTTTGTTCTTAAGCCTCACTGGATGATAGAGTTATACTCCCATCCCCTCTCCTATCAAGGAAGTCTTCTCAGTCCATTTGTAAACCAGTAGATTCAGAGTGATACAATGGAAGTTAAGCTGAATTTCAACTCAGCCCAAAGATGATTCTAATAGGGACAGGAGTAAACAGAAGTTCCTGCTCAAAGACAACATCCTGTTATAAACAACACACAGATTACTGAGGCAATTACAAAATAATGTTGGGGAGGTGAAGCAAGATGGTGGACCAGAAGGATAGTCCAGCTGAACTCTCCTAGAACAACTAGGGAAAAAGAGAGAATCCAGCCATATGTGGTGTCGGGACCTTACCCAGAGTCATAGCTCCTGGAGCACAATAAGAAGGTAGTGAGTTGGGTGCAGAATATGATCCCAAGTGGTGGAAATCTGATGAATTAGGCAAGTGATTGTAATCAGCTGGGATTGGCTAGCCTCCTCACAGAGGTCCAGGGCAGGAGGAAGACTTTCTAGAATTTTCAGTAGTTGGACGAAGCAGTGCATTGACTGGAAATCTTGGAAGAGTGGACAGACTTGAACAATATACAGCAACCAGATTTGAATGCCAGTTGGAGTGGATTTGCCATAGGTTTGGTGGCTGGTGAGGCAGCCATACTGGGAAGGCCTTGGTGGCTAGGGTGCTGTCATTGTGGGAAGGTCATGAGAAGGTGTTAGCAGGGGCCTAAACTATGGCTATCTTAATTCTGCCTGCCAGGATCAGAATTCCACTCCTGGGACAGGATGAAGGACTACAACACCCCATGGGAACTGAAGTCAAGGGGCACTTGTGATACGTGCCCCTGAAGGATTCTTGTGAGCTTTAAGATCCCAACCTGGGAGGTTATGGATGCTGAGGAAACAATCAGATGATTACTGAAGGCAACTAAGTTTGGAATAAGGACCATAGAGGTTGCTGGCTGTGCTCTGTCCCTTAAAAATCCATAGGGCCACCTCATGTCCTGGCAACATATTGCATGTAATCAAGAGCAAGGACTTTGTTTGAAATAAAAGAGGTGGTGAAAAGGAAAAAGGAGGACAAGGAGGTGAACAAAAAGAAAGAACACATGAGGAGGAACCAACAGAAAAATTCAGCCAATAGGAAAAACCAAACAGAGGAACTCCCCCAAGGGATCATGAGGCAACTACTGCAGAAGACTTCACCTACAAAGATTAATGGACCTGACAGAAAGGGAATTTAAAATATGGATGATAAAGACAATAAAAGGAATGGATGAGAAAATGGAAAGACAGAACCAAAAATTGGACAAGAGATATATAGAATATAGAAAGGATATAATGGAGCCTAAGGAAATGAAGAAGACAATCAGGGTATGTAAAGATACAGTAGAAAGTGTCAAAAATAGGTTAGACCATAAAGAAGAAAGAACCTCAGAGCTAGAGAATAAAGTTTTCGAGTTAACTCAGGTAGTTAAAGAGGCAGAAAGGAAGAGAAAGAAAGCAAAACAGGCACTTAGAGAACCTTAAGACTCCATGAAGTATTCAAACATATAAATAATAGGGATTCCTGAAGGGGAAAAAGATTGTCCCAAAGGAATGGAAGCCCTATTGCAGACTATCATAAATGAAAACTTTCCAAGTTTACTAAAGACCCCAACACACTCCTTTTAGATCAATATCGAATCCCAGTTCATCGCAATTCAAACAGAGCTTCTCCAAGACACAGTGTAATGAACCTGTCCAAAGTCTAGATGAAAGAAAAAATTCTGCAAGCAGCCAGGAGTAAGTGCCAACTAACTTACAGAGGCAGAGCCATTAGAATGACAGCAGACTTTTCAACAGAAACCTTCCAAACCAGAAGAGCATGGTCATTTACCTTCAACATTCTTAAACAAAACAATCTTCAGCCTAGAATGTTGCCTGCTAAACTAAGCTCCAAAATTGATGGAGAAATCAAATCTTTTGTGTAAATACAAGTACTGAGGAAATTCACCTCAGCACGACCAGATCTAGGGTGGCGCCTATGGCTCAAAGGAGTAGGGTGCCATACCATAGGTGGCAGGTTTAAACCCAGCTCTGA
>NW_003852573.1:755699-763661 GCF_000181295.1 Otolemur garnettii | reverse complement strand
AAAAAAGAAAAAAAGAACAAGACCAGCTCTACAAGAAATAGTTAGATATAGTCTCAACACTGACCATCACAATGGACCATCAGCAAAGTAAACACCCAGAAGCTAAAGGTCAAAACTCAGCTTCCATAATGACATAAAGGACAAAACTATACAATGGGCTTTTACAAAATAAGATGAATAGAACCCCACCACACTTATCAATTCTCTCAATAAATGTCAATGGACTGAATACACCACAGAAGAGGCACAGGCTGGCTGATTGGATAAAAAAGCATAAGCCATCCATATGCTGCCTTCAGGAGATACATCTAACCTAGAAGAACAAATCAAGACTCAGGGTTAAGGGATGGAAAACAGTATCTCAAGCAAATGGAAATCAGAAGAAAGGAGGAGTCACAATCTTATTTTCAGATACGAGCAGATTTAAAGCAAATAAAGTTAAGAAAGACCAAGATGGACACTTTATACTGGTCAAATAAACAGGAAAACAAGAAGACATTTCAATTTTACATATATATGCACCCCATTTAAATGCTCTCAGATTTATGAAATAGACCTTGATGGATCTGAGCAATATGATATCCCATAACATAACATCATGATAGTCAGGAACTTTAACAACAGAACTGGACAGGTCCTCTCACCAGAAACTAAACAAAGATACAAAGGACTTAAATGTGACCCTACAACAAATGGGATTAGTAGACATATACAGAATACACCATCCCAAAGCTAAGGAATATACATTTTCCTTGTCAGCCCATGGTACATACTTCAAAATCAGCCACCTCCTAGGATAGAAATCAAATCTCAGCAAAATTTAAAAAAAAATAGAAATTATACCTGGTATCTTTTGAGACCACAAGGCAATAAAGGTGGAACTCAACTCCAACAAAAATGTTCATTCACACACAAAGACTTGGAAATTAAACAAACTTATGCTGAATGATAGCTGGGTTCAGGAAGAGATGAAAGAGGAAATCAAATTCCTCAAACATAACAACAATAAAGACACAAGTTACCAAAACCGGTGGGATATGGCAAACGCAGTCTTAAGAGGGAAATTTATTGCATTAGATGCCTACATTTGAAAAACAGAAAGAGAATCATCAACAAATTCATGAACCATCTTATGCAATTGGAAAAAGAAGAACAATATAAGCCCAAACTCAGCAGAGGAAAAGAACCAAATTATATCAGAGATTAATGAAACTGAAAACAAAAGAATCAATCATAAAATTAACAAAACACAAAAAATTTTTGTTGTTGTTGTTGTTGGGGGCTTGGCACCCGTAGCTTAGTTAGTAGGACACCAGCCACATACACCAAGGCTGATGGGTTCAAGCCTAGCCCAGGCCTGCTAAACAATGACAGCTACAACCAAAAAATAGCCAGTTGTTGTGGCAGGCACCTGTAGTCCCAGTTACTTGGGAGGCTGAGGCAAGAGAATTGCTTAAGCCCAAGAGTTTGAGGTTGCTGTGAGCTGTCAAACCTTCAAAGAAGAGCTTATACCCATACTACAGAAATTATTCCAAAAAAAAAATTGAGAAGGAAAGGATCTTCCCCAACATGTTCAACAAAGCAAACATCACCCTGATACCAAAACCAGGAAAAGACCCACCTAAAAAGGAGAAATTCAGATCAATTTCACTAATGAATATGGATGCAAAAATTCTCAATAAAATCTTAGCCAATAGATTATAGCTATACATTTAAAAAGTCATTCATCATGATCAAGTAGATTTCATCCCAGAGATGCAAGGCTGGTTTAACATATGCAAGTCCATAAACATAATTCACCATCTCAACAAAAGCAAAAACAAGACCACATCATCTTCTCAATAGATGCAGAAAAAGCATTTGATAAAATTCAGCATCCTTTTTTAATTAGAACACTTAACAATTTAGGCATAGGTGGCACATTTCTGAATCTGATTGAAGCCATGTATGACAAGTTCAGAGCTATTGTTATACTGAATGGAGTAAAACTGAAAGCTTTTCCTCAGAACTGGAACCAGACAAGGTTGTCCTCTGTCACCAATACTATTCAACATAGTGCTGGAAGTTCTAGCCAATACTATCAGGCAAGATAAGGAAATGGGGGCAGAGGAGGTCAAACTCCTGCTCTTTGCTGACAATATGATCTTATATTAGAGAATTCCATAGACTTAACCACAAGACTCCTGGAAGTGATCAAAAAATACAGCAATGTCTCTGGATATAAATTCAATGTCCACAAATATGCCAATAATAGCCAAGATGAGAAGCTAAACAAGGACACAATTCCCTTCACAACAAAGATATACCTAAGAATATACCTAAAAAGGAGGTTAAGGAACTCTAAAAAGAAAATTATGAAACTCTAAGTCAAGGAATAGCAGAAGATATTAACAAATGAAAGAACATACCATGTTCATGGCTGGGAAGAATCAACATTGTAAAAATGTCTATACTACCTAAAGCAATCTACAGATCCAATGCAATCCCCATTAAAATACCGTCATCATACTTTCAAGATTTAGAAGAAATAATTCTTCATTTATTATGGAAGCAGAAAAAAACCCATGTAGCCAAGGCATTTCTTAGTAATAGGAACAAAGCTAGGGGTATCACCCTATCAGACTTTCTCCTATATTACAAGGCCATAGTGATCAAAACAGCATGGTATTGGCACAAAAATAGAGACACTGACATTTGGAACAGAATAGAAAACCAATGAAACTAACCTCTTACAGCCATCTGATTTTTGATAAACCAAACAAGAACATACACTGGAGGCTCATGGCCCATAGCTCAGCAAGTAGGGTGCCAACCACATACACTAAGGTTGGTGGGTTTGAGCCCGTCCTGGGCCTACTAAACAACAATGACAACTGTAACAAAAAATAGCTGGGTGTTGTGGCGGGCACCTGTAGTCCGAGCTACTTAGGATGCTGGGGCCAGAGAATTGCTTAAGCCCAAGAGTTTGAACTATGATGCCACAGCACTCTACTGAGGGTGATACAGTGAGACTCTGTCTCAAAAAAAAAAAAAAAAAAAAAAGAACATACACTGGGGGAAAGAATCCCTACTCCACAACTGGTGCTGGGAGAACTAGATAACCACATGTAAAAGACTGAAACTGGACCTGCACCTCTCACCACTTAAAAAATTTTCAAGATGGATAAAAGATCTAAGGCATGAAACAATAAAAATCCTCAAAGAAAGTGTGGGGAAAACACTTGAATATATTAGACTGGGTAAAGATTTTATGAAGAAGACTTCCATGGCAATTGCAACAACAAAAATAAACAAATGAGACTTAATTAAACCGAAAAGCTTCTGTATAACCAAGGAAACAGCAACCAAAGCAAACAGACAACTTTCAGAATGGGAAAAGATATTTGCATATTATGAATCAGATAAAAGCTTGATAATGAGAATCTATAAAGAACTCAAATTAATAAAGAAAAAAAAGACCCAACAATTCCATATATCACTGGGCAAGAAAGATGAATAGAACCTTCTCGAAAGACAGGCACATGGCTAACAAACATATGGAAAAATGCTCATTGTCCCTAATCATCAGAGCAATGCAAATCAAAACTACACTGAGATAGCACCTAACCCCAGTGAGAATGGCCCACATCACAAAGTCTCCAAACTACAAATGTTGGCGTGGATATGGTGAGAAAGGAAAAGTGTTACAATGATGATGGGACTGCAAACTAATACAACCTTTTTGGAGGAAGTAAGGAGAATACTCAGATAACTCAAATTAGACCTCCTATTTGATCCTGCAATCCTTATTACTGGGCATCTACTCAAAAGAAAAAAAATTCTTTGATCATAAAGACATTTGCACTAGACTATTTATTGTAGCTCAACTGATAATCACCAAAATGTGGAAACAGCATAAATGCCCACCAACCCAGGAATGGATTAACAAGCTGTGGTATACGTACAGCATGGATTACTATTCAGCCACTAAAAAAGATGGAGATTTTACATCTTTTGTACTAACCTGGATGGAAGTGGAACACATTCTTCTTTAGTAAAGCATCATAAGATTGGAGAAGCAAGAATCCAATGTACTCTATTTTAACATGAAGGCAGATGAGCTAACATAAGGTGGGGAGGTAGCAGAATGAGCAAGTGGGGAGAGGGGAGGAGAGAGGAGGATGGGGGGTCATTGGTGTATGGCACATGTCTTGGGGGTGAGAAAAATAAAATAAAAATAATAATAGTCAATGAATAATAAAAGTAAGTAGGGTTATAATAAACATTAAAAACCATGCAACATTTTTTTTGACCTCTGGAGGCCACACTTTCATTCAAAGTCTGAAGATGCTTGGGAGTACATCCTACACCTCAAGTTTCTAGGTGATAACCCTATTTAGTCCCAGGTTCCAGCTATTTCAGAAGAGTAAGTATAGCATTCCGTTGCTGTCAACAAGAAAATCAAAGATCAAGAAGAGAATCAGAAATAACTGCAGGAAGCAAGTGTTTTTGCAATGGCTATGAGAAGGAAATGACCATTATCCACTAATGGGTTTCAAGAAATAAAGACTAAAACCCTGGATAATCCAAATTCTTGCCTTTCTGTGTTACAAGCCATTGGTACATCTTTAAAGTTTCCAGTGCATTTCGCGTGATTTTAGTTACTATTTTATTTTCTTACCATGAACTCCCATTTGACATCTTGAAATATAACCCTGTGACTCTATATGATTTTACTCAAAGTTTTAATGGAATATACATTTTCTGCTTAATATTAACATTGATGCATTCGTAGTGTCAATCAATCCAATTTGGCAGGCATTTTATTTCAAAACTATCTTATGGAGCAATTTCCCCTTCAAGACATTTCACTCTGTTGCTGTCAAAGAGTGAAAAAGTCTGTAGCAGTTATGGCCTTCTTTGGATACAGAGTTTAGCAGAAGAAATCCTTAGAACCAACTTTTAAAAGACTACTACTTCTTGGAAGAAGAATTATGCACAGAATTAGATCGTTATGTACTCTTGGGTTGTATTCCTAGAAGGCACATAGGAACTGATATTCTTCATAGATATGTGCTAGTGGGAAAGAACAATCAAGCATTCTAATAATTAATGATACCAAAGGTCTCATAATATTTTCATAAAATTTTTGGCAGGTTTGGGAGCTTGGGCAATTAGTTTATCCCTTGCCAGCAAAATTTAATTCTCTTCTTGGTAGTGATAATCTAACCATTATAATTTATAATCAAAGTAGACAATACATCCAATTACATGTATAAATAATCCGTTTTAAAGGGTTGAGAATTATAATTATCTATAGGTTCAAGCATTACTAGTAATGATGATGGCTTTGTTAACACTGTTTCTAAAACCCTTGGAATCTGAAAGCCTCTACTGCATTCTTCTGGATGCCTCAGTCATAGCTCCTTAAAAATGGGTTGGATCTTCAGAAATATAAAAATATCATTTGGAACCTAGATTTGTGAATAAGATACAGGTTAAAACTGTAAGTGAAACCCAAGTAATATCACTTAATAGGAGTGTGATTTTACTTCCCAAAGCCACCCACCAATGTATATCACATCTCCTGTGTTCCCCCCTGGGCAGAACTTTGTGACTGTGTCAACTGATAGGGAACGGAGGAAGTGGTACTTGGTGACTTAGCAGGGTATGTTAAGTTATACCCTGCTATATCAATGCCACACTCTGTTTTTTTTTTTTTTTTTTTTTTTTGAGACAGAGCCTCAAGCTGTCCCCCTGGGTAGAGTGCTATGGCTTCACTGCTCACAGCAACCTCCAACCCCTGGGCTCAAGCGAGTCTCCTGCCTCTGCCTTCCAAGTAGCTGGGACCCCAGGCGCCCGCCACAACACCCGGCTATTTTTTGGTTGCAGCCATTATTGTTGTTTGGCGGGTCCGGGCTGGATTCAAACCTGCCACCTTAGGAGTATGTGGCTGGCGCCTTAGCCGCTTGAGCCATAGGCGCCGAGCCCACTCTGTCTTTTTTTCTCGGGATGCTTGCTCCTGGCACCCAGCGACTGTGCTCAGAGGAAGCTAACCAGGCGAGCTCCTGCACAGGTGTCCCAGCTGATAGCCCATGTCGACCACTGGACAGGTGAGTGAGCTTGAGTTATTCCAGATGAGGCTGCGTGGAGCTGAGATGATGTGTCTCTGGCAAGCTCTGCTCACAGACTATGAATAAAATGAATGATTGTTGGTCTTTGAACAGTCAATGTGGGGTGATCTGTTACTCAGTAATAGAGAACTGCGACAGACTTTGGTACCTGGAGATGAAGTGCTGCCGGAACAAACCACGTGGCATTGGCTTTGGGACTAGGGAGTGTGGAGTTGGGAGGGCTTGGAGGAGACAGTGTGTGGGCAGGGCCCTAATGGGCTCCGAGGAAGCTGTCAGTGAGGGCTAAAACGAAATTGAGGAGCATGTTACTAGAAGCTAGGAGGAAAAAGACTTTTGTTTTATCGAGGTGGAGAGCGGTCTCTAAAGTCATCTGCAGTAATACTGAAGATAGGAAATGTACCTAATGCAGCCAATAATCTAGTTAAAAAGATTTGCAGGCAAAATCCTGAAAACGCCACCTGATTTCTCACTGGCCTTGCATTAGAAGAGAGATAAGAGAAAGAACAGTTAAATGTAAGGAGCCAGGACTTGCTGGGTACAAAAGTTAAACTGTGTCTCATTTCCAGCATCTCCAGATGGTAAATGATGCTTGAATTAAGAAATGGCTTCTAGGCAAATCCATGGTGCTGCAGAAAAATGTGATCTACATATAAAGCCAAGGGCACGACTGGAGCTCCCTTTGTTAAGACCTCAGAAAGACTTAAGGTGGTGTTATATAGAGCTTTTCAGTCAAAAATTCAGACAAATATCTTTCTGAAGGTCTTAAGGAAATGTCTCACAAACTCTCCCTGTTCAACAACGGGGCACCTGAAGATCTTGTCCCATAGAAGTCCCACGAAGATGTCTTCTCTTTGGTGGAGATTTGTAGATGTGGCTTTTATGTAATACAGTGGATTGGAAATTAATACACAAAAATCCCATAAGATTTTTTTTAAAGTATATTGCTTGGACTTAAAGTAAAAAAGACAGAACAAAATGAAAAGAGGCCATTGGACCCCCAAACGTCTAGAGGCAGGAAGTAGTCTGAGAAAACTGCTCATGGCAAACACGGGCTACGTTTATTGAAAAGGAAGACATCTCAGAGGGCAGAAGTCTTTCTGAGCAGTGGGGTTTGTGATGATTACCCTCTGTCTGTCCCACTGTTGAATGTTGGGTATATGTCAGTGTGTCACTTGTCCCTTTAGTTCACAGTTCTTCAGAATGCTACTCAAGGAGTTTAACTCAGAAGCTGTTCCTGGGGAGCCTTGACCACACTTAGACCCAATGGACTGTATGTTGATGCCATAATGATAAGAGACTTAGGGCTCTTGGAGGAGAGGTGTAAGTGTATTTTGTATGTGGGAGAGATGTCATCAAGGCCTGCTCAATCTTCTTGAGTATTTCCTCTTCCTCCTTTTCTACATTTCCTTTACCACTGCCTTAGTTTGAGCCCTCAGCCTTTCTCACCTAGATGACCTCAGTGGCCTATATAAAGGGGGTCCTCCTTCCAGTTTTTCCCTTTGCTCCAAACTATCCTCCAAATTGCTGCAAGAATGGTCTTAATACAATTAAAATCTCATCATGTTACTGTCTAGCTTAGAACTCTTCAGGGATTCTCCATTGTCTACTGATGAATGTGAAACTCTTAGCGAGGTAGACAGAGCCTTCCATTCTCTGTTCTTTGTTTATCTTTACAGCCTTATCTCTCACCCTACTGTCTTCATGTGCTACCCCTCATTGCAATCCCACAGAAAATGTGTACAAGACTTTGTCTAGGCTGCACTCATGTGTTAGATCCTTGTTGAATCCTTATTGATATGCTTCCTGCCCCAAAGAAGAACCAACCACTACCGCATTTTTTTTTTTTTTT
>NW_003852573.1:747192-755510 GCF_000181295.1 Otolemur garnettii | reverse complement strand
ACCCGCCACCTTAGGTGTATGTGGCCTTAGCCGCTTGAGCCACAGGCGCCAAGCCCCCTACAGCATTTTATGAGCTCTTGGAATCATTTACAACTCATTGCACTTCTTTTTTTTTTTTTTAGATAGAGTCTCCCTCAGTTGCCCCAGGCTAGAGTGCTCTAGCATCATAGCTCACAGCAACCGCAAACCCTTGGGCTCAAGTGATCCTCTTGCTTCAGCCTCCCAAGTAGCTGGGACTACAAGCACCCACCACAATGCCCAGCTATTTTTCTTTTAGTAGAGATGAGGTCACTCTTGCTCAGGCTGGTCTCAAACTCCGGAGCTCAACTGGTCCACTAGCCTTGGCCTCCCAGAGTGCTGGGATTACAGGCAGAAAGAAATCTCAGAGCCACTATGCCCAGCTATTATTGCACTGTTAACAACTTTTTGCCTTTATATCAGTGATTCTCAACCTTCCTAATGCCTCTTAATACCACGACCCTTTAATATAGGTTCCTCATCTTGTGGTGAATCCCAACCATAAAATTATTTTTGTTGCTACTTCAAAACTGTAATTTTGCTACTGTTATGAATCGTTAATGTAAATATCTAATGTGCAGGATGTATTTTCATTGTTACCAAGGGATCGCAACCCACAGGTTGAGAACCGCTGCCTTATATGCTTTCTTTTCTTCTGCCAGACCACATAGTTCATTTAGGAAAGAATCATTATCTTATTGCATTTATAACCTTGAGCCAAATACAGTCTCTAATACATAGTAAGTATTTAATAACTATTTGTTAAATGATTTGAAGCCCAAGCAAAGGTGATTTTCTTTAATATTCTACATTTATAGAAGAACAATTCAGAAAAAACTATCACAAAATTGATAGATAAGTATGAAAATTTCCACAAAGAAGCTTTTACACACACACATGCACATACACAGGCACTTTTCTTCTTTTTTTGAGACAGGGTCTCACTCTGTTGCCTAGGCTAGAGTGCAGTAGCATTGCTCACTGCTACCTCAAACTCCTGGGCTCAAGCAATCCTTAGCCTCCCAAGTAGCTAGGACTCTAGGTGCACACTACCATGCCTGGCTAATTTTTAATTTTTTTTTGGTAAAGATGAAGTCTTGCTATGTTTCCAGACTGGTCTAAGAACTACTGGCTTCAAGCAGTCCTCCTGCCTTGGCCTCCCAAAGTGCTAGGATTACAAGGGTTAGGATTACAAGCATGAGCCACTGTGCCCCCCCACACACGAACACACATTTAATCTGAAATTCTATTACTTGTGAAACTAAAAAAAATTGATACTCATAATGAAGATTTCAGGGTATTGTTTCCAGTTCATTTTAAATAAATATCTTCTCTGAAGTTCAACTGGATATGATATGCATGTATGGTGTGCAGTGTATAGCAACTTGCAGTTAACAGAATGGGAAACCATTTTGGGTGAACAAAAATCATCTGTATTGAATGGTTTAACAGCAACTGGAGCAAAATACTGACCAGAGGTATTTTTTAAATAATAATTCTCAAAATAATACAATGTGAATAAAAGTTTTATTTGAAAGCTTATACATAATTAAAATAGAATCCTTATGGTTATTTTGTGATTGAAAAATACAGAATAAGTAAGATAAGTGGTATAAAATGTAGAGTCATATGGTGAGCCCTTACCATATTGGGGCTCTTGGTAGTCAAGTGGGTAGAGGCTCAGATTTCACAGATTAAGGGATGTCAAGATAGTTCAAAAGGATATAGAGAATGGAAAACCTGGAAAATAGGATTAATTGAAGTTATTAGTATTATTTAAGATAATAATGGCTGATTTAATAATGCCTTTCAAGCATATGAAGCAACTATGCCAAAGACAATGAGTGTTCTCTCATTAAACCATGAAAAGATGCAAACAAAACTATATACACGTTTATTAAGTGTTAGATAACTTACCTTGGTCAACTACTTAAAAATCATAATTGCGTGCTGAGGAAGTCATATTTCCAGATGAGAAAATAGGTTCAGATAGTTAAAAATATTGTCACAAACTTCTGTTTTCAGCTTCAACATAGTAAGAGCTTGGATATTATCACTTGCATCCTTAAAAAAGGAAAACCTGAGCAACCAAAAATAAACTATTTTTCTTGATTTTGAAATTAAAGGATACGCGTCTACATAATACAGGGCCAAAGAAGAAGTCTTAGGAGAAACTGAAAATTATTTGAACTAGATGAGAAAGAAAAATACAACTTATCAAAATTTACAGGATATAGTAATAGCAGTGTTTAGAGGGAAATTCACAGCTTTAGATGCATATATTAGAAAAAGAAGATCTAAACTCATTCATCTAAGTTTTTGCCTTAGGAAACTAGAGAAAAAGGGGTAAGTTACACTTAAAGTAAACAGAAGAAAAATAATAAAAATTAGAGCTGAAAGCAATGAAATTGAATCTATGAAATCAGTGGAGAAAATCACAAAACTAAAAATTGTTTTCTGAAAATATTAATAAAATTTGTAAACTCTAGTCTAGCACAGAAAAAGAGAGACGATGTAAGTTACCAATATATTAGACATAAAGGAGATGTCATTGCTACTGATGCCAAAGACATTGAAAGATAAAAATGGAATATTAGTAAGAATTCTATGTCCCCAAATTTGATAAATGAAATGGATCAATTCTGTGAAAGACAGAAACTATCTAAACCAACATAAAAACCTGTATTTATAAAAAAAATCAAATATATATAAATAATTAACCTTCAAAAACAAAAAGCACCAAGCCCAGATGGTTTCACAGATGAATTTTATCAAATGTTTAAAAAGAAAGTAACACCAGTTCTCCATAAAGTCTTCCAGAAAACAGAAGCAGAGAAAACACTTGTAACTCATTCCGTGAGGTCCAATACTAAAGCCAGAGTAAGTTATTACAAAGGAGAAACTACAGATCAACATTTCTCATGAAAAAGAGAAAAAAATTCCCAAGAAAATATTAGTAAGTTGAATACAACAATGCATAAAAGAATTATTCATAATGACCAAGTGAGATCTATTGTAGGTGTGCAAAGCTGGATCAACACTAAAAAATCAATCAATGGGGGCGGTGCCTGTGGCTCAAAGGAGTAGGGCGCCGGTCCCATATGCTGGAGGTGGTGGGTTCAAACCCAGCCCTGGCCAAACACTGCAAAAAAAAAAAAAAAAAAAAGTCAATCAATGTTACTTCCTCAGCAGTATGAAGAGGGGAAAACCACATGATCATCATCCATTGACGTAGAAAAAGCATTTCACAAAATTGAACACTCATTCATGATACAAAGTGTCAGGAAACTAGGAATAAAGAACGTCATCTTCCTAAAGAAGAACTACAATAATCCGACACGAACGGTATATTTAATGTTGAGAAACTGTCTCCCCTAAGATTGGAACCAAGGACGTGATGCCTTCTGTTACCATTCCCATTCAACATTTTACTAAAAGTCCTCGCTAGTTCAATAAGTAAAGTAAAAAATAAATCTAGACAAGATCTTTTCTTTACTTATTGAACTAGTGAGGACTTTTAGTAAAATGGGAAGGAAGAAATAAAATTGTCTTTGTTCACAGATAACATCATCGTCTGCATAGCAAATCCTAAGGAGTCAGCAAAGAACTCCTGGAACTAATAAGTGAGTACATCAAGGTTATAGGACACAAAATTAATGTATAAATTTGATTGCTTTCCAGTATACCAGCAATAACCAATCGGAATTTGAAGTTTATAAAGCTGTCATTTCTAGTAGCTCTCAAAAGAAAAGAAATATGTACATATCAACAAAATATGTATAGGAGCTATATAAGAAAAACTATACATCAATCTCAGATTGATATATCTATACATTAGAACTCCAATGAAAGATTTAAGTAAATGGAGAGATATTTTGTGTTTCTGGATTAGAAGACTCAATATTAAAAGATGTCACTTCTTCTCATATTGATCTTTAAATTAATACAATCCAAATCAAAATTGCAAGAAACTATATTGTGGATATCAACAAACTGGTTCTAAAGTTTATAGAGAAAAGGCAAAATATTTAGAATAGTTAACACACTATTGAAGAATTAGAGTACTCACAGGGCCCAAGGCTAAGATTTACCATAAAACTACAGCAGTCAAGACAGCACGGGTTTGGTAAGAGAACAGATATATGGATTAATGGGGAAAAAAATAGGGAGTCCAGAAATCCATGTAAGTATAGTCAATTCATTCTTGACAAAGGAGCAAAGGCAATTCAACGGAGAATGAATACTCTTTTCAGCAAATGGTGATGGAACAATTGTAGAAAATTTGTTCAGAAAAATTTTCTAAACATACATGTAGAAAAGTAAATCTAGACAAAGATCTTACACCTTCCAAAATATTTCTGCTCAAAATGGACCAGGGTTTTGTGTGGATATAAGTTTCTAAATCAGTTGGGTACGTACCTAGAAGTGCAATTATTGGATTATATTTCATAAATTTCAAATATAAAACTTCTAGGAGAAAGCATAGAAAAAAATCTGGGTGATGATGGAATTGGTGATGATTTTTTAGATACAACATCACAATTGATAAAAGAAAAAATTGGTTAAGCAAAGCTTTACTAAAATTAAACACTTCTGCTCTGTAAAGAGAGACTGTTAAGAGAATGAAAGACATGCCACAGGCTGGGACAGAATAATTGCCAAACACATATCTGATGAAGGAGATTGTGTGCAAAATATACAAAGAACTTTTAAAACTCAACATTAAGAAAACAAACCAAGTAAAAAATGGGCAAATGTCTGAACAAATACCTCATCAAAAACACACAGGTGGAAACTGTATATCCGATTCATAGGGAACTGCAAATTATAGCAACAATGAGCTACATACTTATTAGAGTGGCTAGAATAAACAAAACTGCCAATACCAGTTGCTGGCAGGGGCATGAAGCAACAAGGACTTTCATTCATTGCTGGTGGGAATGCAAAATGCTACAGACACCTTGGAAGTCTGGCAATTTCTTACAACGTTAAACACTGTGTTAGCATCTAATCCAATAATTGCACTTCTAGGTACGGACCCAACTGATTTAGAAACTTATATCCAGACAAAAACCTGCAAATAAATGTTTATTTCACATGGCCAAAAACCGGAAGTAACGAAGATATCCTTCAACAAGTGAATGGATAAACAATGACTAAATGGTAGTATATCCATACAATGAAATATTATTGAATGATAAAAAGAAATGAGTGATCAAGTCCTGAAAAGACATGGATAAATCTGAGATGCATATTGCTAAGTGAAAAAGTTGGTTAGAACGAGCTATCTATTATATGACATGAGGAAAAAGGCAAAAAAAAACCAACTCAGGTAATGATGAGAAGAGCCATGGCTTGGGGCTTGGAGGGAGAAAGGGAAGATTTAATAGGTTAAAACACAGTGTTTTTTGTTTTTAGGGTAGTGAAACTATTTTGTATGATACCTCTGGGGTAGATATATGACACGATGCATTTGCCAAAACCTGTAGACATTTATAAGGGCTGGGAGAAAAAGAGGCTGACCTAATTTGAAAGTGAGTGCAGTTGTGGCTGACGCCTGTAATTCTAGCACTCTGGAAGGGTGAGGCAGGTGCATAACTTGAGTCAGGAGTTTAAGACCAGCCTGAGTAACAACAAGACCCTGTCTCTATTAAAAACCTAGAAAAATTAGCTGGGTATTGTGGAGCACACCTGTAGTCCCAGCTACTCAGGAGGCTGAGGCAAGAGGATTGCTTGAGCCCAGGATTTTGAGGTTGCTGTGAGCTATGATGACAAGAGCACTCTAGCCTGGGGCAACAGAGGTTGCCCTCAACCCCTAAAAAAGAGACTCTGTCCCTCAACACCTAAAAAAGAAAATGAGTAGAGTTTATAAGACGAAAGGCACAGGAAACTGTACACTGTACTATTCCGTAGTTGATAAAGTTGCTCCCTGTGATTGTTAAATGGTTGCTGCTGTTATGACATTGCTGTACATGTGTACAAGGACTGAACAGTTTCTGTAAAGGAATGGTGCTGATGGAAACCAGGTATCTCACTGTGGGAGTGAGAGTTTATGGGTAAGAAAAGAGTGATAAAGGATTAAAGCTGCATGAACTCATGTTTAGCTTAATATACATGGTTACACGTATGTATTTGTAGACATGTGTATATACATGGGTTACGATGCACACTAACTAATTTCTGCCTGTTAGCTGAGAGAGCCTATAACCAATAAATAACCTATAACCCCAGTAAAAAGCAAACCTATTGCCCAGATATTGGCTCCGAATGCTACTCCTCAGTAATGGGGACCAGAGCTTCCTGGAAAAATGGCTAATTTTAGGACTGGGTCTGGAAATAGACAAGATGGGCCAAGATTGGAGCATCTTGTACACAGTGCCAGAAAGAAAGGAAGGGGTAACAAAGAAACAGTCTGCTGTGGAGCTACAGAAAAAGGACACAGAAGTGAACAACAAAATAAATATAGCAGTACTGGATTATAACCCAAAGTATAAAGTAACTGTAAGTCCACAGTGATACAAATAAGTGATTGGATGAATAAATAACTGGGAAGGAGAGACAATCTCCTGTGCAGAATTCCAAAAATGTATATGGACACTCGATCCTCAAGGTGGAGCGTGATGCCTTCTGTGTAGGTGTACAGTGCCTTCCTTTCAGAGTACAGTCCACAAAGTGGGGGAAAGACTAACTTACAGTGGAGACACCTGGCACTGCGTCAGTCAGGTGATGGAGTCCAACCTCAGCAGTGACAAACCCTGTTGATGGCTTGTACCCTGGATAGGATGTATGAAAACCAGCACCTTACCTCTGTGGTCTTCCTGCCCCAAACTCAGTCTAACCACAAGAAACACATGAGAAAAATCTCAATGGAGGGACATTCTGCAAAATACCTGACCAATACTCGTTAAAAATGCAAGGTCATGGCTCAGCGCCTGTGGCTCAAGCGGCTAAGGCGCCAGCCACATACACCTAAGGTGGTGGGTTCGAATCCAGCCCGGGCCCACCAAATAACAATGATGGCTGCAACCAAAAAATAGCCAGGCATTGTGGTGGGCGCCTGTGGTCCCAGCTACTTGGGAGGCTGAGGCAGGAGACTCGCTTGAGCCCAGGAGTTGGAGGTTGCTGTGAGCTGTGATGCCATAGCACTCTACCCAGGAGGACAGCTTGAGGCTCTGTCTCCAAAAAAAAAAAAAAAAAAAAAAGCAAGGTCATCAAAAATAAGAAATGCTTGAGAAACTGCCTAAGACGAGTTTAAGGAGACATGAAAATAAATGTAATGTGGTAAACAGAAAGGGATCCTGGAACAAGAAAAAGGACATTAGAAACCAAGGAAATCTGATTAAATTAGGGAATTTAATTCATTATAACAAATTATCTTATTAATTGTAAAAAATGTTAATAATAAGGGAACTGGCCAGGCATGGTGGTTCACCCTGTAATCTTAGCCCTCTGTGAGGCCAGCTAGGGAAGATTACTTGAGCTCAGGAGTTCAAGACCATCCTGAACAAGAGAGAGACCTCATCTCTGCTAAAAATAGAAAAATTAGACAAGCGCAGTGGTACATACCTGTAGTCCCAGCTACTTGCAGGACTGAGGCAGGAGAATTGCTTGAGCTAGGAGTTGAGGTTGTAGTGAGCTATGCTGACACCACTGCACTCTAGCCAGGGTGACAGTGCAAGACTTAAAAAAAAAAAAGTTATATGGGAACTCTGCATACTATCATCTGCATTTTCCATAAATATAAAACTGTTGTAAAATAAAGTTCATTTGAAAAAATTTAATAAGCTTGGTATTAGCTTAGTTTTATTTCCTGTTAACAGGAAATAAATAGCTATGTCAAAAATAGTGTTATCAATTAATAAACCAGAAATTACAGAGGACATGGGTTTCATATGTCAATTTTTTTGTTAAACAAGAATTCTTTCCATTTTATATTACTGAAAAAAAAATTTTTTTTTTTAGAGAGTCTCACTTTGTCACCCTCAGTAGAGTGCCATGGTGTCATAGCTCATGGCAACCTCAAATTCTTGAGCTTAAGTGATTCTCTTGCTTCAGCTGCCCGAGTAGCTGGGACTATAGGCACCCACCACAACGCCTATTTTTAGAGATGGGGTCTTGATCTTGCTCAGGCTGGTCTCAAACCTGTGAGCTCAGGCAATCCACCTGCCTTGGCCTCCCAGAGTGTTAGGATTACAGGCATGAGCCATTGCGCCCGACCTGAAAATGTTTTTAAAATGTTATCTGTAGGCTCGGTGCCTGTGGCTCAAGCAGCTAAGGCACCAGCCACATACGCCTAAGGT
>NW_003852573.1:723036-746976 GCF_000181295.1 Otolemur garnettii | reverse complement strand
CAAAAAAAAAAAAAAATTAAAATATTATCTGTATAATTATTTTCTTGCCTTGGCAGATAATGTACATAAATATAATCTAACCTTTCTTGGATGATTCTATCTAATTAAAACAAATAGCTACCAAATAAAATACCCTATCCTCCAAAACCCCCACCCCCCTCAGACTTCCCAATGTTCTAAATGCAGTCAGAAACATAGTATCTGTTATGTGCTTGATACTCTTTAGGCACTGCAAACACAGTTGTGAACAAAAAGTTTGTGCCATCAGGGAACTCATGTTCAAGTCAGGGAATGTGACTTGGCTCTGGAAAACAGTCTCCTAATTGACCTCCCTCCCATTCTTGTCTCCTATTAGACTAGCCTTCTTAAAAATCACTCTTCTACTGTAAACCTTATAGGGTTAAGTCCGAAAGTCTCTAGACTGGACTGCAGGGTACTGACAACCTGGCTCTTACCTTCTCCCTCATGACATTTCCCATGTCCTCGTCCTAACTGATGGGCTATCTTCTCACTGCTTGATTTCTTCCTTTCCTCACCCTACAAATATGTTCCTTCAGCTCTATCTCTAGGTTTGATGACAAAGTTTCAGTTGCTCCTCTGGCTTTTCATCTATCACCTTATCTCATCTACTGGGTCATAAATTTGTTCCTCTTGGTTTGATCAAGTTGGAGAGAAAGCCAATTATTTTGAACCTCTCCAAAAGCCTTACAACCCATTCCTAAAATTAGCTTCTTCGGGAAGCGCTGGCAGGCGGTGTTCCTGGGACTTACCTTATTCTTTGATTTAGATCTTTGATTCTTACTCTTTGATTCTGTGGTGTTAGACCTTGTCCCTCCTAACATTCTTTAGAAGCTACTGTGCCATCTAGGTTTTCCCAGTTGCTGTGAGTTTACATGTTGGTGTAGGCTAGACGCTGCAGGGACAAAACAGCTCAAACATACAGTAGACGTTTCTCTTTCTCATGTAACACTCTGAAGACTATTATTTGTTGGTGTGTAGATGATCTCTAAGCAGGGATTCAAGGGTCCAGGCTCCTCTCATCCATGGTCTCACCATCCCCTGGGGCACTCACTATCATTTGTAACCGGCTAATGGAGGAGACCAGGAAGGAGGCTCTGGGCCATGAAATAGTGTCTGTCATTTCTGCTCACATTCCAGTTGGCCAGACTCAGTCACGTAGTCACAGATATTTGTGAGAGGTTGGGAGATGTAGCCTTGTGTGTGTCCAGAAAGAGAGCAGAGCTCTTGTTAAATAGCTTACATTCTCCCTAAGGAAGATCACCTCCGGTTGCATCCAGTTACTACAATCTCTTCAAAGTCCTATTCTTGGTGATGAACTCTCCTTTCTATCAAGACCAGTGACCTGGAAATTTAAAGACAAGTTATCTGCCTCCCAACTTTGGGCAAATACACAATGTATAGAATTGTGAAGATTAACTGTAACTAAAATTTCCATTTGAAAAGGAGAAGAATGAGGAGCATACAGCAGTCATTAATTCAGGGCAGTGAAACTTGCCACTTCTCTCTTGGAAGAGGTGGCTTTTGATTTGACTCAATCTATTTTCTTTTTTTTTATTGAATGGTAACTATGTACATTAATGCACTTCTGGGGTACAGTATATGTATACCATGGAATACTATGCAGCCATAAAGAAAGATGGAGACTTTACATCCTTCATGTTCACATGGATGGAGCTGGGAAATGTTCTGGATCTATTTTCTTTTTTTTTTTTTTTTCTTTTTTTTTTGAGACAGAGCCTCAAGCTGTCCCCCTGGGTAGAGTGCCGTGGCATTACAGCTCACAGCAACCTCCAACTCCTGGGCTCAAGCGAATTCTCCTGCCTCCGCCTCCCAAGTAGCTGGGACCACAGGCGCCCGCCACAACACCCGGCTATTTTTTGGTTGCAGCCGTCATTGTTGTTTGACAGGTTTGGGCTGGGGATTCGAACCCGCCACCTTAGGTGTACATGGCTGGCGCCTTAGCCGGTTGAGCTATAGGCACCGAGCCACTGGATCTATTTTCTAAGAGGAACTCCCTAGCCAGGCACAGTGGGTGACTCATACCTGTAACCCTAGCACTCTGGGAGGCCAAGATGGTGGATTGCTTGAATAGGAGACCAGCTTGGGCAAAAGTGAGACCCTGTCTACTAAAAATAGAAAATTCAGCTGGGTATTGTGGCAAATGTCTGTAGTTTCAGCTATTCTTTCATTTTAAGTAGATATTGAACACTATTTTCTTTTGGGGGGGCCATCCAACTTTCATAACTTGTTTCATGAGCACAAAAGTTTACCTTGAGTTCCTCTGAAACAAGAGGCAACAGTTTTAAAATTCTGATCTTTGCCTTTGGTTGAATCCCTTTAATTGAGCAATCTTAATGACGCTTTCTTATTCAAGACCTTTATTTGGTCTTGTATTTTAATCCTTGGGGTCCAGACACAGATTTTTCCCACTTCAAGGCACTTCATCTCTGGGCTATCTCTATTCCCTTTATAGGGAGCAAGTGCCCCTGGCTCACTAAATGGTTCACTGAAAATCACTGACATGAGGCAGATTAATGGGAGAAAAGGCATTTATTTAATGTGTATACATGGGAGTCAGAAAGAAGACTCAGAGATACAGGGGAAATTATCCATTTTTGTGCTGAGGTTCAACAAAGCATGGATGGCCATGTCAAAATATGATTGGCCGAAAGTTATGACCTAATGCTACCAGCCTGAGTGGGAAAACCCAGTAGGGGCTGAGTAGGTCTTCTTGCCTCTGCACAGAGTCCTTCCTTCTGGGTGTGAGGCACGCCTCTCTCTGGAATGGGGGTCTTATGACCTATAGCCAAACAAGGTAGGTCAGGTAAGTACTTTAAGGCCAAAGTTTATACAGAATAATTTTCGATTTTATGCCTGGCTTTTGGGAAAAGCAGCTCTGATGTTTATGACCCACCTTGGTGAAGAGGGGCTCTGATTTCTATGGCTAGTCAAAGGGAAGAATGGAATTGAAATGCAGGGGGTCAGGAGAAAAACTTTCAGTTCTGAGGCCTTCATTTTGGGTTATAGCTTTCTCAGCCCGACCACCTTCAGTTTCTGCTTGGAAATCATTGAATCCTTGCCTGAGTTTACAGCTTTCTTATAATATGTTTTAACAAAGGACATCTTAAACACACCATTACTGTGGCTCTTTCCAGCTATTTCCCCTGAACTATAGGTTCAGTAGTCACAGGGACCACCCTTGAAGTACATAGTCAACTGATTTATCAGTGTTTTGCCACTGAATAACCTGGGTTCAAGTTTCCAGCCTACTGTATCTACCCGCACTTGCCTACTTGACTGCTAAGCTAAAGCAACATAGTTGAGGTTCTCATTTTCATAGAACCCTCCTGGAAGTTATCAACAGTTGTTTTAGTTGGTTGTTAGCACTAACAAATGGACTCCAAAATATGCAATGGCTTGAACACAACAGAACTTTTTTTCATCCTTTATGCTAACATTCCAAGGCAGATATACCTGGTTGTCTATTTTCTGTGGGGTGACTCAGAGAACTAGGATCTTTCAAACGTGGCTCTGCCACTCCCTAAGCTTTCCGGTTCCTCTGTATCCAGTGGGTGGAAAGTGAAAGAAAGGCATGGTGAAGGCACATTTCTTTCTTAAGAAGCCTCCTAGGAAGTAATGCACGTAACTCAGTCACATGGCCATGTCTAATTTTAATGGGAGCTGAGCGATGTGAGCTAGCCACATGACCAAGAAAGCAAGAAAGACGGGGATTTTGGTGAAGAGTTGGGCAGCTTCTATCACATATTAGAAGTTTTTTTTGAAAGGTTTTCCTTTAGGTATATTTTCCTCTTGCTCTTATTAATATGTTTGAAATCCTTACATAATTTGTCCCTATTTATTTAACATTTAACTTCATGGAAGCATTTAATTTTATATACTTTTATATTTCATTATAAAGTACTAACTAAACAAAATATTCCATATATTCCTTTTACTGACACCATTTATTTTTAAATTGGGAATGACTTTATTTTGAAGTGGGAAGCATCATGGAATATTTGGATAATCTAGGAAAAGAAAAAATTGACAAATATTATTTTTGCATATTTCAGATCAAAAGAATTACAATCAATTTGCCATTGAAACATAACCTTAAGTATAGTAACCTATAATGATGAATAATTTCCTAAATCCATCTGTAACAACAAGAAAATGATAACTTAATGATTTGTAAGAATACAGATGTGCCATTTTTTTTGCTGGAATTTTACTGTATATCAAAGGCAATGCTCAGAAAGATAATAAGCCATGACCCAGACGAAAATGATTTTTCCTAAATTTTTAAATAACTAATAAACTATCCCTAATCAAGACATTTACAATGCATAATTTTTTTTAGTAAACACTGGTAAGCCAGTCAGTTACCTTTGCTTCTTCAGCCTCACATGTCTTATAAAGAAAGTCCAGAACATTTGAGAGAGGGGGAAGAATTCATCAGTGAGTACTGGGAAAGGATAAAAATTTCTTACATTGTAGTTGGAGATTACGTTATGGACCCATTTATTTTGAGCAGAAGTGTTGCATGTTTTCATCGTGTTTCAATAGAGACAAATCTTTACAAAAAAAATAAAAAAGAAAAATCAACCAGACCATTTGAGTATTGGTGTTCTACTCTTGAAAAAAGTTAACTAAGAAAAGGCTTTGGCTAACTTATGAAACTAAAGATTTAAAGACAATCAGAGATCAGATGATGTAGCAACTTGAATTTCTGTCAATTTTAGAGCACCAAATGTTTAAATTTTTTCATATGCAAATTAGTACTTGTTAAGTCTGTTGCTGGAAGTAAAGTGAACAAGGTAAGGAGATATGAAAAATACTGAAACTTCAGGTCTTGGGGAAATGATACAGCTATCTAATAAAACAAATTTAAAATTAACAAACCAAAGAGAAAATGGTTAAGCAGAATGACAACACTGATATGAATAATGACAAATTCACGTAAGAGGAAAGAACAAGCTAAATAATAACAGGGTGTATTCCAGCTAATGACGCTGAGACCATCTTGATGCTACTGAGTTTCATGCTTGATTTTTGTGAACTTTAAGAGATTATTTTTAAAATGCCTGAATTTGTCTGTAAGTCTATATTCTTCGGAAGCTAGACAGGAATGACTTAAAATAAAAGAAAATGAAATGACCCAAACATGTTCACAGCAATATTTTATAGCACATTTTCATAAGATTCCTTTCAAATCCAAGATCTTAGTAACATTTACATATATCCATTTGGTATTTCTTATGTATTCGATATTATTTTGTGTAACAGTCATATTAACATTTATTCGTCTAAGATAGGAATTAGGGCTGATTTTTATGTAACACCATCAGTGAAGTGTGATGTTTACTCATTCCACGTAAGTACTAAAATGTGAACAGATTTCTCACATAAAGGTGAAGAAAAATAACTTTTAACTCACACAAAAATTTATTCTCTGGAAAATTAAACTGTCATTAAAATCTCCTCAGAATAATAATTTTAACATTGTTTTTACATCGTTTACACAGAGGTCAGCAATTTCTTTACGGAATACAATTATACAAAAGGAACAAGGCACCGAGACAATCGGCGTATAGATCGTAGAAAAGCAGATGAGAATAAAATGTAACACACAGCACATCTTCAACTCCATGAAAATGATCAGGTAGATGCTCAGTCTATAAAAGGGACTGCTTCACACACGTATCTGTTTATATTTTTGACCAAAAATTCAAATTAATGTGTGATAATAATAGAACACTGTTGTTAACCACACAGACACTCGTGTATATTGATGAGCCATATTTCAAACCAAGGGAAGTGCTGATCAGCGGTGTATTTCTGAAGGTTGTTTGACAGAGTTTTGCTCACGGAGCATTTAAACTTCATCACACTGTTATATCCATTACTAGAAAAATAAGTAAGAAAGCTCTGTAGAAACTATACTATTAAGGACATTTCTTGCCTCAAAAAAAAAAATGAAAAAAATTGGGAGGGAGGGAGGGGGATATTGAATAAAAAAATTCCACCAATTGAGTTTTCCATAAAAATTACATTGTTTTAGGAAATAAAATACAGTGTTAAGAGTACTGAGCGATGCTGAAGCTCATGAGTTTTAGAATAAATCTCAACGTTTATCAAGATCCTTAAAACTACCTTTCCTCCAGACTAACGTAACTGAAAAGCAGTATTTATACATGTTCTTTATTATTTCAAAATTCAAGTAAAAATCTAGCCAAAGTTTGGCTGTCTCTTCTAAACTGCTTTAAAGATTCCTCAAAATTGTCACCACTATATTTTGTTCAGCACAAAAACCAAAAGTCATTTCAACGCAATTCTGTAGAAACATAATCAATTTATTTTCTAATGCAAGCTACCACTGGAACTTTTCTCTTGCTAAACTTTAAGTAATATTTATAACTCAAAATGATGTTTGGAAGTATCACCATTAGTTTCTAACTGTGCTTCAAAGAGTTACTCAAATATACTTAAATACTAAAAGAGCCAATTAGTGGCTAAAAAATCTACCCTGGTCTCCCCTCACATAAGTGTGACATAATTACAGAATATTGTGAATCTTCTCAATCTTTATCTAAAAAGATTGCCCCAAACAAAAACAAGCACTCTTCCTCCTCCCTCTACGTCACCAAAAATCCTTCCTATGACTCCACAGTATTTACTTCCATTTCTATGTTTTTTAAATTGCTTGGTTAAAGCCACATGTGAAATATAAAAAAATTTTCATATAAATAGTGACCTAAAATTCCTTACTTCCCACAAGTCGGCTTCTACACCATTAGGAGTGCCATTCCATGTAGGTATCTGAAGTGCTACCCGATGTCAGGGTGCTGAGATATTGAGCCTTTACAGTTTAGGGGTCTCTCCTCCTGTTGGTGCTTAGGCATTACTCACATCACATTAATGGGGGTTGTGAGCAGGAATCACTAGCGGATCTACCCCTGAGGGTATAAATGGTTTGGTCCTCACTGAAAATTATACCATCAGGAGGAGGTTAGCACACCCAGAAAATGAAAAATGAAGTGCGGGTCATAGGTTCACAGCCACTCATCTTCAACCAGAAGAAAATGATGAAGAGAAACAATGCATCTCAGAGGTAGGGAAAAAGTCCTGTTTTCTTAATAAGTAAAATAGCCACATTTAACAGCAATTGCTTAGATTTGTGAAAATATGTACTCTAGCAGTACTGGAATATATGAACAAATTTTGGAAAATTATATTTTCAGTATATAATGGAGTATTATATTTAGTCTGTTCGATATTTATTTTAAACACATTGTCAGGCAAAAGACCACACATAAAAGGAATAAGCAGAAAGGTACTAAGGTTTTCCTTTTTAAAATAATCTTAAGTATTTAAAAGAGAAGATCAAATATCAAATAGTCTGAACTGAGTTTACTGATAATCAGACTAACAAAGACAAGGGTGAAGAAGTATCCTCAGATAATAAAACCATTTGTGATTCAGCCTGTCAAACTGGCACTGAAGTAACGTCAAATATCTTGCACCAACTATTGCCACAGTAGTGACTTTGTTCTCAGAATTACCTAGTTAGACATTTTTATATCCTAAGAGGTTGAAATTCTATAATAAAATCATGCCAAACTTTTATTAGATTAATAGTCGATTTCCTTCTCTGCATCCAGCCCATTCCCCAAGATTTTTGGAGGACGTCACACTATTGACAAGTATATAACAACTATCACAAGAGCAACAACAAACCTCTTATGATTGAAGTGCATTATGTTTTGCTCTTCCTGTAGTCTCCAAGAAAGCCCCTTTGGTCCTACTTCCAGTCTATGCAATTAAGAGAAAAAACGTCAGCATAGCACTTTCTGATAGGAATGGCTCGGCTGTGATGAACTGACTACAGCATCCAGTGTGAATGTGTATGAGTGAAAGCATGGATAAAAGGCAGGGAGAAAGGAAGAAGAGCTATTTTTTAAAAGACTCATACTAGTCTAAACAGGGAGAGAAAACCACAATTTTTAACAGTCATTTTCAATACTGGGCGAATAATTCCAGTCCATCAAACACTGTCATCTTAAGTCTATTAACCAGATTTCAAACAGTATGACCAGATCAAACACAGTGAGACACCACCAGTTGCAAACAGCCTAAATCCATAACAACATTATTTCAAATATTCAAATAAAACCTTAATTTTTCAGTAGGTTCATCACAGATCTTTGTGGGGAGAAAAAATTTTCAAAATATAGAATGTATTCATGTAAAATATTACGTCAGAGAAGGAAGTATGGCTGTCCATGAAACGATGGGGAAACAGATACTCAGATATACCTTATCCATAGCATTTATTTTGAGAGAAAGAGAATGTCCTGAGGCTTCAGTATTAACTTGCTATTTGAAATAAAGGACCTTAAGAAAAGAAAAAAAATACATTCAAGGAGCTAGAGATTAGAGAGAAGAGAGAAACACTGCTTGCTCCTAGTGAAGAATCCAGGACTGAAGTTCATCTGATGAATGTGATGACAACGAAGCCATTTAGCATGATGATAAGGAGAACCCGGAAAGCTTACTACACACAGCAATTTAAAAATGCCACCACCTACTGCTGCTTACACATTAGCTTAAAGGTCAGTCTTACTTCATTTAGAACACAGAGAAATTATTAGGTGAGTGTCTCCCCAAAACTCTCTCTTTGCCTTATACCTGTCATTATTAAAACAGAGTAGAAAGA
This sequence comes from Otolemur garnettii, assembly GCF_000181295.1. NCBI lineage: Eukaryota > Metazoa > Chordata > Mammalia > Primates > Galagidae > Otolemur > Otolemur garnettii. The sequence continues at coordinate 738,239 of NW_003852573.1, read as the reverse complement.
AATATTTGAACAATAATCAGAAAGAATTTTCAGATATCAAAAACCAACATATTTATTCATTGTACCAAGGAATACTTTGAAAAAGTTATGTTGAATATGAACGTACAGAAATGGATTATTACTTTTTTTCATTAAATACCTTTCTTTTTAAGGACGCACACACACAGAAAGATCAGTAACACTCATCCTTGTCTTTATCACACTTAAAGGTCTAATCTATGAGCACTCAAACATTGCTATCAATAATTCCATGTAATGAGCTCTATATTCTATACCAATGTATCTCAGACAGAATTTCTCAGTGAGCTAATAAAATGTGGATTCTTGGGCTCCTCTCCAGAACAAATGAATAGAATTTCTGGAGGTGGAGTTCTGGAATAAAAGTTAACCTCCCAAAATAACTCTTATGTACACTTTAGTTTGGAAACCACTATTTCATATTTTGCCCTTGGAAAGAACAGGTGCCCCAGAGTTTGGTGGGAATCTAACCTGGATTAGTTCTTTAAGAGCCAGCTTGGGGGCTATCTTCTCCAGGAAGCTTTTTACGAACTCCACGCTGTATTCCTTCACTCAATCTTACAGTACTCTGGACATGCCTCTATCTTAATGCTTCTTTATGTTAGGCCACAATCACATCATCCTGTGGCTATCTTCCTGCCTTAGAAGGGAAGCCCCATGGGGCTAAAGACTTTAATTTTAATCTCTGCACCTGTAGCACTTAGAACAACACATGTCACCTAGTTGGTACTCTTATATACATTCAATGAAGGAATAAATAAATCCACATATAACGCAAGATTCACAAAAAAACTGAGAATCATGTAACAGTATGATCAATTTTGTCCATAGGGAATTTAATATTCAATTCAATATTTATTGCCTGCCACAATGACAAGATATTTACTACTTCCTAGGGGGAAAGAGAGAAGTAATAAAACTAACTATAATTTTTGTCAAATCTTAATAAAGAGTACAGAAGAAACATAAGTAAATTGCAATGAGAGTACAGTCCAGTGGAAGACAAGATTTCCTTCTCCTCCTAAGTGAGATACGGACTAATAGACATAGGCTATGTCCTTCACAGGGTAGAAAGGGAGTCATATGCAATTAAAGTACCTTGGATTCCCAAAAGTGGTCAAGGAGCACGACAAATTGATTAATATACTTTCATTAAATAAGTATTAGCTAAACTGGAAGACAAAATTAATCTCAAGTCTTTTTAAAATCAAAGTTACCTACAAAGTATGACACAAAAGTAACATTAGTATCCAAAAAAGAAAAAAAAAGAAAATCTCTGTTCCTCTTTTCTTCCTTACCTTTTCTCTTTCCCCAGCGGTTTTTTCCCCTTTACTTTTGCTATCCAATCAAGGTAGGTGGATTATTAATGAAAAAAATGTCATAACTTTTTTGGCATCTAGTAAAGGGGGGATGCAACTGCAATACGCTTGGTGTGGGTTTTAGAGTAGTTCACGCCTGGTTTCAATTCCAGTTCTACTGCTCACTTATTGGTCGACTTTGGAAAAGTCTGTTTAACCTCTCTATGCTGCAATCTCTTCATTATTAAGCTGGTGATACTATTATAATACTTACCTCATAGGATTGCTGTGAAAATGAAACAAAATTATAAATTAGTGTACTAGCTTTTAGTAAACTGTAGCTGTTAACACCATCATTATTCTATACTTTGTAGGGCAAAGGTGATGTTTAAAATTAACTTAGAAAATGCTTTGAAGCACGCTTAACCTTATGCTCAATATTAACTTTGGTTGGTAATAAAGATACACTGATGGCTACCTTCAATGTGGCCACTGAAGAATTGGGGACAGTGGATAGAAAAGAAATAAAACGAAAATGTTTGAATAACCATCAGTGTGAAGTAATATAATAGCTATAATAAATCAATGTGAAAAATCTCTGCAAACTGTCTAGTTCACGTAGGCATATGGCAATTTTATGCAAATCAATTTGTATCCTTTCTATTCAAATCTGGATAGGGACCTTGAAAAATATTTGTTAGTGACTGCTGTTCTTACTCCATCTAAAATTTATTCCTCCAAATAGCCGATTTTTTTGTTTACTAGAAAGACCATGATATCATTTGATCTCCTCATGTTAACTTCGCCTTGAAGAATATCCTCAATTCTCTTACTTCTTTCCCCTATTGGTACCACCTTACTTTGTAGTCATTGATTATGCTTCTGGTTCACCTGATCAGTGAAATGAAAATGATGACAATATCAAGCAAATGATTTAACATACAGCCCTAGGCACCTGCACTAGGCTGGATGAAACTGCCCTGGCCCTACGTTTAAGTGTGTGTATATTAATCATAATAATTTGGGTATTTTTTCATTAGCTTTTCTTTTCTTTAATTATGGTCCAATTTATTATTTTTGTCATCAAATACAATATTATTGAGGATTCATTCAATGCTTAGTAAGATGAAATACAAATATATTTCAAACAAAATATGGTTAGTACTAAAGACACAAGATTAGAAGAAAGCTCCTGAAGGATAAGATGATATTATACTAAGTGAATTCTTTACTTACATGATATACGTTTTGTTTCCTGGGCAGTAATAAGTATACCCTACAGCTCGTTTGGGAGATAAATAAAAATCCTGTAATTCTAGACTCATAGGCTCCCATAAAAGCCAGTTAATTGTCACATTTGGACTATCTCATTTTATTATAAAATGTAGGGAATTTTAACAGAACAATACTAAGAATGTGGGCTGTCTTTCCCAAGTTTCTGAGCCAACACCTGCTGCCCACCAGTGGGCCCCTATTTGCTTTAATTACTGAGATGTAAGGATTTTGCCTTTAAGCTTTCATGCAAATTCAAGCACACCAAGAAAACAGTAGTATTGTCTTCTTGTACACTAGATTCTACAGAGTGAAGTGGGTCTCTTGAGCCCTATTTAATCCTTTTCTAAAGTAATGGATAATTTGGGGGGAGTAATTACTGTAAGCTGTGTCAATCTGCTGGAAAAAAGATGAATATTCGGCTATGTGTGGAGAATGGCAGCAGATAGCACCCAAACCCAAACAGAATATCTAGTAAATATATAAAGGAGAAAAATAATGCATCAACTTGAGAAATATTTTTCTATTCAGTTATCTGAAAACGCCAGGACATCTTCACCTTTACAAATAAATATACACATAAACATATACATGTATATGCTGTGTGTGTGTTTATACAGACATACACACCCATACAGATGGATGATATCATCTTTGAGGACTTGGCAGCTAGGGTGGAGGTAGGGTCTTTCCTGAAATTTTTAGAAACCAATTCATTTTTAGGACATGAAGAATCTGCTACTTACACCAATAAACCTGTAAGGATATATCAAGTCACATGTACAACTCTGGGCATAGTCCGAAAAAAGGTAGGTTTAACAAATAACAGTTAGTTAGGTCTTTTTCTTACTAAAGGTGAAAGCACCAAGCTGGTCTTATTAATGTGATTATGCTCTGTTACAGCTACAAATAAGACTGATAACTCTTTTTATTAAGAAGATACTGGTTGTTAGCAATGTAGTCAGTTGTTTCAAAGCTAAAAAAAGATAAATCATAGTGTCAAATAACCTAAGTCCAATTTCTCAGAAAAACTACATTCTTCCTTCCAATCTTTTTTGATACTGTTGTTGAAAACACTTAAATGAAATATTTTGCCACTCCATTCATGTTCTAACTCTATAATCTAATCATTTATTTAAAAGAAAACCTAGAATAAGCTTATTGATGTAACAATAAAAAGATGGATTTTTCCTTTAATGCAACTCTCAACGTACATCCTCAAACTTCAGTCACCCAACATGGCATTTGTATTTTTTCTTATAATTCGTGTATATGAATGCATAGAGCTGCCATCTTTTAAACTAAAAAATATAGAAGTCCACTGTCTTTTTGGATTTCTTTTAAGGCCTGTCACTACAGCCAAGCTGAAGTAAGAGTATCTATGTGGTTTTGTTATTATGGTAATAACAAACTCTAGCTTACAATAATATATAGTACTTAGTTGGGACTAGGAACAATGATATACTGCATTTTGGTAACTGGTAAATAGTTATGTTTTATAGAAAGAAAAAAAATATTTTTCCTATATACAAAACATACTCTATTTAATAAAGTATTGTGCATAAAATTATATATTAGGTAAGAAGCAAAACTATAAAGAAAACAGCTTATAATATTCCTGATTAGAGTTCCTAAATATAAAAACAAGAAATGAAAGTGCCTTGCCATTTTAAAAAATTAGTACGTTATACAACTTTTACATACTTCAGAGGAAATAAAGATCTTGTGACACTGTTCTGAGGAATCTTTACATTTATAAAAATCGAAGGCCTAATTTTGCAAATACAACTTTTAAGCTGTATGAGCAAATTTAACTTACATGAAAGGCACAAGATGACATCACGTTGAAGAACGTTATTTGTAAATTTCATAAAATCTAATCACAAGTCACTAGAAACGTCATAAGGAGTCTCAGAACTGGTTTTAACATGATGCTCTGATTCAAACTGAGCACTGGATAGTCTTTATATCACAAATATAAACTGAAGGAAGAGTGAAGATTTAGAGAGAGAACAGCTTCTGTTTCTGAATGCTATTTGCTTGATGCAGTGTTCGTTACTAAATATTCAGAGCAGACAGTTAAAATTTTTTTAAACTGGAATTGTTTTCAATTTTCAACAGCTTACTCTATTGTATTCTCAGTTTGTAAAAAATGTACTCTCACATTACTGCAACTTTAAGGAGTCAATCACTGAAAGAAATTTTAAAGTAAAGTCCTGCTCTATTGGCTTCCTACATTGGAATACAAGAATACAGGAAGTGCTTTCAACAGAAAGTTACATAGTTCTACAGTACAACCTGTCTAAAAGACTTGCAAGGGACCAGGACAGTGACCTGGTCTCTTTGGATCAGGCAAAAGCAGAGGCAAATGAAGAAATGAACATTTTAAAAAATAACATATTTTTAAAATTCCTGTATGAAAATGAATACTTGTTTGCACTTAGATTTAGTAACTATTGAGAACTGAGGCACAATGAAACTAAGTGCACGAAGGGACCATATTTGAAATAAAACAATTTCCAATCTGGTGAAACTCTTTACTACTACCTGTGATTTGGAGAACTAAGATCAGGTCATGAGAGAACTACTTTTTCATATTAAGGAACATTACAAACACCAGGCTGGTCAGTCAGAATGTTTTATAAATAATATGTAGGGTGATACTAAAATAGTGTTGTAACTAAACTTCTGATTCTTAAAATCATTTATGATTTTGATTTTTTATGAAATTACTGGTTCTTTTGCTAAATCAAAATTAAATTCAAATCAAAAACATGTTACTGAATCTCTGGAAGATTGTTAGTTTAACAATGACGATGCAAGTTTCTTGGTTTCCCAGACAAGCTCTACCAGAGACACACCTTTTCTTCATTTATGCCAGTGTTAGATGTTCTTTCCACAAAATTCAGAGCATTTTGGTAGAATGCTGAATATGATTCTTCAAAGAAAAGCTCTTCCATCGGTGACTGGGTAAAAATCGTAATGCTGCGATCTGAAATACGCAGCCTTGGGTCATAATCTCTCCTTACCCTATTCATCACGACTCTAGTAAGGCATGCCATCTACATACTTGCTGTCCTTTGGACTCTTTCATTTCAGTCCAGTGATTGAGTTCTTCTTCTCCAGAGCTGTTCAAACCTAAAGAAATCCAGCCTATCATCTCTTTCCTTTTCATGCTGCGTTTGTTATACACAGACAGTATCAGTGTCACATCAGAAAGTTGAAATAGGGCCACTTGAAAAACAAAAGTTTCCTTGTATACTGGATTTGGCTGCCCTCTGCGGATGGATGTCTTGCATTTGGACATCTCTTGCCCCATGGAATTCAGTAGAGTTAACTTAACATATGTATCTAAGGAAGAAAAACAACAACATAGAACAAATATCATTTGAAACAAATCCAAACCAATTTTCTTATAACATAGGCTAAGAAGATTAAGTATTTAAACTTTATAAGGATATGGTGTATACCATGCTTAATAGAAATTGAACTAATTCCATTTTGATGTAGATGCTTACAATAATGTGACAAATACAGAGAATGTTAAGAAGGCCAAAAGAAGTATTTTAGGGGTGATAATATCTCAACCTCACTATTTCTACATAAAAATTAGAATTTAAAGGTATACCTCATAATCCTTTCCCACCCTCTTCCCACACCATCCTTGACCTCCCACTACCCCCCGGCCCATCATCCCCATTTAGCTTCACTAAGCAGGACATCATAGCATTAATAGACACTTAGCAAGCTCAATTAGCCACAACACTGTAAAGCATTCCACTGTGTTTTCAGAGAATAAGAATAAACAAACAAATAGAAATGAAGGCAAATGGTGAAGAGGAAAAGAGGAAGACAAGAATGCAAAGATGACATCAAAACAGCTTAGGATGAAATGTCAAAAAAATCTCTGCATGGATGTGGTTTTTAAATATATTTTAAAAACACTGAAGGGTCAAAATGAAGCCAAATGCATTACGGATTCAAAGTTTAGCAAACAAAGTAAAACTTTCTTCTGGTTTCATGCAAGAATACATGTAATGTGCTTTGGGGTAATTAAAATACTATAGGATTGCTTTTAGGCACAATATAATGTGAAATTTTAAGTATGATAGCTTAACTATATTCATGAATTATAAAAAAAATTGATGTGATGTTTAGTGTACAAAGTGAAACATAACAGTCCATTGCCTGATTATTTGGGAGATAAATCCTCTCTTTAAAAGATTGTGTTTTTAAGTTCTTTAGACTCATGCAAATGATCTTCAGCATGTTGATCCATCATGTGTACTTCATATCAAAATTTTAATTAAAGAAAATTGCAGTATTTCTCACGAAATATCTATTTCTGTTGTATGAATCAAAGTATAAATGAATGAACAAATAAAAACTTTTACTTTAAAAAGTTTTGCTTATTTTTACAGATACTCTGAATACCATCATCCATAATCAGAGATGTAGTCTAAGTTAGTTGTATTTAAAGTACCACAGATAATAAATGTGCATTGTTTTGGAAACCAACATGGTGGACAGCTTCACTGCTGGCAAGTTTTAGGGTATTTTGGTTTTGCATGAAAAGACAACATCCAATTAGCCTCTACAGGAACTCACCTCGGATTATATAAACCTGTCCACCTATCAAGTGTTTTAGACAACAGAACAGTCCATCTGACAACAGGGGGTGGAAAGCAGTAAAAGAAATAATGACCAGATGTCAATCATTGGGTGAAAGAGGGTCAAAGGTTAGAATTAAAGAGGAAACACTGTTCACTGGAGTGGAAGAACACAAAACTTTAGCATTTTAATTCAGGTAGAGGGTTGAACAAAAGGGTTGTTGGGTAAATTTCACGGAATGAGAATTTTTAAGGTCATTGTGTAATCTTAAACAAAAATTACACTGTTTTAAAGGGGGACATCTTTCTAATGATATCCTTTTGGTCTAAAGCACACTGAACATAGAATCATGCAAATTATCAGACTATAAAAGACTGAATAAAAGTCATTAAAGGATCATTATTATTATGCTAAATTTTATCTAAGCTATGGTCAATATTTCAAGTACTTTTATTACTTCTAATGTAATGTAAAATCAACTTATGCAAAATAAAACAACTATCAAAATTTTTGTTCTTGAATGTTGCTACTCTTTCTTTGGATAAAATTGGGATTACTCATTCTGTAACATAGTTCAAAGATTAGAACCTAGGTATATGTGAGTGGCTACAATTTTATGTAATATATACAGATTAGGATAAACTGATAAAACTGTTTTACCTTTTACTTTATAAATATTGCACTTTCAAATAACATTATTTTTAATGCCTTATATTTACTTACTAGTTAACTCCAGCTAACACCTTTGATCATCCTTTCACTGAAGATCTAATTTAAAAAGTCAACTGCTGTAATCTACTCTTTAACCTGAGAGATCAATGCTCTGTTGTGGATGTAAACCTTTCTAACCTGTTTATTATCTGCCCCTGCTTCTGGCACCCCTTAATTTTATTTATTTATTTAAAATCATACAGTTGTGTACATTAATGCATTTATGGAGTACAATGTGCTGGTTTTACATACAATTTGAAATACTTAAACTGGTTAACATAGCCTTCACTGCACTTTCTTAATTATTATGTTAAGACATTTATACTCTACACTTAATAGATTTGACGTGTACCCATGTAAAATGCACCATAGGTGTGTAGCCACTCTGATAGAAACAAAGAAACACAAGTCAGAACTCAAATGCAGGTCATTCTTTGTTTCTATCAGAGGGGCTACTGTGAGGATAGAAAGGTAAATGTATCATTTCATTCTGCTTTTTAGCATCTCTAGTTAAATGTTTGTTCACAAAAATTATTAAACTATTAACTGAAGCATGAGTGGCAAACTAATAGCTTTGGGCTCAATGTGACCTCAAATGATGTCTTGTTTATTGGGCACGGTGCTCACACAGTTGTGAACTGCAATGTCTTAGGGCAGGATGTGCACTCTTGTGTTTGTCACAACCCTAACCATGCTCCCTATCTTTCATCCACAGATTTTACTCAGTTAAGTTCTCAAATTGCAGGCCATTTGAGTTTGCATTCTAAGTGTGTATTAATGAAGATGATCAAGTCACACATCCAAGTCTGTTTATTCTAGTAATTGCTTCTTTCCTTCCACTGAATTTTTCCTTCTGAAATGAGAAAGGGAACAATAATAATTCCATCCTTTTATGCACCTTTATCTGATTTGAGTCTCACAATTACCCTATAGGAGACATGACCCTAATTTTACGTAGGAAGAAATAGACTTTGGGGAGTGAGGTCATTTGTTCAAGGCTAGTAATATGAACAGAATTTAAGCTTTCAGACTTTTAATTCAGGACAGATATATTTTGTGATAAATGTATTACTTGGGGCAAGTCAACTTGATTTTTACTACTTTTTACCTTTCTGGAATAAAGAATTTTTATGCCATTTAGAAGTAAAGTTGATTTATTTTGAGTGGGGGAATAAGATGGAAAAAGTTTCTCCTCCTTTAATAATTACTCGCTACTTGGAATAAAAGACTGCATTAAGCGAGTCTGTGAGAAATCTTTAAACAAATTTCAGGTGGCATCGTTATCCAAGATTTCCTTTCAGATTTTTAGTACAGGGCATTAACAGCTCTAAGTTTAGATGCACTGTCTATAAAGAAGGTGCTACCTCCCCAGTTTACCTCTTACAGACACCAACAGTTTTAGAGTCACACTGGGTGATGCTTTCTTTGTACATCCATCATCTCCCCTCCCTGAACTAAGACAGAGATCAGGAGAGAGAAGAGTGAGAGGCCTATGGACAGGGCAGAGGTCTGCCATCTAGCTTTCCCTCCCTTACATCCAGGGTAAATAGCAAGTTCTTCCTTACTCTGTTCATCCTGGTCACAGCAAAGCCCATTCCATTAAAGAGTAGCAGTACTAGGTTATAATTTTAAAGAAGAAAAAAATGTGAAGTAATGGTTTCTTCTTAAATTGTTAAGGGAGAGAGAAAGGAAACTATAGAAGTAAATATAATAGTTCATAGTGTTGCATGCAGAGAGAAAACATGAATCTTCAGTTAATAATGCTGTACACATTCCTGTTCATATTTGTGAATACTATTCACATTTTAAAACCCTGTAACTCTTTCTGGCATTAAAAGATAATGGCTATGATAGGGATAATTTATTCTGCAGACACTATGAAAATTTAAAAGTTCTGTCACCTTATAATTAATATTTTGAATTTCAAATTTTTCTACTTCCCAAATGACTAGAAATAGAAAACATGAAACAGATTAGCTGATGATTATACCATTTCATTTTGATTGGTTAAGGCTAAATGATAGGATTGAAGCCCCCTAACGCTGAGAGTCCCATAAGTGCAGAAAACATCAGAATTAAAAAAATTTTTTTTCCACTCACTCGGTGGTCTGTTTGCTGCCAAGTTTTTGAAGTGGCTGCCTTTTATCACTTCTGCTGAGAGTCTTCCAGTTGTGGCATTATAAAGCAGGCCAATGAGGATTTCTGGGACTGAACCGTGTTCAAGAGACTGACATGAGGATGTACTTTCACTGCAGGACATTTCTGACACGCTCATTTGGGATTCACAGCCCTGTAATAAAAAGTGAGATTTTTATAGTATTTTGCAAAAGCAACATATTAAGAGATGTGTTGTTAATGCCAGATTTATTGGAATGAAGAAGGTGAATCGCAATGAAGACAAGAGCTGTAAACAAACCACCCAAACACCAGGTGAGAACTGCTGGCTTTAGCATATTTTAGACCCTGGATCTCTTTAGTTTCCAAAAATATAGGGAGAAGTAATAGGAATTGAGAAAGTTTCATAATCTCTCCATATTTATATATGAACCATAGAAGATAAGTTTCTTACTTAAGCTTATAGATTTTAATGAACTATTTTCTCAATGTGAAAAACTGTTATTTAAAAACTTAACCTTAAAAGACTGGCACACAGATTTAGATCCAATTATATTAAATGTCCTAACTGTGCCTTGAAAGACAAAGATTGGCAAACTTTGAAAAATAAACAAAACTATTTACTAGTTATAAGCCAATATCTAAAACACAGAGATACAGAAAAGTTGAAAAGTATAAAAAAAATGTTTTTAATGTGTGGCTTTACTTATTTATTTTAATTTTGTGTCAGAATATTACGGAGGTATAAACATTTGGTTACATAAACTGCTTAGTCAAATTAGTAAGTGTGCCCATAACCCAGAGAGTATGCATTGTACCCATCAGGTGTGAATTTACCCATCCCCTCCTCCCTTCTCCCCTGCTTCATTCCCCACGAGTGTAATTTCCATATGAACACATAAGTGTTGGTCTATTTATAAAAAATTATCATGCAATCAATAACGAAAAGAAAATTGATGTAGCTACACTAGGGTTGGGCTTAAGGCAGTAACTATTATCAGACATGAGGCAGTATTCTTAATAATGACAAAACATTCAAATTACTAAGAAGTAAAATAATTCCAAATTTGCATGCATTTAATAACATGAACTCAAAACAGAGAAAGCAAAAATTTCCACAACTAGAAAGAGAAACAGAGAAACCCCTAACCGGTAGGGACGTTGGCACACTTCTCTCAGTAAGTGACCAAATGAGCAGACAGATAAACATAGTAAGGGTGTAAAAGATATCACAGTAAGCAAAACTGCATAAAACTGTATGTAGAACATTACACTCAACAACTACAGAATACGCAATTTTTTGATTGACTAAAAATCCATACTACTCTCTAGAGGAGAATAAAATCCTTATATCTTTGGAAGTTAAAGATATACTTTTAAATAAAACATGGGTAACTAACAGATAATAAAAATAAGTGATCGGAAAAGACAAATTTCTAGAGAGTTCACTTAAAAAAAATAAAAGAAGGCAATAATAATTATCAAGAACAACAAAAAAGATATCATTACATTTTCTATAGATCTTGAAAAGGTAAGAGAATAGTATGAACAACTTTCTTCAACATATCTCAAATTTGGAGGAAATGGACATATTTCTAGAAAACTATCACAATCAATCACTAATCAAAAGGGACACCAGAAAAGAAATAGACTAGTCTTAATGAAGAAATTGGAATTGTAATTAAAACTTTCCAAAAAAAACACAAAATTAAAAAACTTTAGCCCGTATGGCTTCATTTGTAAACTCTAATTAACAATACTAGTCTTACCCAAACTCTTCCAGATAGTAGAGACAGAGGAAACAGTCCTCAACTTCCTTTAAGAATCTAGCAAAACACGAAAACCAAAACCTAACAACGACATTATAAAAAGAAAAATTATAGGATTTTCTCATTCATGAGCCTGAATTTAAAAACCCTAAAAATACTATGGGCAAAACAAATCCAGCAACATGCAATATCAAACTTAATAGAAAAAAAAAACTTTAATGCTTCCCCTTTGAAATTGCCCACTACCACCACTTTTAGTCAACACTGTAGTGGGGATACCAGTCAGTGAAGGTCCTAGCCTTATTAAAGTAAAAAATAAAAAATATAATGATTTGAAAAGGGAGCAGATAAAAAAGTCTTTCTGTGCAGATTGCATAATTATGTACATAGGGAATAAAAACAAATCTACAGATGAACTATAGCTGTACATAAAGGGAAAATCCAAAAATCCAAACATTGCCATATATCAATCAGTAATAAATCTGAAAATACAATGTATTAAAATAGCATTTGTTATAGCATAAAAACATAACATGTCTAGAAATAAATTTAATAACTATTACAGAAAGCCATATATAGAAAATTATAACCATTATTGAGATAAACTGAAAAGTGGTATATAACCTATGTTAATATGTTAGAAAGCTGAATTTTGTAACATCCTCTCAAAATTGGTCTATAGATTAAATGCAAATCCATAAAAATCTCAACAGGTTTCCTTGCATTTGCTGACCTTCATTAGTAATCAGGGCAATGAAAATTTAAACCGTAACACCACACGATAAACAGGTGCACTAAGAGAATATCGAGGGTGGTGAGGACATAGCAATGAGAATGCTCCTATTTCTCTGGTGGAAGTGTACAGTGATACCATTTCTAACAATACTGAAAATACACAAACCCCATGATCTGGCAATTCCACTGCCATATATATATATATATATATATACTCATCAGAAATGTGTTCGGTGTTTATCAAGAGACACATGAAAGTGTGTCCACAGCAGCATCATTCATGTTGGACCTGAACAGTAGAGGAGAGAAATAATTTGTGCTGAGTTTGTGCAATGATATATTTCAAAGCAGTGATAACCAGTTATAACTATATTTACAAATATAATTTTGAATTAAAAATGCTGGATCCCAAAAGATACCTAGCTGCATAATTCTATTTATGTAAAGTAATGAAAACCAAAGAAAAACAAAAACCCCAAACCAGACAAAACCAAACCTAAAATATAGTGTTCTAGATGCATGAACAGGTGATAGGGTTCTAAGTGAAAATTGTAGTTAACTCTGGGGGTGGAGAGAGGCGGAATCGTGATTGGGAAGGGTACAGTGAGGAGGTTTCTAGGGATACTGGCAGTATTTTATTTCTTGACCTGGATGGTAGTTACATGGATTATGCTTTGTGATAGATAAGTGGGTTGTAGATTTTTGGTTTTTACGCTTTTCTAATGTATGTTGGGTTTCACAAGAAAAAAAATTTTCAGAAAAGAATTATTTGATCATCTATCACCCCTGATGGATGGCTCTGGAGAAAGAAAAAAGAATTACATGATACAGGGATATAGTGCACACAAATTAATATATAATGATGAAAGAAAAATACATAGGACTTTCTCTGAAGGTTCCCAAACCAATTCTCACTGTGAGTCAAAAAGAAAAAAAAAAAAGACTGTAACATTCTTCCCTCTAATAATGTAATTTAAAAATTAAAAAATTTTTACAAAGCTTCAAATTTAAATGTACTACTGGCTGCATAACTAATGAAGGAGAATTAAAACATACCTTGGAGCTGAGTTTAGTCATTGGACTAATATTCATAAGGATAAAATCTTATATTTTCAAATTATGACTCAAACCCACAAAATGAAGGCCAAAAGGAATACACATCTTATTCTCTTCAATCATGGGTATACAAAACACATAGTTTGGTATGTTTTCATGACAGTTGGAGAAGAAAACATAATTTTAGTAAGTTTCAATTAGGATATATCATCACTTATGAAAATAGTGTCAAAAACATGCTTGAGCACATTTGGTGCGTTTGTTACATTAGGTTATTATACTAGCAGCATCTGTTAGAATATTGCGAGATACATTTTTCATAATATAGTATTTTTCACATGAATCTACAGTTAGATAATAAGAGGTGAACCTAATAGCTGCTTATCAACACAGAGGCCACAGGGCCACTCTTGAGACACAAAGTGATACCCAAGGAAAGTGACGAGAAAGGCCTTTCTCATTCCGAAGGAAACACTCCCCACCTTACTGCTGTGGAAATTCCAAGCCCAAGAAACACAAGAAGACTAAGACCTTTGTTGATCACATTCTACTATAGTAAGCCCTGCTGAAGTACAGTAGTGTTTAATAGAAAAAAAAAAAAAAACCTCTTCTCTGAAAGAGTTCATACTGAATTTGTACGGCAGAGAAAGTGCTAATCTCATGGCCTGTCCACTGACATTACTGTGACTGCCCATTTAATCCTGGTAGAGTTCTGCAGTCCGAGGAGATCACTTGGCACAATAAGCACTGCACAGAGTAACTACTACAGACTAACTGTAGTAAAAGCAAATTAATACAGATACAAGATGCTCCAGTGGCATCTTCCTCAGACTATTCCTCAGGGCATGCTGCTGCATTCAGTAGATATTCAAGACTCTCTACCATCCACCATCCACTCCCTCTGCAGAACCCATCATTAATCTACTTGCATAGGTGGCAGTAACTGCAGGTGATTAACCCAAAGTCAAACAAATTCTGATCATAATTAGGTGTACTTAAAGGAATAGTCCAGGCTCCCCAAAGTAGAACTTCTTCCCATCTTGCATAATATTTTATTTCTTTGTAATACTTTCCTTCCTTCCCTGAGTCTTCTGCCCTAGGGCGAGGATTATAAGCAATTCTGTGGGAGTAGAGAAAATCTAATTTTTCAGAGAAATGAATAAACTCTATGTCTTTGCCACAACCAGAATTAGTGCTTAAGGCAGCCATTGCATTTCCTTAATGGTATTAATAGGTTAAAAATAGGTGGGAACTTGTAAATATACGTATATAGAAAAACTAGAGGATTAAAAATACAACAGGATTCCTATTAAGGAAATGTACTGGGATTTTTATTAATATTAAATTTATTCCAGCTTACTTGTAACTACTTATACTCAATATTTCTCGGGTGAAACTGCTGAACTGTACAATAATTACTATAAATCTGGATAACTTCTGTGGCACTTATGCTCAGGATAGCTAGGAGGTTGCACTTAGTTTTTAATTTTATGTATATATGAACTGTTCCCATTATGCTTTACTGAAAATGGGGCAACGAGGGTACAGAGGTGGAGTGGGAGGGAAATAACCTGCTGAAAGCTGGAGCTGCCCTGAGTGGTGAGTCCTGCCTGCAGGG
>NW_003852573.1:718790-722761 GCF_000181295.1 Otolemur garnettii | reverse complement strand
GGAGAAGATAACCAGAGGCAATTTCAAGAATGAGAAAAACTGAAATTGCTCCAAATCTCACTCCCCTTACCCCCTTCATCCCACAAATCCAGTGTAAAGGAAAGCTAGTTTATGTTTCTGTAGGGTTTGTAAAAATCCAAGTTAATCTAAAGGATCGGCTATTGAGGTGAGCTATGGATGGATAGCTTAAATTTCACAATGGTGTCGGAAGCCAGTCTGCCTAAAACAGGAAGCTTTAGCAGGATACTTTTGGTTGCAAGTGACAGAATATCCAACTTTAACTGGCTAAAGCAACATGAGGGAACTTCCTGGCTTAAGTAGCATAGCAGTTTCTACAGTGGTAGCTTCAGGCATTCACTGGTCCGTGCTTCAACACATGTCACTAGGAATCAGTTCCCCTTTCCCTATTTCTCAGGTTTGTTACCCACTCTTCACTTCATTCTCAGAAGACTCTTCTTTCCTAGTTGTCAGCAGTTCTGAGTATGTGAAGAAAAAGGAAAACAGCTCTGCTTAAACCAAAACCCCAGGACTTGCTCTAGTTAGGGCCTAAGTGATTTAATTCTAGAGCTCTGGAATAAAGGCTGCTTCAGCAGAAGTGCAGGGGCACGCTGATCCCACAAGCAAAATCTGGGCACTATGGACACAAGAAAAAGTTTTAGATGCGAGGTAGAAAAGCAGCTGTCAACTACAGAGCCCATTCAGCTGAGCTGTTTGTTCCTGATTTTTTCCCCTTTGTCTTCCGGTGGGGACTAGGACCCATGTTATTAGGGAGCTGGTGATGCTGGTGCTGTGGCTCCAATTGTAATGTTTCTCCTCAGCTCTTTGGTTTGGTGCCTTGCAGGAACCAAGGAAGAGGAAAGATGGTTCAAGGAAAGGGCCTGTTACTACACTTATAGAGCCTAGCTTTGACATTCAGCTAAAACAGAAGTAGAAAATTTTCTCTTCTTTCATAAGCCCTCTCTATTAACACTAAAATATTAATGTATCTGGCAAGAAGGTTTGAGATGGAAGAAAACCAGTAAAACAAAACCAAAACATTTTATATCAGTAGCATCTGCCTATACAGCATCAGGTGGAAATTGTCATGAAAAAAATCCCTGCTCTGATCGAAATTTATATATATGTATGTGTACACATGTATATATATACACACACATACTGTTTTTTGCTATATTCAATATGAACATATTTGATCTGGCCTTTTGCATATATACTTATAAGTGAGGTTGATTTATAAAGTTTACAAGTTTCTTTTCTCATGCTTTCCTGAAATAATATCTATTTGAGGAATATGTGTGTGTGTGTGTGTGTATATATATATGCATATGTGTATACTTGCTGTTGAATTCAATTTAAAAATGTTTAATTTAGGATTTCTGCATACGTTTATAAATGAGATTGGTTTATAATTTTCATTTCTCATGTTATTCTTGTCTAATTGGTGTTAAAATTAGGCAAGCCTAGAAACAGAAATTGGGTACCTTTCCTTTTCTTTTCATTCTGTGAAATAGTTTATGTAACAGAGAAGTTACTTGTCCATTGAAATTGGGTAAAACTTGCTTCTAAAACTCAACCACTATTTTTTCTTTCTCTTAAGAGACCTTTTGATTACTGATTGAGTTCAATATTTTCTTTTCATGTTTTCTATTATTCTTAAATCATTTTTTTAGAAATTTGTATTTTTTAAGAAAATCGCTTATTTTATCTATGTTTTCAAATTTATTTTCCTAAGAGTTATTCTCTTGTGATTTTGAAATCTTCACTGAGTGGGGGGATGTATCTTCCTTTTTATTTGACATGGTTTCTTTTTCTTTCCTGTTCACTATCTCCAGGGGGTTATCTATTTTATCAGTAATTTCAAAGAACCAGATTTTGTTCTAAACTTTCTAATTTTCCTTTAACTTCTACTCTCTTTTCCTTTCCTAACTTCTTGAGTGGAAGAACGCTTAGCTGATCAGCTTACATCGTTCTTATCTTACAAATATATTTAAAGCTATACATTTCCCTTATAATATTGATAGAGCTAAACTCCACAAATATTGTTTCATTTTTATTGGCATCTAAACATTTCTAATTTTCATCGTTTTATTCTCTGACCCTGAGTTAATTAAAAAGTTTTCTGTTTGTGTGAGTATCCAAAAATCCACGTTTTGAGGGGTAGAAGGGATTGCCTCTTTTACCTCCCTCCTATTATTTTACCCCTCAATCACGGACTTTCAGCTAAAAACAATGCACACCCTCTGGGCCATCTGCTTGCAGTGTTCTCTCCTCAGATATGCACAGGGTTAAGCCCTCACCTCACCCAAGTCTTTGCTCACAAGTCACATTTCCAGTGAGTCTTACCGTCGCCCTTATTTAAAGTTCCATCTTCTTTCCTAACAGTGTTCTTCATCCTGCTCATCTTGTTTCTTTTCTGTCAGTACTTATCGTCTGCTTATACACCACATAGTGATTCTATTTACCGTGTTTACCTCTCTCTTCCTTCCCTATATAGAACTAATGAAGGTCAAAACCTTTTTCTGTTTTTCATTAATGTACACTGACACTGATACTTGGAACAGTATCTTGCATGTAGTATGTGTCTAATGTATGTTCAATGTCTTTTTTTTTTTTTTTTTAAGACAGTCTTATTCTGTGCCATGGGTAGAGTGCTGTGGTGTTCCCAGCTCACAGCAACCTCAGTCTCTTAGGCTCAAGTGATCCCCCTGCCTCAGCCTCCTGAGTAGCTGGAACAACAACAGGCACCTACCACAATGCCCAGATAGTTTTTCTGTTCTTAATACAGATGGCGTCTCACTCTTGCTCAGACTGGTCTGAACTCTTGAGCTCAGGCAATCCACTGGCTCGGCATCCCAGAGTGCTAGGATTATAGGCATGAGTCACTGTGCCTGGCCTGTTGAATGAATTTCTAATTTCATTGTAATGTGGTCAAAGAATGAAGTTCACATGATATTGATTCTTGATATTTGTAGAGAATACCTTTGTGGCGTAGCATATGGTTGACTTGTGTAAATGTTCTATGAATAAAGGAAGTGAATATTTTTAATTTATTGGGTGAAGATCTCACAAGAATCCATTAAATTAAAGGTTGCTGAAATTGTCAATATCCTTACTAGTATTTTCTGCTTAATCTATCTCTACTTATTTAAATGTTTCTCTACTTATTTAAATCTATCTCTACTTATTCTAAATGTTTAACAATCTCCTGGCTCACCATTGCTTCTTCCATTTCTTCCTCTAGAATTCATTATTTTTCTTACAAAGAATGTGCTTTAGTAATTATTCCAGCAATGATCTATAGGTGTTCTCTCTTGGTTGTTGAAAATACATGCAAGTCTGCCCTCTCTCGTAAGTGATAATTTGGGTGCTACACCATTCCAAGTTGGTTGTTACACTGCCTTGGCACCTTACTGACGTTATGCCACTGCAGTGCCTTCTGGCCTTCATTGTGGCTGCCGAGAAGCCTGCTGTTAGTCAAACTGTCGTTCCCTTGTATTTTCACTGCGATAGCTTTTATCATGTTGTCTGGTGTTTCATCTTTTCACTGAGATTTTTATGGGTGTGGTCCTATTTAGGACCAGTGCTTTCTTAGTCCAATGATCTATGTACTCTTTCAAATATTGTCTCCTTTTTTGTCTCTTCTTCTGAATTTCTTATTAGAAAATATGCTTAACATTCTCATTCCACCCTCCAAAACTTTCATGTATTTCATTGACTCTATTTTTAATACTTTTTCTTTCTAGAAGTTCCATATGGTTATTATTTAAATCTGCCTCTTTCCCCACATTGTCTTTTTCTTTCCTTGTGGTTTCTGTGACTTCTTTTAACTCTTTATTCTTTTAAAGTACTAGATATTCATTTACCATCTCTCTTTTTTTTAGAGACAGAATCTCAGTTTGTTGCCCCTGGTAGAGTGCTGTGGCGTCACAGCTCACAGCAACCTCCAGCTCTTGGGCTTAGGCAATTCTCTT
>NW_003852573.1:717575-717993 GCF_000181295.1 Otolemur garnettii | reverse complement strand
AACATCATTCTTTATTTTTATTTATTTATTTATTTTGCAGTTTTTGGCCAGGGCTGGGTTTGAACCTGCCACCTCCAGCATATGGGACCGGTGCCCTACTCCTTTGAGCCACAGGCGCCGCCCCGGAAAGATGAAATTTCAAGGCACATGAGGATAAAATGCCTTTAAGGGGTTTTATGGGAGAAAAAAGGTGGCTGTGAATAACAGAAACTATATTCCTGAGAAGTGATAGTTACAATTGGTCATAAATGGATTTCAGTAAGCATGGGGAAGGGTTCTTCACACGAAGAGATTTTGAGCTAAGGCTCTAAAGTGAGTAGCATGTTTGGTAAATGGAAATGATCTGGCGTGGCTGGTGTATACGGGGAGGTGTGGAAAACACCGCTAGAAAAGAAGATTGAAACCAAACACTAGTTGC
>NW_003852573.1:713351-717418 GCF_000181295.1 Otolemur garnettii | reverse complement strand
GGTAAGAAAAACTGGACCTATTCTGTAAGCAGTGGAAGTAAGAGAGGCATTGTGAACTGGGAAGTAACACGTTCAGATATGTATCTTCAAAAAATAACATAAGGTCAAATGTGTGGCATGACTGAGTGCTTGGGCAGGTATCACAATTTACTTAGCTAATTGATAAGTCTCTATGATGACATCTGTAATCTATCTTTCTGTACATTTTACATTCTACGTGAAAAATTTTTCTTTTTACTCAGTAGCAAAACACAGACTTTAAAAATATATTTTATTATAATCAACCTTTAAGATCTAGAGGGAGTAACCATGTAAGATTTTTGTAACCTAACAGCTTTAGCATATATAAAGAACTAAGAATTTTATTTCAATATTATCTGATCCCCTGATTTCTATCAAATTTTTAAAATCTGCAAAAGTCTGCCTGTTCTCAGACATCTGAGTAACTAGTGACACATCTTGAGATTATTAAAGTACTAAAGACTCTGTACCCCAGAAATGTCCTCACATACATTATCTGGAGGAGGTTTGAGCTGTTAAAATTGGTCACTAAGCTTAGAGAATGCTAGAATCAGTTATTCCCATGCAAGTTGTTGTATTCTAAATGTGTTAAATATTCTTGTAAATAAATTTGTGTTAAATGAGATGGTCTGAACCTATGTTTTTAGCATAAATATGTATGTTTTTACTATCATAAAACTAAGTGGAATGCCAAGTAGACTATAAGAGCCCCACAGTATTTCTGAATGTATTTTATGTTTTAGATTACGTTCTATTATCCATAGACCACTGGTTTTCCAATTGTGGTTAGTGAAATCTATTGAATTTCATTTTCAAAATATAATTTTAACTTTTTAAAAAATAGAAGCAATAAAGTGCAAAAATGAATAAACTAGAGCTTTTCCTGGTAAGAAAAAGCAAACTTTGAAATCATTTTTCTGGGGGTCTGTTGGTTATGGGAATGTGGCTTTAGCAAAGTATTTAGACTCTCCCTAGTTAACATTTATGTAAAAAAATTGGAATATCTATGTTTACTTCTTTAGTAGTTATCCCACTTATTAACATTTAGAGAACACTGACACATTTTATTTTTATTGCCTATTAAAAGAATCTTGGACTAAAGATTCACTCCTCATTTCTGTTTGAGAAATGACTGAGAATTGTAGAGCAAGTTTTTTTTTTTAAAGTTGCCATTTATAATTCCTTATTTATGTGAATCAGAATTATTTTCTTCTAAATTTGAGTAATTAAGACAAAAGAAATAAACTGGATTGCATTTCAGAGCAACAGTAAGACAAAAATTTATTTATCAGTAATTGTACAATTGTAGTTGTCTTACTTATAGTAAGATAATGAGTTTATGTGTAAGTGCTAATATTCTGTCATCTGTATGACCTTGGAGATGTTTTAGAATATCTTTTAGACTCAGTTTCCTCATCTGTAAAGGAATACAGTAATTGTACTCCTGTGGATTTTAGTGTCATCCAAAAAACCCTGTGAATTTCAGGGTTTGATGTGACATGTAAACTATTATAAAAGTAAGATTTTTGTTAGTAAAATATCGCCTTTATCTGCCTTATATTTTGGGGTTATAAAAAATATTTCATTTGAAGTTAAGGGTTTGAATGCTTGAAAAACTTGAAAACCCTTGCACCACACTTTGTATCTTGTTTCCCAATGGTCAAATGACCAGATTCTAACCATTGTTAAGATTGTGCTGCCCCCTGCCGGTCCAGTTTTCAAGACGTCAAACCTTATACTTTAGTATGACAGTTTAGTAACCCTATATGCTGGAGAATAATAATCATGTAGATAATAAGATATTGAAAACAGCTCTAAATAACATATGATATGTCAAGACACTGAAGTACAAACAATAAACAATCTGAAGGTGGGAACAAATGACCGTATATACTCTCAACTGTTTAACAAATTCAGATATCCAATTCCAAATAACCACTACGACTGCTATTTACTGTTCAATGTTACTGATGCCTAGTGGAAAATTAATAAAACATATACATTTTTGGCTTAAATTAAGTATTCATCAGTAAGTATTTTCCTGATTCTTTCACTGAATTAACAGCAACTTGGTCTTTATTTCCCCATATTAGAAGCATTTGTATTGTGGTTGGTTGCAATGTATGAAAATTACATTTCCCGTGAATTATATTTTCTAAATCTTGGGCATCTTCCATTTTTTAATCTTACATAACCAATCAGATATATCTTGGTAATATTTTTTCCAGAAAGCATCTCAAAATTGGCTCTTCCTTACTTCTAATACTACCCTAATATTCTTATTACCTAATAGTGCAAAGATCACTTGACAAGAAATTAAAAGAGCTCGGTGCAGCTCTACCTGTTGCTAACCCTAATAATTGCAGGTAATTTACCTATCAAGAATCTAATTTTTCTCCATTATAAAACAGAGGTTCTTTTTCATGTCAAGATTATGAGAGCTAACATATAAGTGCTTTGAAATTTGATATTTATTTGAAATTTATTGAAATTTATTTCTATAATGCAATTGCATCTTAGTTATCTTTCCCCATTCTAATGCTTCTTATACACCACATGTGCTTGTCATGGATGTACACAGTTGAAAATGGAGAATGGGAGGAGTGAAGAAAACAGTCACAGAGAGGTCTCCTATAGGCTCAACTAGGTCATTCTCCACGCCCACTCCATCTGTTACTTCCTTTTGATTCTTTGAAATTTTGGCCTCTCTCTTTCGATAATGTTCTTAGGTCTTCCTTAATTGTATGGTCATTTTGGATCAGCTTATCACATTCTAGCTCACCAATTATCATGCCAGGATAAAGACGTCAGACATTTGTAAACTAGATTTCCATAAAATTTGTTTTGATGGTGACACACTTCTATTAAAAAATACTTAATGGCAGAATGGAGAAGTAGGGACCTCTGAAAGTCTGCTCATGCATAAAAGCAACATGAACACTGCTAAAAATTGTCAAAAAACTTTTTCAGAACTCTGAACTAACCAAAGGCTTGCAATAATCCAGTAAGTTTATTTATTCAACAAAAATGTCTAAATATTGTAGAACAAGCTTTATGGCATCTTATATACAACCTTACTCCCATCTCCGCTCCCCAGTTTCATGGTAGCCTTGAAAGCCAACAGCCTTATAACTATGGTGGTTGTGAAAACCAGCAGCCTAGCCGACAGTGGAGGAGGAAGAAGGAGTCTTCTCCTTGAAATCCCAAACCCCAGAAAATTGTCATTATTTGACTTGTCTGACAGCTCCCTGAAAAGTTTCTTTCTTAGATTTGCCTTGATTGTCCTTGACTCAGAGATTGATCTGTGTGAACAGGTGTATCTTCAGGACAATTGTCATAAACAACCACAGCAAATGTTGAAACTGCAAGTAAGGCCATGTGCATGCCCACAAAGACCTAGAAGGTTCTAATCTCTCATTTCTGGCTGATCTTGCTGCTCTATAACATCCAAAAAGGTCACAGAACTTTAAGTAGGATAGGCATTAGGCATAAATGTAAAGAAAATAGTCTATACTGTAGAAAATACTCTCCTCACCTAAGCTCAGGAGTTTGAGACCAGCCTGAACAAAAGCAGGACCCGGTCTCTACTAAAAACGGAAAAAACTGTCTGGGTATTGTGGTGGGCATCTGTAGTTCCAGCTACTTGAGAAACTAAGGCAAGCGAATCACTTGATCCCAAGAGTTTGAGGTTGCTGTGAAGTGTGATGCCCTGGCACTCACCCCAGGATGACAGAGTGAGACTCTGTTTCAAAAAAAAAAAAAAAGGAAAAGAAAAGATATGAAAATATATGTGTACTCAAAATATACTAAGAAAACTAAAAGAATTAAAAAGAGAGAAAGACAAATAAAATGTATGTTAATAGAGACTTCACTATCTCATTCTCGACATTAAATACAATAACAGAAGATCAATAAGAGAAGATTTGAACATTATAAACCAACTGCATCTGAAAGTATTTACAGAACACAGCCAACTACACAGTCTTTTCAAATGTACATGGAAAATTCTCCATGGACAGACCAGAACAGACTGCATCATCTATAGC
>NW_003852573.1:688438-712765 GCF_000181295.1 Otolemur garnettii | reverse complement strand
AGTATAAAAGAAGAGTCATCACTACTGACCTTTCAGAAGTAAAAAAGATTGTAATGGGAATGCTACCTACAATTCAATGAGTTAGGCAACATAAATAAAACGGAAAAATTCCTAGCAAGACATTAACTGCAGAAAGGAAACCTGAATACACCTATAACAAGTAAAATTAGTAATTTTTAAACTTCCCACAAAGTAAAGCCAGGCCCAGATGGCTTCACTGGTAAATTCTACCTATTGAGAGTTGACTGTGTTACACCCCAAAGGAAATGTTCATGACAAATAGATCAGAAATATAATTCAGAGTCCAAAAATAAAAATTTACATTGACCTTCAATTTGGTTTCAACAGGGGTGTCAACATAATTAAATAAAAAAAGGAAACACAAAAGATGTTGATACAATCGGATATCCACATGTAAAAGAATTACCTTAAACTTCTCCCTCACACTGTAGAAAAAAAATTAACTCATGATGTCTTAAATTTAAGAGCTAAGATGATAATGTTATTAGAAAATATAGAAGTAAATCTTTGTCAAGACGTATTAATTTCATAGGCATGGCACTAACAGGACAAGTCACACAAGGAAAAATAGATAAATTAAACATGTGGTACACAGAACATCATCAACAAAGTGAAAGGACAACAGAATGGGAGGAAATATTTCCAAGCCGTTTATGTGTTTAGGGAATTGTTTCAGAATATGTAAAAAACTATTACATTTCATAAAGAAAGAGACAAATAAATTAAAAAATACGTGTAAGATTTTCATAAAGAAGATAAACAAATGAGCATATAAGCATATGAAAAGATGCTCAATATCATCAGCAACTAGGGAAATGCAAATCAAAACCACAACTGAGATTCCACACAGTTTACATCTGTGTGTAAACAGATTTACACACAGTAGGATGAATAGAGAAAGACAGATAATAACAAGTAGTGGGTAGGATGAAGAAAAATTAGAGCTATCATACATTGCTGGTGGAGTATAAAATGACACAGCTACTTTGAAAAACTGGCATTCTCTAAAATGTTAACAATAGAGTTAAGAAACAATTCTAGAATAAGGTGAACAAACCAGAGAAATGAAGATGTACAGCCACACGACAACTGTACGCAAGTGTTTAGTGCTGCGTTACTCAGAGAGCTTAAAATGGAAAGAACCTCAATGCCAACTGACTGATAAGTGGACCAACAAAATGTGGTCTACCCATTTTCAGTGATATTACGAAGCCAAAAAGGCAAGGAAGTATGGAGACATGTTAAAACATAGAAGAGCGCTGAAAACATGTGACGTGAAAAGAAGAAGTCAAACATAAAAGGCGGCACGTTACATGATTCCCTTAGTATAAAATGTCCCAAAGAGGCAAAACCATAGAGACAGAAAGTACACTGGTGGTTGCCACTGGCCGTGATCGCTAATGGGTACGATTTTCTCTTTAGAAAATAATGCTTGCGGTAACAGTATTCTTTGAAAAAATTAAATCTTATTTCAAGCTCAAACCTATGAAACAGGTTTAAGTATACCATCATATTGGTATATCAAATTTATACCAATATGTTATGGAGATCAAATTAATAATAAACTGTTGATAAAGATTAAATTTGATATTCAGGTGTGTGGGTGACAGCAGTTTTATAATAACTTGAAATCCAGTGTTTGTGTTTTATGTACAATATTGATAAAGAATAGGTAAGTTGTGAATTACCTTGGTTTGCAATGTCAGAACATTAATACATTGAACTAGCCAAGAAAGGTAAGAGATAAAGTTATGAAACATTAAAGAAAATTTTCAAGTTAAATAATTATAATCATCTAAATTTTAAAGTAGAACTATTCTGAATTTACTCACGTCATTTAAACTACCTGATTACTACGTCAAAGAAAAACATTAACTAGTATTGGCTATTATGCACAAATTTAGTAACATTTTAATGGCAGACATTTATAGGACTAAATTAAACAATACTTTAAAATTCCAAGTGATAATATTCCAAAACAAGGTCACAATTATAAAAATTTTAAACATCTATAGGTATATGGTAAGAATGGTTTAATTAGTGGATCTATAAAAATAAGGGTAGGCAGTGAATTAATATGTAAACAGTTTCCAAAAGATTAAAAGTTACTTTACAGCATATGTTTCTATTGATATTTATCACTTTAAAATATAATTTTTAAAAAAATTTGAAGCACACATTTCCAGAATCCTAGAGCATTTCTATGGAACATAGTTCAAATCTATTGTTATCAGCATGCTTATAGTAAAGATGAGAAAAGTAAGGCCTGAGAGGTAAAATATCTTTCAGAAAGTTCCCTGCCAGAAACAGGCTAAGACTCAGGATTCTAGACTCTCAATTCTGAGAGTCTTTTTACTAACAAGTCTAAATGTCTCATTCTGATTTTGAGGATCTTCATAATCTTGGTGCAACCTCATATTCATTTTCACTGTTTTCCTCCCTATGTGTCCTAAGAGTAGTGAGGCTGCCACCTTTTGAGCAAGGAAGGGTGCCAGCAGCATGGGGATGATGATCGTGGTAGGGGCATGACAAGAATGTAAGCACAGGAGATGGAGGCGGCAGAGGACCCTCAAGCTTCCTCTTCAGAGTTCCTGTTACTGTTTGGAATGGCTTTCAGTGGAGACTGATAAAAATTATGGAATTAGATGGAAGTTTCTTCAAACCTGCTCATCACACTGACACAAATTCTTTTTTTTTTTTTTTTTCAATCTTCTTGCCTCAGTTTTTCTATTTTTAATAGAAACAGAGTCTCATCTTTGCTCAGGCTGGTCTCAAACTCGTGAGCTCAAGCAATCCACCTGCCTCGGACTCCCAGAGTGCTAAGATTACAAGCGTGAGCCACTGTGCCAGCCACAGGTTCATTTTTATAAACTGTTGAGGCACACGTTACCAGAAACCATAAAGCATTTCTGCAGAACATAGTGCAGGTCTAAAGTTCCTGCCATCTGACTATACCACCCCTTCCCTCTCAGCCATGTTTTCTACTGCTAATCATCTAGTGAAGCCTGCTCATGTACTTAAGGTATCCACCTGGCCCAGGGACTGCCCTTTGTCTTAAGCTCTCTTGGACTTAATGTGACGTAAAGTGAATTAAATTTCAACATGAATGACCCTTCTAAAATCCTGAACACTAAATGATTGGATTTTCTCTTTATTGATTTCTCCCTTCCAATCTCACTATTATAATACAGTAGAATTTCTACAACTTGTCCATCTAAGGGACTGTAACAAACTAGTCAACATATGGAGATAGTCAACATAAAGAAGTAGGCCTGATATCTGTGATACATGTCTAGTCTATAAAAATTAGGTCAACTTATGTAGGGATGGTCAACCATGGACATTCTACTGTATTTCTTGGACCTCAGCATCACCAGAGGTTATAGGTAGGTCTGCTAACATTAAGTAACAGTGTCAGGTGCTGACTATATCATTTACTCATTATTCTCAGAATGCCATATTTTCACTGGACTTCTAGTCCCATGGCCCTATACTTACAGTTCATTAACTCCTTCCTGTCTTCACTTCCTCCCCTATTAAGTTTGTATTCCAAGTATTGCTTGGAATAAGTATTGCTTCCTCTCCTACGAGTTCAATAATTCTCTTACAAAAGCCTTAAACTTCCTTGTTTCTCTGTCCAACATACTTGTCTGGCTGGCAAAATGCTACCTTTGAATGATCCTAATGTCTTCTTGACTATCCTGTGGAAAACATCACACATTGGAATGGATTGGAACCATGTCTGGCCATCATCTGGTTATATTCATAACCTGGTTATGAAAGCCCATGCAGTGAGAATAAAATGGAGTCAATGAGGCTAGGGTGGACATGACACAGCTGGTCTGGTTGGTTTAGGTCCTAAGTGACCTTCACCTCCTGCTCATGTTGTTTTATAAATTTAGCTCCCACCCTAAAGATGTCCATCTCCAATAGTTTAGGAAGACTGATTTAGGAAACTGACTTTTGAATTGGAAATGTTGTAACAGATGATCACTGAGTTGTGCTGATTATTATTTAAAATAAAAATCAATGTGGTCTTTTCTTTGAATCGTTATGTATAAAACTGAGATTCTGGAAATGGAAGAACAGAACAGTCTTAGAGAGGCTACACTCTCTGTTCTCCAGAATCACCGGCCTTCTGACAAAGTTCAGTGGACCTATCCCCATCTCTGTGTATTGGCTGATAGTGACTGATGGCCAGACACTCTTTGTCCGGTAACAGTTATACCTCTCTAATAAATGTACTTTTTAATTTTCTGAATGATTATAAATCTTCCCTTCTCCTAAAACAAGTTGACCCAGTCTCTTTTCTCCATCTTGCCTCCTGCTTCCCACACACACTCCTCCATGTGTGAAAACTTCCTGCCAAAGTTATCCATAAACTTTCCTACATCTGTATCCTTTCCTTGTTTCTTACTATTATAAGAGGAAACATTCTTTATTTATCTGTCCAATTTCTTTGCTTGTTGTCTGGATCCAATTTTCTCCAGCCTTCTTAAAAACACTATGTTTCTGTCTCCTATCCTATATATCAGTCTTCACTGAATTTGTCTCACTCATACTTGAGTATGCTCAAGTTTCACTCATGTTTTAACAATTCTTTCTGAATCCCAAACTACCTAGGGCCAAGGAAAGAAGTACTGGAAACAATTAGGCAGAACAATTCCCAGAATACGTCACACTCTGAATAGCCAAAGTGGAGAAAACAAATATAATATATTGAGTACTTAGAAGGAAATTGCCTGAATATAGGGGCCAAATTAGTCCTAGAATAAAGAATGTCTATTTTTTTTATAGCAAAACTTAAAGGCAAGTCTCAAAAGGATCAATCTGTTTTCAAGCAGCCTGACTGTATTCAAGACAAAGTTCAAAATTATGAGAAAACAAAAGAATTCAGCACCCAACAACGTAAGATCCACAATATCTGGCATTCATTAAAAAAGAACCAAGCATGCAAGGAAAAAGGAAAATAAAACCCATAATAAGGGGAAAAGTCCATTGATAAAAACTGACCCAGAAGTGACATGGGTGATAAAATTTGTAGCAATGAACAGTAAAAGAGCTATTACCATATAAACAGGCTCCACAGTTCAAGACAATAGAAGAAAGCATGGGCATGTTAAGGAGAAACAGAGTAGGTCCCAAAGAGACCCAGATTTAACTTGTAGAGACTAAAAAATACATCGATGATGATAAATGCTCTGGATTGGATTACCGACATAGTAGACACTGCAGAAGAAAAGATTAATGAACCTGAAGACATAACAACAGAATCTATCAAAAATTAGACCAGAGAGAGAACATACAGCAAAAAATTAGGAATAGAGCATCAGCGACCTGTGGGACAACTCCAAAGGATATCATACATACTATAAATCAGAGTCTCAGAAAGGGGCCAGCGTGTCAGAGTTAATAGATGAAGAAGTAATGGCATAAAAGGCCCCCCAATTTAGTTGAGACTATAAACCCAAAGATCTGAGAAGCACCATAACCCCAAACAGCAAGATTTGATATATGTGATGAACTTCCAGCTCCTTGCTTTATCAACTGTTTGTATAGTGGTGTTATAATATGATTTGGGGAATGCAGGAGGCACAGAAACATGGTTAAGGGGAGGGACAGAAAGGAGGCTGATATTGTGTATGCTGAATTTGCACAACATACTAAAGGTATGAGGTTTTAAAAACACACAGTGCGAAGTGTTTTACAAATGATTTCTGTATGGGTCCAACTAAGGCAAGAAACATAGCTACACTAGAATCCAGAAGAGGCTGGGGGACTTCTCAGTACCACGGATAGTTCCACCACTCAAACAGTTTCTTTCAGTCTTTAATTCCAGAAGGCCAAAACTTATATCTAGCTGCAATACCCAGAAGTTTACACCTGGTGACGATTTTATAGACACCTGGAAAGAGGAAAAATTTTAATTATTTGTGACAAAGACTATGGTTACATCTGTATAACTGGTTAGTATATGTGTACTTTAGTGGATATCATTATCATCAGCATCCATATAATCATTATCATTATTATCACAGACCTCACTGAGAGACTGTTGAGGGATCAATAACCTGCAAAACCTATTAAATCCAAGCAGGGTGACAGGGTGAGGAGGGCATCCTCATAGAGGAGTGGCACCCAAGCCTAAATGGGACAAATAGGGTGTCCATAGAGAGGTGCCCTTGCATGGGATGTAAGAGCCTTAGCAAGAGAAGACAGACAACTCATTGAGGCACTGGTAGACATAAAATGGGTTGTCAGAGCATTCACAGGGGGAGGAGGACATCCATTCAAAGGGGGAGGCAGTGCAGGTGTCAGATCCCCAGTAGGGAGTAGAGTGTTTCCACAAAAGGGGGGTTTAATGTATCAGAGCCCAAGCAGGGTAAGGCAGGTGTCCTGTGTGGCCTATAAAGCCTGTACAGGATCACGACAAGGGGGACAGCTGGGGCATGGGGGTGCATACTGACTGATATAGCTATGAGAGGCCAAGCACAATGAGGACTTTATGTGGGAGGAGAAAAATGACACAAGGAGTTGGAACCCGAGTTCTGGGATGAGGGCATCTGTAGGGAAGAAGCTATGGCTGCAAGAGAAGACTGGTTACATCCAAAGGGACTGAGCAAGGAAGTTAATACATTAAGAATAACAGGAGCCATACTTCTCCACTATCAAAGAAGGTAGTTAAAAATATAAAAACAGAAAATTAATATGAACTCTTTGATGTTGAACTGAAATCAGTAGTCTCTCAATGTGAATGCATGGATTTCAACACTTAATAGATATAGAAATAAATATGTGTAAATATTTTATCAATAGAATAAAAATAATAAAAAAGAAGAGCAGTATTTCATAAATCTTGCCTCTGTGATAAAGTGTTATAGGCCATTCAAGATACTTAAATGATACGTATCACTATGATGTAAAGACATCAAAAATTTAATTTTATTTCATATTTTATAACAATTTCTACTGAAGATTATCCATACAAAAAAAGAGAAAATTAAAAAGAAATTGTTCGTGAAGAATATTCACAGGGATAACATGGATTATGAAGATAATGAACTGTGAAGGTCCACTAAAAGGAGACCAAATCAAGCTATCCTTAGGAAAAAAATGGGTACAAAGTGGCAGTGGTGGTGGTGATGGTAGTAAGTGAAAGTAGTAGTGACGATGATATTAATCTTATTAACAACTAATGTTTACTGTGTTCTTACTCAGTGCCTGGTACTGTGCTAACTACGCAAATTAAAATCTTTAAACACATTCTCGCTAAGCAATTAGGTGATGATTAGCAATGATGATTTCAATTTAAATTTATAAATACCTTGAGTTTCAAATTTCCTTTCTTAAATTTTAAAATGACAGTAACAATTCTTTTATGCCACAAAACAGACTATCTGAAAATTAGTTCTGATGCAAATTTCAAATGTTACGGATAAGATGCTAACAAATGAAATGGCAAACTATGATTTATGTGTTCATTAAAATGTGTATAGAAGGATATTTCTAAGAATCGTAATGCAACTTCACAGTGAATTCTCTAGCTTCTTACGTTACTTAACACAATGTTATTAGTATTGTTTTGTACATATTCTCATAGAGCATTAAAAGCAGTTCCCAGGAAATGAAATGTTAATAGCTATAGAAAGAGCAATGATTTTTATTTCACTTTATCACAGCATGCTATTTTGGAACAAATCTTTTAATGCATCTTCATTCCTTCTGTCATTTTACAGTGCAAATTTTACAACAGTATAGGTAGAAATACACTTGAGGGACAGTTAATGAGCCACATGGCATATTTTCCCAAACTCATGTTCCCAAAAGACCAATAAAGTTAAGGAAATGATGAATTTGCCGGGCATTTTTTTGTTTGTTTTGTTTTTTGAGAAAGGGTCTTGCTATGTCATCCAGGCTAGAGTGCAGTGGCCTCATCATAGCTCAATGCAACCTTGATCTTTTGGGCTCAAGTGATCCTCCCTCCTCAGCCTCTGAGAGGGTGGACATCCCCATGCGTGGCTAATTTTTCTGTTTTATGTAGTGATCAGGTCTTGCTCTTGCTCGGGATGGCTTCCAACTCCGGGCCTCGTGTGACCCTCTCACCCTGGCCTCCCAAAGTGCTAGGATTACTGGAGTGAGTAACTACCACACCCAGCCCCAAATCTGTCAGTTTCCATTAAATTTAGTTATGCTGTCTTCAGTGCCACCATAAGCTTCATTTAAATAAACTGAATCCAAAGAAAATCTGATCTATAATATTCCATGTTATATATAATGAATACTGATAAAGACTTCTTTATGGTCATAATAACCTTAATTCCTTTTAAAATGCTTTTCATCTTTTTCTGTTCTCAAAATACACCAAGATTCTAATGCATCAAGGAGATAAATAATTTTAATATTTAACAAAATATCTGAAAAGTAAAATTTTGAAAGAAGCTAAACGCAATGAAATGGTTAACCTCTACTGATGATAAATAATTGCTTCTTTCCATTCATATCTATTTCAAACTGCTCAAAAAAAGTCCAGTTCTTAGTACAAATAAAGTATTTTAGTTAAAGCTATCTGTATTAAATATACTTTTTAATAGTTTAGTTGGTTGCAATTTGAGCAGAGACTTGTCTTAACAAGTCTTATAATAGAGTTTTCTGAATGATACAGTTTCATGTTAAATCTTATGGTCCAGACCCAACAGATGTCTCGGAACTTGGCAATGGCTCATTTTAGTCTTATGGCTATACAGAAAATAGGAGTGAAGAATAAGATACGGAGAGAAGATAGATTGTATAAGGCAATGACAAGCAATGGTGTTTAAGCAGTTTCCTGTCGAGCTTTGTAAAGATATACATACTCGAGCCCTGTGATTCAACAAGTCCAAGTAGGGGCCTGACATCTTTATTTTTCAAACTCCCTCAGTCATGCTAGGGTAATCAAGATTGAGAATCACAGTTTTCAGGACTTAGCTCATGGCCAATTAAGCATATCAGAAAGATACTAATTGTGTGGAATACAGAACTGAAGGTTGTTACGGGGATGTGCAGAGAAGTCTCCTTAATTCTGATGTAGCATCAAACTGATTAAAATAAGATTTCATCTATAATATGTTCAATCACTAAAGCTTTAGTGAACTTAATTTTCAAGAAATTAAATAAACATTAAGAATACATTAATTAGCTGGTCATCTCACTAGCATCCGATCATCACTTCCTTACAGCAGTGGTACTGTGAACTAAACTCCTTCCCAACTCTCATCTAAGGTGATCTATCACCCAGGTCCAGGGCAATAAGCTTATCAGCACAGCTCATTCCTGTATCTACCATGACTGGGTCTCAGATGGGTATGTCCACTACCTTGATATTATTCTGGTTATGCGTGAAGTAAGGCCTACCCTCTGGGTCCTACATTACGCCATTTTGAGCTGGTATGCTTTCACTTAAAGCCAACAGAATCTTAACTGATGCAAATATTTACTCCATGTAATCTCTAGCTCCTTATAAGTAATGTCAGTTAACTGGCTGATAGTGTGGGATTTTCTAAAATGGAAATGTCTCTTTGTATTTTTACTATAATTTGATTTATACTTATCTATAATACTACTCCCTTTAATTATTTTTGGATGCCTAAAGAACATACATTGCTAAATATTTAAAAAGGAAACCAAAGACAACGAAAGATGGACAGATCTGAAGAAACACAAAAACAGACAAAAATATATCCTCAGAACTTATTCCAAAATATATCACTCAGCTCACTTATCCACAATGTTCTCTATGAAAACATTATGTATATAGGTACCTTTGGTATTTTACTGGATGCAACTATCTGTTTAAAATATTCTTAAGCTGCTTCCCAGTGATTCTGATTGAGTGGATCTAGCATTGAGCCCTGAATCAATCCTGTTCTAAACAGGAGATTCTAATGTAAACAGTTAGTAGAGGTCACTCTGAAAAATTTTGTAGAACAGAAGAGGGTAATGAATCTACTTCAGAACAAATACTTTAACTTTTAAATACTGATTTTTTAATGAGTGGCATTTCTAATATAAAATATGAAACAAATATTTTCCCAAGATAAAAAAAAGCCTAAGTTCTTATTAAAAGCTGAAAGCAGACTGGCATGTAGAAGGGAAAAGAAAAAAATATTGTGTGTGAGTTGTAAACTTTTGTTTGCTTTTACAACATAAGATAGCTGTTTACTAGTCAACACAGCACAATATATAAATCTACCTTGAAAATACTTAACGGTTATTTATCAGATCTAATCATCCAATTTTAAATTAAAATAATGTATATTTGGAAAGAGGGGAGAAATTAAAGGAGAGATCATTCATTTTACACAAGCACATTTCCTTCAGAAAGATATTTTAACACAAAAGCATAAATTTGAACTTACAAAGTTAAAGGTTATGTAAGCTTGAAGCTTGCTACCACAATCCCTGGTAGTAAGCCAGAGTGAACAGCTGGTTGTCCACTCAACAGCCATTGCCAAAAATCTCTTTATTTCTTGCTGAAAGGGTTCTCCTCCCACTCTGGAGACTATAAATGCCAGGCACTTGCAGCAGTCTCTTTGGGAGAGGCCATGGGCATATGACCAAATCCTAGTCAATGGAATCTAAGAGGAAGTCTGCTGAAGGTATCAGTAATACAGTGATATACTGTCACCTCCTCTGCCTAATTCCTCAATGAAGGGTCTCCTTATCAACTCCCTGAGGTTCCCCATTTCTAGGTTGCGAGAACCACTGTCATAGGAATGAGGGTGAGGATGGGAAATGTTTATTACCCAGTAGAAATAACATTTAAATGGTACTTAAATTCCCCTAGAATCTTCAGTGCTTTTGTAATATTTAGCCTTAGTTCAAACTTCCAAACACTGACTTACAAATGAACTTTTGGCTCATGAATGAATATGTGAACATAATGTATTAAGTAGGGGTTTACCTGTAAAAATACAGTTTATCATCTTACCCATTCTAAATTCTCCAAGCCCCTGCACTGAGGAACCTCCTCCCCAGTCACTAAGGAACAAACATAAGATAATCAATCACCTCTATGGGTGGTGCCTGTGGCTCAAAGGGTAGGGTGCTGGCCCCATATGCTGGAGGTGGCAGGTTCAAACCTAGCCCCGGCCAAAAACTGCAAACAAACAAAAGCCTCTACTTTTTGGTACGTAACTAACATAGTTTAGTAAGTTGTTAATACATTTATCTGAGCTAGAAGATTTTAGGCTTGTTAATGAGTTACCATATTTTATAATACATCATAAGGTACAGAAAGATTCAGAACAGAATGATGAGAAAATATTCCAGAGAACCAAAACTTGAAAAGAAATGGCAGGGAGCCACAAACAGAAAATCCAGCACTTTTTCATAAAATTATTTTGATCATAATATATTTTCAGCAGCATACCAGTACTGATGATAAAAAGAGCACTAATTTTAGTTTTCACTCCTAGATCTATTTTACATTGTATTTTTATCCTAAAAGTCACAATCTTGATATTTGAGGGATTCTGAGGGATTTTTAAATCTAATAAAAACAAGTTAACATGGAAATAAAGATATTTTCATATTTTAAACTTGATTCTGTCAAGGTTCCTAGATAATTGCAACCTTTTCTTAGGTGAAATGCAGTATTGTAAGATACAATGATAAAGTATAGAATAGCTAAAGAACAGACTGTGGAGACGGATGGATTTAAATCCCTACTTTGCAAGTCACTAAGCATGGGACCCTAGGCAAGGAAAGCTAACCTTTCTAGCCTGTTTTTTTCAGCCATAAATTGAGGGTAACAGTACCAATACCAGAGGGCATCTGAGTTAATACTTATCAAGTGCTTAAAATTGTACATAGTACATGGAATCACTATTTGGGTTGAAGAAAGAAAATGAATGTTGCTTTTCTTTATCACTTTTTACTAATGTAATTATTCTTAGAAATTATATGTTAAAAACACTTTAACTAGAATCCAACCCTAGTTATAACAAACAAGTGTCTTTTTAGCATGGATTGCCTACATATTAATTTTAAAATCTGAAAAATCTCAGACCTTATCTAACATTAACACTAAAACTTAACTGCGAACTGCATCAGGGTTCAATGAAGGAAAGAGAAACCACTTTGAGTATTTCAAGACAGATTCAATTCAGAAAATTAGTGCTTACAAAATTGTTGGAAGACCTGGAGTAACAGCATATAGGCTGATTCTGTAAGAATGATTCTTAGAACACTGAAAACTGACCCAGTAAATGAGTTACTAACTTTACCAAGAAGGGAAGGAGATACATTAAGAGGTAAAACAAACAAACAAACAAACAAAAAACCCCCCAAAACCCAACCCCTTAGCTTGATCAAGAGATCAGGAAATCATCACTATCATTGCAATTACCTCTTAGCATTTACCTCTTAGTATATTACCTCTAACAGCTGAAACTAACTATTAGAATGTTACTGGAGAGAGAAAAACATCTTTCCTTAAACTTGCTTGCCTGAAGCAGTAAGAAAATGGCCTCTACTTCACTTTCACCTTGGAAGTCCTGCACAAATGCATTTAATTGGGTAGAACCTGATTAGCATCCAGAAGTCTAGGGGATCTCATGAATATATTCCTCTGAGACAGAGGAAAGAAACTAGAAAGGGCTTGGAGTATTTGCCAGTCAATCAAACGTGGCACAGTAACTTTGGGATAATCAAAGTCACTAAAGTACAGTTTTGTCATCTGTAAAATGGGGATAAATAGTACCCACAATGATACCGTACTTAGATTTAAGGGGATTACACAAAGCTTAATACAGTGAAACTAACATTTCCTTGAGATTTTGAAACCTTAGCTTAACTGTCTTCTAACATCTAGTCTTGTAGTTGAGAAGTCTGATGTCCTTCTAATCTTCATTTATTTTTATGTTGTCTGATCTTTTAGGATCATCTCTTTTACCCCTGGTTCTGAAATTTCACAATGATGTGTCTAGGTCTGGACTTTTCATTTATTGTTCAGGTTCTTTATTTGGAGACTCAAGCCCTTCAGCTTTAGCAAATTTTCTTGTATTTTTAACACAACTTCTTCTACTCTGTTTTCTTTTCCTTTATAAATCACCTGTTAGTCAAATGATGCTTTTTCTTTGTTTAATCTTTCCATCTGTTTCTCTTCTATTCTATTTTCCTTTTTTATTTTCTGAAGATTTTTTTCATCTTTATTTTCTAACTAAGGGGTTAGCAAACTTTTCTGTAAAGTGCCGGATAGTAAATTCATTGTCTTAAGGAGCCATGTGATCGCTGTTGTAATATTCACTCTGCTGTTGTCACTTGAAAGCATCTGTAGAGACAGTATATAAATGCACGGGCACGGCTGCGTTCCAATAAAATTTTCTTTACAAGAATAGGTGGAGGAAAATGATTTAAACAAGAATAAAATATTGCTTCTGTTTGCCATTTTTTTCACCTGTAAAGGGTAGGACTCAAGAACAACCTCATTTAATTTTATTGTTCATTAATTATCATCCACCCACTGAAGGGTAGGACAGTAAACAAGAAACATAGTGAATATAACTATTCTACTATTGGAAAACAACAAAGAAGAAAGGGAACTTGCCTACAAACACTAATATAAGTGCTTCTTTAAAGGAAAATAGTCTAACTCCACAGCTGTTGGTAATAATGAAGGCTTATGCTTAGGATGTTCATGATCTAGACACTCCCCAAAGAAATGGTTTTTAAAGAATAGTTAACATTTACAACTGAGTATTATTGTATTTCTCTCCTCATGATGTTTTTGTAAAGAACACTATTTTATCCCTCTAGCCCTATTTAATGCATTTTAGAGTGTACCAAATTATAGAATATACTGCTCATTTTGACTTACTTATCTGTTATAACGTACTCTACCATAAAATGATCCAGTAGTATTGTCTTTGTTAATCACTTTCATTAATATAACAAACAACCAAAATTGGTATTAATTGCATAAATTAATTGTATAAAATAAAGTAGTCACAAAGGAAATTAATTGCATAAAATAAAATAGAGCCACAAAGGAAAACAATACCTGCACTTTAAGACTATTCTTAAATTTTCTGGCTTATTTTGGAAAAAAATTAAAAAACCCCAACAACACACTAAACAGTATAGCTTTGTCCTCGACAAAGACTCACATTTTGATGGTTCAACAAGGTGAATCCCAATTAAGTTACTTGATGTTTTAATTTCCATATTAAATATTTAAAAATCCCCAGTTTTTCTCACTCAGTTTTTCTGCATGTTAACAATTTCTTGAGACTTTACATTTAAACTTGACTTTTTTGATACAAAAATAAGAATCTAATTTAAACAAAATATTCTTAAGAACTATTTTAGCCTATTTCACTGAAAGATCTGATAAAAAATTCTTCATGTTAAAGTATAGTTATTCCTATCAAGGGTCCTTAAACCATGGCCCCCAGGCCACATGCGCCCTGCCTAGGACATTTATCTGGCCTGCCAGGTGTTTTTGCTGCTGCTGACTGTCCTGCTTAGCAGCCGACTCATCCCGGGGCCTGCAGTCCAGCCCTCCAACGGTCTGAGGGACAGTGAACTGGTCCCGTTTAAAAGGTTTGAGGACCCCTGCCAATAAAATGTACTGCAGCCACCTCTGGCTGTGGGGGGCGGGCATACTCAGAAATATCACTTCAGGGGCACAGGGAGGCAGCAAGAGCCAATGAAGAGGCCGGGAGCAGTGGCAAACTGGCACAGAGGGCAAGTGCTTGCATGCCGGCGGAGGCCAGCTAGTTTGGTTATGTTTTTCAGACATACAAGATTTTTTTTTTTTTTTGGTCTTGGGCACTGCTGGAATTACCTTGGGAGAGTTTGGGCAAGTGAGTGATCTTGAACAGCAGCCAGGGTCTTTCGGGAGAGCCACCAGAAAGGAACAGCCCACAGGGTCCTGGAATGAAGCTGGTTTTAGCATGCCTGCTAAGGTAGGCAGCCTCGGTGGGGAGACTTGAGCAAAACCCACTTTCCTGGAAAAACCACTGGGCGGCCAAGGGACATTGTTTGGAGAGGTCAAGTCATGTCTATTAAGTAGGCTGATGAGAGCTTCAGGCTCTTAACCCTGTGGGGATTGAGGGCAAAGAAATCAGAAAGACGGGACCAGACGTCCTTAGCAACTAGATAATGACTTTGGCCTGCACCTTACACAGCTGTATCAGTGTCACGATTAGCATCTCATACCCCAGAATGTCACCTATTGTCCAGGCAATAAATTGTGTGAGCTCACGCGCTCTCTCTCTCCATATATACATAATATATATTTGTATTTTCCTATTTTTTAAAAAAAATTTTCCCCTAGATTTTCTTTTGTATTTATAATTTTTCATTGTTTCTTTCTTCAATAGTAAAGGTTCCGTTTCTGCTACAGTCTTTCTGCTCCTTTTATTCTTAAAAAAATTTCCCCTTAAGATTTTTTGTTTACTTTTTTTGTTGTATTTTTATGTTTACCTTTTTACTTTCTTCAATAATAAGGGCTCCATTTTTGCTACCATTTCTCTACCCTTTTTATTCTGTCTTTCCATTTCTCTCTTTTTATAAAGATTTTCTACTTATCTTTCCACACAAATTTCTCAAGTAACAACTAAGATATACTCCCCTTATTATTGCTGTGTATATAATTTTATTTTCAATCATCTTTATAAATTTTATAACAATTATTTTTTTCTTTTTTCTGATCTGTTTTATTCTTTGTCAACCTGTATTCCATTTATGAGGCAAAGCCCCACTCTGAGGCCTGGGCTGGGGTGCCCAGCATTGGCCTGTCTCAAGGAGAACGTCATCCCTTGGTCTAGGGAGTCCTTCTAGCTTTGGCCTTTGGAGGAGTGCTACTGGTAGGTCCCCACTGCAACATACTGTTGTTTTCCTTTTTCTTCTATATTTGGTGGAGGTTCGGTCTTGTTTTTACTCAAGCTGGTAAGGAGATCCAGGCCTTGAAGGACTCACCCATCTCAGCCAGCCAGAGGATGGGAATTGCAAATGTGAGTAAAAGCACCCTGCTAGGCTTGGCGCCCATAGCTCAGTGGTTAGGGAATTGGCCACATGCACTGGGGCTGCTGGGTCTGAACCTAGCCCTGGCCTGCTAAACAATAACAACAGCAAACAACAACAACAAAATAGCCGGGCATTGTGGCAGGCGCCTGTGGTCCCAGCTCTCTTGGGAGGCAAGAGAATCACTTAAGTCCAAGAGTTTGAGGTGGCTGTGAGCTATGATGCCACCGCACTCTACTGAGGGCATCATACTGAGACTCTGTCTAAGCAAAACAAAACAAAACAAATAAAAACCCAAAAACACACCCTGCTAAACACCACTATTACTCCTGATTCTTCCTGTTTTTCTCTTCTCTTCATCAATCTTTCCTTTTCCTTCCCTTTTTTTCTTTCCTCTTTCTCTATTTTTCTCCCTTCTCACTCTTCACTCTTCTGTTCCTTTTGGCCCTATACCAAAAGGACACTTCAGCACCTAAGTATAGAAACAAGGTAATTTACAAAGAAGGAGGTGAAAGGAAAAATTAGGGGAAGGAAGTGCATAAGAAGAAAACACTCACGAAGAGGAACCAACAGAAAAAATCTTGGTAAAACAAAAAACCAAAAAAGAACACAGCCCCCTAAGAGCTATCTCATGACCCCATAAAGGATCATGAGATAGCTACCACAGAGAATTCCACCTATAAAGAAATGATAAAAATGACAGAAAGAGAATTTAAAATATGGATGGTAAAAATATGAAGGAAATTGTGAGAAAGGGAAAAAACCAAAGGATATCCAAAAACAGAACCAAACAAGAGATGAAAGGCATGAAGAATATAGAAAGGATATAGTGGAGCTTAAGAAATTGAAGCAGTCAACCAGGAAACTTAAAAGATGCAACAATAAGTATCAGTAACAGATTAGACCATGGAAAAGACAGAATCTCAGTTAGAGGATAAAGCTCTTGAGCTTACAAGGGAAGTTAAAGAGGCAGAACGGAAGAGAAAGAAAATAGAATGTTCACTCAGAGAATTATGGAACTTCACAAAGTGTTTAAACATACACATTACAGGTATCCCAGGAGGGGAAGAAGATCATCCCAGAAGAAGGGAAGCCCTATTAGAGGTTATCATAAATGAAAATTTCTCAAGCATCACTGAAGATACTGACACACTCCTTTCAGAGGGATATCAAACCTTGGGTCATCTCAATTCAAACAAGCTTTTCTCTAAGGCACATAGTCATGAACCCATCCAAAGTCAAGATAAAAGAGAAAATTCTGCAAGCAGCAACGAGTAAGCAACAATTGACCTACAGGGGCAGATCCCTCAGGGTGATAGCGGACTTCTCAATTGAAACTTTTCAAGCCAGAAGAGAATGATCATCTACTTTTGACCTTCTTAATCAAAACAATTTTCATCCCAGAACTCTATATCCTGCTAAGCTAAGCTTTAAAGTTAATGGAGAAGCCAAATCTTTTACTTATATGTAAACACCGAAGAAATCTGCCACAAGATGAGCTTTACAGAAAATGCTTAGGCCTACCCTCCACACTGACCATTATAATGGACCTCCAGCAAAGTAAACACGCAGAAACTAAAGGACAAAACCTAGCTTTCACAATGATGCAAAGGATAATAAAACAATGGACTTTCACAAAATAAGATGACTAGAACTCCACACTTATTAATTCTCTCAATAAATGTTAATGGTTTGAATTCCCCACTAAAAAGGCACAGGCAGACTGAGTGGATTAAAAAGCACAAGCCATCCATATGCTGTCTACCGGAAACACAACTAGCCTCAAAGAACAAAACAAGACTTAGGGTGAAGGGTTGGAAAACTATTTCAGTAAGTAAAAATCAGAAGAAAGGAGGGGTTGCGATCTTATTTTTAGATACAAGTGGATTTAAAGATATGAAAGTAAAAAAACAAACAAACAAAGATGGACACGCCATACTGGTAAAGGGAATAATACAACAAGGGGACATTTCAATTCTAAACACTCATGCACGCAACTTAAATGCTCCCAGATTTATGAAACAGACCTTGATGAGTCCGAGCAATATGCTATCCTATAACACCATCACTAGCCAAGAACCTTAACTCCTCTCTGACAGAACTGGACAGATCCTCTAAACAGAAACTAAACAAAGATACAAGGAACTTTTAAATGTGACCCTAGAACAAACGGGCTAAACAGACATATACAGAATACACTATCACAAAGCTAAGGAATACACGTTGTTCTTGTCAGCACAAGGAACATTTTCAAAAATAGATCATATCTTAGGACACAAATCAAACCTCAACAAAATTAAAGGAATAGAAATAATACCTTGTATCTTCTCAGACCACAAGCAAATAAAGGTAGAATTTAACTCCAACAAAAATGTTTACCCCCACACAAAGGTATGGAAACTAAACAACTTTATACTGAATAACAGTTGGGTTAAGGAAGAAATAAAGGAGGGAATTATTAACTTCCTTGAACATAACAACAATGAAGACACAAGCTACCAAACCTTGGGGGATACTACAAAAGCAGTCCTAAAAGGAAAATTTACTATATTAGAGGCCTACGTCTGAAAAACAGAAAGAGGCCACATAAACAACCTAACGAATCATGTTAAAGAAATGGAAAAAAAAGAAAGAGCAATCCAATCCCAAACCTAGCAGAAGAAAAGAAATAACCAAAATCTAATCAGAAATAAGTAAGATTGAAAACAGAAGAATCATTCAGAAAATTAATGAAACAAAAAGTTGGTTCTTTGAAAAGACAAATAAAATTGATAAAGCAGGAGGCGCCTGTGGCTCAAAGGAGTAAGGCACTGGCCCCGTAAGATGGAGGTGGCGGGTTCAAACCCAGCCCTAGCCAAAAACTGGAAAAAAAAAATTTGATAAATCACTGGCCAGATTAACTAGAAACAGAAAGTAAAATCTCTAATAACCTCAATCAGAAATGAAAAGGGGAAAATAACAACTGATGTCACAGAGATACAAGAGCTTATTTTTGACTAGTGTAAAAAACCCCAGAAATTTGACAATGTAGAACAAATGGACCAATACCTGGAATCATACCGTCTCCCCAGACTTAACCAAGAATAAACAGATCTCTTGAACAGACCAGTTCAAGTGTTTCCAACTCAGATTGAGGAAACAATAAAAAAGCTTCCAACAATAAAAACGCCCTGGCCCATACGGCTTCCACGACGATTCTACCAAACCTTTAGAAATGAGCTTGTACCTACACTGCAGAACCTATTCCAAAAGTCTGAGAAGGAAGGAATCTTCCTTAACACATTCTATGAAGCAAACATCATCCTGATTCCCAAACCAGGAAAGGATCAAACTAAAAAGGAGAACCAAAGACCAATTTTACTAATGAATATTGATGCAAAAATATTCAACAAAATCTTAGATAAGAGATTACAGCTATACATAAAAAAAAATCATACTACAGATCAAGCAGACTTCATCCCAAGGATGCAAGGCTGGTTTAACATATACAAATCCATAAATATAATTCATCACATCAATGGAAGCAAAAACAAAGACCTTAATGATTCTCGGAATAGATGCAGAAAAAGCCTTTGATAAAATTCAGCATCCTTTTTCTAACAAGAACACTTAAGAATACAGGGATAGGTGGCACATTTATTAAGCTGACTGACACTATTTATGACAAACCCACAGCTAATACACTGAATAGAGTAAAACTGAAAACTTTTCCACTTAGAACTAGATACAGACAAGAATGTCCTCTATCGCCTCTACTCTTCAACATAGTTCTGGAAGTTCTAGCCAATGCAATCAGGTAAGAGAAGGATATGAAAAGCATCCAAATGGGGGGAGAGGAGGTCAAACTCTCACTCTTTGCCAATGATATGATCTTTATACTTAGAAAACCCCAGAGACTCAACAAAAAAACTCCAGGAAGTGATCAAGAAATACAGTAATGTCTCAGAGTATAAAATCAATGTCCACAAATCTGTAGCCTTTGTATACGCCAATAACTGCCAAGTTGAGAAGCAAATCAAGGACACAATTCCTTTCATAGTAGCTTCCAAAAAAAAAAAAAGGAAATAATAAGGAATATATACTTAACAAAACTGGTGAAGGATCCTTACAAAAAGGATTATGGCACTCTCAGAAAAGAAATAATAGAGGACGTTAACAAATGGAAGAACATACCATGCTCCTGGTAGAAAGAATCAACACTGTGAAAATGTCTATTCTACCCAAAGCAATCTACAGATTCAATGCAATCCCCATTAAAATACTAACATCAATCAATACCCACAAATCAGTAGCCTGCATATATGCCAATAATAGTCAAGCTAAGAATAAAATACACACAATGTGTGGGTAAATACCATGTCCCCAGGTGAGGGATTCTTTTATAATTAGACCTTTACCTGAAAGTGAGAATAATGTAATCTAAAAATTTGTACCCTCACATTAATTTGAAATAAAAAAATAAAATAGAATACCAACATCATACTGGAAAAAACTGGAAAAAGTAGTACTTCATTTTGTATGAAACCAGAGAAAACCTGTACACCTAAGGCAATTCTTAGTGATAAAGACGAACCCAGAGGCATCACTCTACCGGACTTCAGGTTTTAAGTCCTCAGTGATCAAAACAGCATGGTATTAAAGCTGGGCATTGTGGCAGGTGCCTGTAGTCCCAGCTACCTGGGAGGCTGAGGAAGAGAATCGTGTAAGCCCAAGAGAGGTTGCAGTGAGCTGTAATGCCATGGCACTTTACGAAGGAGGTGACAAAGTGAGACTCTGTCTCAAAATAAATAAATAAATACACCATGGTATTGGCACAAAAACAGAGATATAGACATATGGAACAGAACAGAAAACCAAGAGATGAATCCAGTCTCTAGTTGTATATAGAAAGTTGTAAAACAAGCATAACAAGGACTAGGCTTACGCACCTATGCTGAGGGAAAGGCCATGAAGAATAAGCAGTAAGT
Source organism: Otolemur garnettii (assembly GCF_000181295.1). NCBI lineage: Eukaryota > Metazoa > Chordata > Mammalia > Primates > Galagidae > Otolemur > Otolemur garnettii. Next base: position 691,772 of record NW_003852573.1, on the reverse strand, counting down.
TACAAACAGTACCCGCAGAATTGATTTATATGTGCTTATAGTGATATAAAGGTACTTGCTAGAGACTCCACAGATTGGTAAAGAACATCCCAAAATAAAAGTAGATTTTAAGAATGTTATCTCACTACGTGAGTATTTATTTCAATCTAAAAAGTGATCTTGCACACTTGATATTGAGCATCACTTTCTGGATGCTTAGAGCAGAGGTCAGAGAACCTTTTTTGTCAAGAGCCAGAGAGTAAATGTTTTGGATCTTGTGGGCTGTATTAGTTTTCCACTGCTGTGCATTACATTACTAAAACTGGTGGCACCTATGGCTCAGTGAGTAGGGTGCTGTTCCCATATACCCAGGGTAGCGGGTTCAAACTCAGCCCCAAACTGCAACAACAACAATAAAAATAGCCAGCATTGTGGTGAGCACCTGTAGTCCCAGATACCTGGGAAGCTGAGGCAAGAGCAGGCGTCCTCAAACTACGGCCCACGGGCTACATGCAGCCAGCCTAGGACATTTATCCGGCCCATTGTGTGTTTTTGCCGCCGCTGCCTGTCCTGCTTAGCAGCTGACTTGTCCCAGGGCCTGCAATCCGGCCTTCCAACAGTCTGAAGGACAGTGAACTGGCCCCCTGTTTAAAAAGTTTGAGGATCCCTGGGCAGGAGAATCACCTATGCCCAAGAGCTGGAGGTGCTGTGAGCTGTAACACCACAGTACCCTACCAAGGGCGACAAAGTAAGACTCTGTCTCTAAAAGAAATAAAAATAAAAATAATGAATAAATAAATTACTACAAACACAGAAAGAACAACACCCATTCATCACCTCACAGTTTCTGTAGTTCACAACTCTGGGTGGGCTCAACTGGGTTTTCTGCTAAGGATACAGAGTGAGATCAAGGTACAGGCTCAGCAGGGCCCTTATCTGAAGGTTCTGTTAAATAATATACTTCCAAGGTCATTCAAGTAATTGGCTGAGTTCAGTTCCTTGCAATTGTATGACTGAAGTCCCCATCTTATTGCTTGTGGTTGGCCAGAAGTCACTCTGAGCTCTATGGGGTCACTTTCAGGTTTTAAAATGCAGCTTCTTCCACCTCGGTGATGGAGAAGGTACTTCATATCAAATTACCTTCATGTTTTGAACCCTTCTGACTACTTCTACTAGCCAGAGAAAACTTTCTGTTTGTTTGTTTGTTTGTTTGTTTTGTTTTTTGTTTGAGACAGAGCCTCAAGCTGTCCCCCTGGGTAGAGTGCCCATGGCATCACAGTTCACAGCAACCTCCAACTCTTGGGCTTAAGCTATTCTCTTGCCTCAGCCTCCCAAGTAGCTGGGGCCACAGGCACCTGCCACAACGCCTGGCTATTTTTTTTTTTTTTTTGGTTGCAGCCATCATTGTTGTCTGGCGGGCCCAGGCTGGATTTGAACCCGCCACCTTAGGTGTATGTGGCTGGAGCCTTAGCCACTTGAGCCACAGGCGCCGAGCCAAAACTTTCTGTTTTGAAAGGGCTTATAAGATCAGGTTAGGCCCACAAAGATAATTTCCCTATCTTTAGGTCAACGAATTAGTAATCAAAATCTCATCCATAAAATCCCTTTGCCATTGTAACATAACCAATCTCAGTAGTAACACCAGAAAAGACAGCCATCTGGGCATCTTAAAATTCTGCCTACCACATGAGCCATATAAATACTTATCTTTGTTGTTTTTGTTAAGTAACCCTTTAAAAATGTAAAAAATATTTTCATATTTCAGGCCTCACAAAAATAGGTTACATATCAGATTTGACTCATAAGCCATAGCTTGCCAACACTAGTCAAGACCAGTACCTGCAGTGCTTGTTAGAATATACTTTGCTGGGCCACACCCTCAGAGCTGTTTTATTCAGTAAGTTTGGGAGAAGGATTGAAAATTCGTACTTTTAATAAGTTCTTAAATGATGTTGATGTTGCTGGTTCAGGCACTACATTTTGAGAATCTGCTATCTATTGGAAACTTAAGGGCCTGCGGCTCATCTATCAATTTAGTCTTAGTCCAGAATGAAACACAACACATCTTTATCAAATACCACCTTTGCTGAATTAACAACTCACCAAAAGCTATAGTAGACCCTCCATAGTTGACCAGCTCCTTAAGGTGACCTAATTTGCACAGACTGGACATGTACTACATGTACGCATCAGTACAGGAGGCCTGGTCCCTAATGTTAACCACCTCTCTATGCTGACCAGTTTGTTTCAGTACCTTGGATGGTCAACTTACAGAGGTTCTACTGTGCATGATTTATTTAAACCTAGGATCTAATTAAGATTTCTAGACTCTGAGAATGGAATAACGTGTAGGTAGCCTAATTATTTCCATAGCTAGCCACTCTGAACAGATTACATAATTAAGTATTGTTTGTACAGGCAGGGTTATGTGTATGTTTGTATGCCTGGGAGAGAAAGAATAAGGTCTCATGATTAATAAGTAAATAAATAAATCTAATAATATTAATATATGTAACAAGTTGAATGAGAAATAAAACTGGGATAAAGGCTACTCTAGGCAACAGTTATAGGGAACAATATAGTACCAAAAATGCATCTGAGAAAGTAATCAAGGTTATCCTCAAAGAAACAGTGCCATAAGAACAAAGCTGAGTATAAAAAAAAGTTGAAGTTAGGACAGGGATATATCATGGTAGGGAGGGCAATTGAAAATATTCTACAGAGGCTATTGAAGATCGTCTAAGAAAGGACTAACTCAAATAAATATTAAATTATATGGTTACTTTAGGGTTCTTACTTGAAAATATCAAAAGCTAACTGACTCATAAAGTAGAACCACATTTATTAAAGGAATGAGGATGAACAGAGAGTCACATTAAAGGCTAACATTCTTAAGAATAAAGTCTAAAATCATAGTGCAGAACTGGTCTGGTGAGGAAACTCTGTCGCTGTTCCCACTGGACTCATGTGGTCAAAGAATTTTTTTTATTGCAACGGTTACTGGCCTAACACCAACATCATGTCTGCACCAGGAAAGCTGTTTTAGAGTTACTGTTGCCTCTAGACACCACGCGTCTACCACCAACTTCATGGAAAACAGGATATAGTACAGTGTCTACTTCTTTGTCTACAGTGAGGTTTCTTGGAAAAGGATGTGAGTGGTAGAATTCAGGTGACATAGCTCATACCCTACCTACTAGTGAGACCAGGAAAGTCAATTTTATAGCTTGAGGCAGATGGGCTCCTCCAGGCATTACAAAGTTGTTGAAAAGGTATGAAAAAGGCTCGGCGCCTGTGGCTCAAGCAGCTAAGGCGCCAGCCACATACACCTAAGGTGGCGGGTTCGAATCCCCAG
>NW_003852573.1:681747-688418 GCF_000181295.1 Otolemur garnettii | reverse complement strand
AGGCTCGGTGCCTGTGGCTCAAGTGGCTAAGGCGCCATCCATGTACACCCAAGATGGCAAGTTCGAATCCAGCCCGGGCCGCCAAACAACAATGACAGCTGCAACCAAAAAATAGCCGGGCTTTGTGGCAGGTGCCTGTGGTCCCAGCTACTTGGGAGGCTGAGTGAGGCAGGAGACTCGCTTGAGCCCAGGAGTTGGAGGTTGCTGTGAGCGTGATGCCATGGCACTCAGAGTACCCAGGAGGATAGCTTGAGGCTCCGTCTCAAAAAAAAAGAAAAAGAAAAAAGAAAAGGTATGAAACAGTGAGAAAATGTAATAAAAGTCCACCACAAAAATGTCATACATTAAGCATACAAAACTCATCTAAAATTCTCCCATCTCTGTTCTTACCTAAATTCCTCCTCTCTATATATAAGTAGAATCAAAGAATATCAGATATGGTTGGGACCTTAAGATTAATCTAAAGATTATTTTCTCATTTGCCTAATCAGAAACCTAATGCCAAATCAGATAAATTTACACAGCTTGTTAGTAGAAAAAATTCATGCTTTTCAACTCTTAGTATATTTTGTATCATGCAGTGATTAAGGAGGCATACCTCAAACTCCATCTTTGTCTTAATGTTAAATTTTAGTCTTACCTTCAGGGAAACTTATTGTTTAGTCCCCAGAAAGTCAATTTGGCGATAACTTGTCTTTTTTTCTCTCAATGTATTGATTTAATCAGTTCCTGAAAAACTAACTATGAAACTAAACTTTGTATGCAAAATTCAACTTTTCTATTATCACCCATGAAAATAAACTATAAACTTTAAAGATATTTTAATTGTAGTTTGTAAATTCTTTGGCTATATCGAAACTTTCCCTTGTCCAGAGGCTAATATTCTTCCAACAAAAACGTTAAGTAATTATTCAAAAGCTACTAGAATGTTTAATTATATCTCTTACACATATATTATCTTATCAAATTAAAGCCAAATTATCCAAGTAAACTACGATCATGAGATTTTTCCATATACTTAATATTAAAACTTAAAGAGAATATATATACTATTGCTATTATATTTTTTACTACAAGATGACTGATAGGCAGAATTACCATGTTTCCCTGAAAATAAGACCTACCCAAAAAATAAGCCCTAGCAGGATTTCTATGCATTTGTTAAATATAAGCCCTACCCCAACAATAAGACCTAGTGATGGGAGTGGCTTGCATTTCAGCACGGAGAGGAAGACATCCCCTGAAAATAAGCCCTAGTGTGTCTTCTTGAGAAAAAATAAGACAGTGCCTTATTTTCAGGGAAACATGATATGAGTATTACCCTCACAATTTTGGTGTGCCAGGTTGTTTTTGGCATAACAGCCAAAATAAGCAATGGGATTTTGAGAAGGTAGAGAAAGAAGAAAAACAAGAGGGAGGAACAATTAGATACACAACCTACTGAATTTGAGAAGTATATAGAAGCAGAGAAAAAATTCTCTCAGAGCAGAAGATAGATTTATTCACATTTAAATGTTAGGTCTTAAAAGCTGTTTATTTATCACATTTTCGTTTTAGTGAAGACTACTCAGAAATTTATTGTGCTGGCTGGCAAAAAAAAGTTTGACCAACGTATGTAATACAGATGCATATAAACATTATTTAGTTTGACCAGAGATAAGACCACTTTATTTTCTATGGCTTCATTTTCTTTGTGAAATGAATATAATTAAAACTGAATTGGGAAAAGGTAATTTAAAGTAAATAAAGCAATACAAAATACATACCTCTTGATGATACAGTTTCTCTTCTAACTTAAATCAGTTATTTCTATGTATTTTCCACAGAATAACTAGTGATCACTCAGAACAAATAATGAGAAAAGTTTAAAAACCATGCCACTAATCAAAGATTCTTCACTTTTATGAAAAATTTGTCATTTTCCCCTTGAAATAGTGCCTACCCTTTATTTTTTCTCTCCTTTTATAAACTACTGATACCATTTTAAAAAGGCATTTCCCCAAACTTGTAATCCTGAAAATTTTAAAGAATAATATGTTATTAATTTTTCCAGTAAAGATTAAATTTTATCCTATAAACCCATGTGATTTACCATCATCTTTTTGTATTTAAAGATGCTAAAAACATCTAGTTAAAATGGTATGGTTCAATTTATTCAAAGGTCCTACAAGATCAAATGCTGCCTGGTGTATCTACAATGAGACCCTAGACTTAGACTTAAGCTTATACATTTAAAAGCTTAAAAACAAACCTATACATTTTGAATCATGGGAATTTGGGGGGGAAAATTCTGAAATATGATATCTTTATTTTAAAATATAAATCTATTCTAAAATCTATATATTTATATCTTAAAATGTTTTTTATTCAGCGTTAATAGAGAGGAGCAAATATAAATTGTAATTTACACATCTAGTATATCACAGATTTTCTCATAACCTAAATAACTATGTGGCATAATGCATCTCCCTGGTAAAAATAAACAATGCAGACATTTCTCTCCTGTGAGTTGCAATGCCTTGTGGGAATTCAGCTAAAAATACGGAAAGAGATTTGCAGGTGATTATAGTCTGGAGGAAAAATGAGAAAAGAAGGAACCAGCTCAAAGTATTAGCTTAAGCGTTCTCTTAGATATACTTCAAAATCTTTTTAAAAGAATAGAAAGTATAATCAGGTTAGTTTTTTTTTTTTTTAGCTTTCAGAATAATGTCACAGCAGTGTTAGAGAGATAACCAGTCAGGACCTAGGCAGCAGTACATATTCTGTATAAGAAAATTTCTGCAATATATAGCATAAGATATAGGACTAGATAGTTCTTTTATTTATTTATTTTTAAGGTAGTTCTTAACATATTATATAGTTTTACCCTGGAAATAAAATAATAAATTCTGTAAGGAGTTTGGATGATGTCATAATTAACCATTTAATAACTGTTCAACAAAGGATCAAATATGTAAGACCCTGGGCTAGAACTCTGTGAAGGAGAAAATAAAATACATAAAATAAATCATGAATCATCCTCAGAGAAAATTTTTATAGATAAAATTATACCTACCTATCCAGGGCTTAGAAATTTTTGCAAAGGTATGCTTATTATGTAAAAAACAGACTGAGAAAGTTGTTGAGTTTATCATAGATTTTTAAAATGTGTGTTTATATATCACAAACTTAAGTTGTATTTAGGCCCTTGATGAGATACTCACAGAATGATTGTAAGAAGGTTCCAATATCACAGGCAATGACATTTTCCCTTGAAGATTCAATTTTGTTAAATAAAAAATCTTTTCCCCCACAATCTTTTCTTTTTTCATGCGATGTACACCATACAGTCTAAACCGAACTGCATAATTTCCAATCATCTCAGATTCAACATGATTAAATTTAAATGTTTCTGTGAAGACAGGGCATGGTCCTCTCTGGATGCTGGTTTTTGCTCTCTGTTTCTTTATAGGTAGAAGAACAAGGTGTACTTGCCATGAGTTGCCACCTGTCCTGTTATAAGTTGGGATGTCTGTGACAGCTGTCACTGTTACCAGAAGCTTCTGTTCTTGTGAGTCATAGTCAAAAGTCACATCCAGTGTACCATATTTAGCTTCTGGCTCAGGATCAAAAGGTTTAGGAAGCTGTGAAGATGATCCTTGAGCTGACATATCCTAAGAAAAGCAAATTTAAATGTTTTCAGTTTTTAACTCTATTCTTTAATCTAACATGTAAATAAATACTTGATATTTCTTTACGAGGATATAAAAAACAATTTTCATTTGGTGCCAAAAGGAAAGTAATACAAATAATAGTTAACGATCAAGAGTTACCCTATAGGACCAGAAAAGTATAGCTGTAAATTAAACTCAAAAACATTATCATGGACACATTTAGAATTTAATATTCGTCATCTTACAATTTTTAGAAAGTTAAATATGTTTTTATAAATAAGAATTAAAAACATATACTTTAATGTATATCTCTGTTTCTTCTAATAAACTACTAAATTTTACTTTCCACATTATAAACAATAAAATAGACACTTCAATATTACTCTAAAGAGAAAGGGAACATAAAAGTATAATACTATTGAAAAATTTGGCTCCATTTTGGGGGCTTGTTCTAAAAATTTCCCATGTGTAATATATTATAAAGGTATTTAGACTTAAAAAATCAGTAGAAATGTGAAGTATGAAAGTATAAACATAAAAGCCTTAGTATTTGCAGCTATTTACTCAGCACATATTTATGAAGACTGTATTTACTTCACAGTAATTTAAGCTGTATTTACTTTGATTTTTAACCAGAATTAAAAACAATATATTTTCTAATATCAATTATTATCGAGAAAGGCAGTATATACATTTCAAAAATTTAAGAAAGATTAACACAGTACATTTTTACTGTGAAATTAAAGAGAAACTGTATCCATTTCACCTAGAATTATCTCAAATTCCAGACTGTAAGTACAACATAATGAGGGTTTCAGCTAGTCATGACAATGCCAAACCCAGATCCCTGACGTTTTAACTACACCTCTTTGCCCCTTCTGGTACTTTAATAAATCTTAAATGATTTTCAATTTAAACTGTGGACCAATTTTAAAAATTTGTATAGTTTTCTAAACTTAGATTTAGAGCCCACTGTGGCAGTGAATACCAAACTTTAGTCTTTACTTTTCCATTTACTAAAAAAATACTCCCTCAGTTTTAGCCATAAACATAAGAGAATATACTTCAGAGCCTTTCTTACAGCTAATAAATATGACTATGTGACTTAGCTGTGGCCAATGGGAGGCAAACATAATTTATGTGTAAAACATCCAGATCAGGTTTATATAAGAAATTCTCTCTCTCCCCCCACAAGCAGATACACAGAAAAGATAAGCTGGGTCAGGCAGCTGGGACCATGTGGACTAAGACAATAATACCCTACGGGATGGCAGAGTAACAGAAGAGAAGAAAGTGGGCTCCCGAATGATGCTGTAGAGAAAAGCCACCTACTCACCCGGGGACTGTAGTTAAACAAAAGGGAAGTAAGTTTCTGTGTTTTTTAGCTATGGTATTTGATGGTAGTGGGGTCTCTTTGCTACAGCGGCTTAACATGTACTCTAATTATTGCATTTACTCTCTGCTAGGCCCTACCTTAGCTTGGGAGAGTTCTTCCTTTTGCAGAAGAGAATAAAAAGGACATGAGTCTTTGATTTTATAAATCTTACATGCTAGTTGGTATCATATATGGAAAAAAATGATAAATGAGGAAAAACACTTGTATAGAAGGAGTAAACTCTCACAGGTTTCATTTTTTTAATGCAGTATAAGAAAACCAAGGTAAATGTATTCTTACTGTGTTTAAAAGGCACACACAATTCAGAGCAGAATATTTTAATGTATACCACTTCATCATTGGTAACTGAAGGTTATTATTTAATTATTATATGGGTTTGGTATTTTAATTAAATAATTTCTAAAACAGTGTCATGATGGCTAAGATTTTCTGTCATAAATTTTTATAAGGTCCTAGATAGTTGTTTCTGAATTTTATTTCTCTTGGTGCCTTCCTAATTTATTTATTTCTGAGCATATTAATAATGATTGTAAAATCCAAGTTTAAAAGGGTGGGGCCTTTACAGACAAAAGCTACTACATTCTTTTTGCCAATAGGAAATAAGAAAATAATCCTTTCTCTCAAGGTGTCTGAATCAAGTTTTAAAAAGCCTTTAGCTAGCAACAAGCTATCAATAGTGTATGAATTCCTTGCCATGGAATTCTTGTGACCCCTCTTCTTCTCTCTTGGTTCCATCATGTATGTGGATAGGTTCTAAGATAGCTACAGCTTGTATTAAACCAAGGGGAAAGTAAAAATTTTCTATTTGACATATAATACCTATTACAAAGATGCAAAATTAATTTGAAAAAAGTAAATTTTATACTAACATAGGCTATCAGCATTCCCCATCTAAATATTTACATAATCTGCACTGCTATATTGTTTGAGTATATTCAGTGTTGCTATAGAAGACACAAACAAGCAGGAAGGAGGAAATTCCAAAGAAAAGTATACAGATAACACGTTAGCAGCTTCTGAAACACAGGCAAAACTCAGTGTGTGTAACTACAGATAATGAGAAAGGAAGCAGCTTGTGAGACGTAGGCTGAATTCAGACTATACATTACATACAGACAGTATCCCAAAGATAGACGGACTAAATACAAAATTCAATGTGACAAATAAGTGTCACCTATAGAACAAGATGAAAAGCCCATGCTATAACAACCACGCAGCTCTGGCTGACAGCGTTGTCACCCATGTTCTACTTAAGGAATTCAGACAGGGGATAAGACTACCATCTGCCTCGTAGGCTAATTAGCAAGTTTCAGTGGTGGCCAGGTATGCTTGCCCCTACATCTCTCCCATAAAACAAGTGTGCACTGCTGGCTCTTGGTACTCTTGTTTAAGTCTCAACTCCAGTCCTTGCTGCCACATCATACATAGGGATACTGACTGAACAGAGACAGTGAGACAGGATGTATGGGAAACTGTATCATATACAGGGATCATACACAGGGATACTGACAGAACAGAGACAGCGATACAGGATATATGGGAAACTGTATTATACATAGGGATCATACACAGGGATACTGACAGAACAGAGACAGCGAGACAGGATATATGGGAAACTGTAT
>NW_003852573.1:675551-681133 GCF_000181295.1 Otolemur garnettii | reverse complement strand
TGTATCATACACAGGGATACTGACAGAACAGAGACAACGAGACAGGATGTATGGGAAACTGTATCATACACAGGGATACTGACAGAACAGAGACAGTGAGATAGGATGTATGGGAAACTGTATCATACAGGGATACTGACAGAACAGAGACAGTGAGATAGGATGTATGGGTAACTGCATAAACCAGGACTCACACAGTGTGGCCTTGCTACTGAGACGTCCTACTGGCATCCTGTCTCTAGGAGTGTTAACTTATCTTATCTCGCTCCTCCTAGTTCTTGTCTTGTGTTTAAATCAGACTCATTAGCATACACACACGCATAATCTGAGCACTTTGTGATTCCTCTCAGAGAGCTTGCCTGGTGATACACTTGCAGGGTACCATTTCACCAAAGTATTTTCCCACACAGCAATTTAGTTCAAGAAGCGTAATACAATATAGTTGTTAAGAGTACTGTTTTTGAGTCAAATAGACCTGGAATTACAGTTCCACTATTTAAGAACTGCCTCTACTTGGGCTAATAAATAGCTTAACACTCTGAATCTTAATATTTTCATTCATAAAATGAAATGAATAACTTCCTGAAGACATGGTTGTTAAAATTAAATGAGCTAACCATGTATAAAGCGCACAACAAAATTCCTGGCACAACTAGTAATAGTAACTATTATTATTAACTTCATAATCCAGGTTTCATTGTTAATTTGTTAGCCATCCATACAGTTTGCAAAGCTACAAGGCAGCTATCTCAAATTGGTTTAGGTGATAGAACACAAAGAAACATAAAAATCATAAAATACTAAGATATTAAACTTAAAATATCAATGGAGAGTTCTCTTCTAGATTAGATAATACTAGAAATAATAGACATGAAGTGTTTCTAAAAATACAGGAAAAAAAAAACCCAAATTAAGGAAATTCTATCCACAGCTTAACTGTTGTGTATCCTGGAAAACTACCTCTGTTACTTAATTTTGGCTGCAGATCAGAAAATTCACTTTTTAAGAATGTGGACATAGTACAGTATTACTAAATGTTGTCTGGAAAAAAGTTACAAAAACCTTCAGTCTAAATAAAACTTGAAAAGAAAGTAAATCCTAAAAATAAACACTACCTTATGAAAACCTCTAGATTACCTTAATAGATTTCATCACTATGGAAAGAATAAAACATTTTTAGAACACAGCAATACATCATACTTGCAACACAATTATTTTTCTTGTCATTTTCACATTTCTGCTCCCCAAAAGTCCTTAAAACTCAACCAACCAGGGTGACACCTGTGGCTCAAGGAGTAGGGCACCTGCGGCTCAAAGGAGTAGGGCACTGGCCCCATATGCCGGAGGTGGTGGGTTCAAACCCAACCCTGGCCAAAAACTGCCAAAAAAACCCCCCCAAAACAAAAAACCTCAACCAGCCACTCTGAATTCATGAAGACATGAATTCAAATTTCATTAGTAAGGTGACCATTATTTATCCCTTCTATATTCTATGATATGAAAATACAGTAAGATTATTTTGAAATACTCATGAAAAATTAATGACTAACCTCCCAATAGTGAAAAATCCAAAATAAAATAATAAATATACCATAAACAGTAACCCCAAGATGAAAAGAATAAATAACTAAAAATGTCTTATATAGAATGTTAAACAGAAAACCATCTTTAGCTATCTATGTCCCTTTGGTGGCAGAGATGGAGGGGGTAGTTGAAGATGGGTTGGGACAGACCTGATAAGTTTTCATGGACAAACATTAAATTAAGGATGGACAGTCGTACCATAAGCAACAAAGGAATAAGACAGTGATAAAATCAATTCTTTTTACCAAAAGGAAAAGCAAAGGATTATCACCCTCCAAATAACATTCATTTTTGAACTTCAATTTACGTGCTTTTACTTACTTCAGGGCTCAGGACTGCAGTGCTATCACTTGGGACATCTTCTTCATATCCTTTATTATGAAAACTTCCTATTTCATGACCTGCGCTTCCTTCACTTGGGCACTTGTTATACGAACATCTTGGACTGTTGCTGCAGTGGGAATATTCACATTTACCATCCCCAATTTCTGAGGGTGTACAGGAAAGATGGGGAGAGCCACTGTCATCTTGATAGGGTGGTGGCTGCAGTTCATCCAGTGGGGGCGTTCTTCTCATTCTCTGAATGCAGTTTCCTGATAAGGAGTAAGAATCTGGTCACTGTTGCCAATTAGTCCCAACATGCAGTTCAGTTATTGTAAATAACTTAAAAAACTGTATTAAAGAATCTGTGCCAATATAACTATTGTATTGACTAACGGGCTCTCTTTTCCCTAGTTCAATCAGAAATAAAAGCATCTGGTTCCTCAATCTCCTCTCCTCCTGCATAATAAAATTAGGAAAAATAAAAGTCAAATGCTAAGAGAGATCTTGTTATAGATCATAAAAATGAGAGTGGCAAGTATCACTTCAATAGCTAATTTATGTAGTTCTCTCTCACAAAAAATCCTTTAGCATACATACTTTATTCCCTTTTGATCTGTGGCCTCTCTAGCAAATGGAATAAAAATATGGTAGGTTAAAAAAACATAAAAACCTCATTATCTATTTTCCTCAGTTACTGAGATGAACTTAAAGTAGCATTCAGCTAGCAATGTCAGAACTGTTTTTCTACATCTATCCTGGATCCAGAATTCTAAAATGAGGTACACTGTTAATCAGGCTCCATCTCTGCTAAGCTCCGTCAATCAGCAAAGACTGGAAGCTGTACTCTGTCTCTTTTCATGTGTGCTCCGTCCCACTCTGCATCTTTATCTGTATTCCTTCTAATGCATGATTTCACTTTGGCTACAGAAAGCATCACCTCTAGTAGAAAAGCACATTTTCTTTCACCGTTAAATTGTCCTTTTAATTTTTACCTCAATGACTTTTGCAATCATTGAGAATAAACATATCTCTGAACAGGATGGAGCTGAGGGCTGGAGGCATAAAGAAATAGAGTCCAGTACATAATTTAAGAACAGTTAAGTCTATGCAGATAAATCCTTAATCCATATCAGATATTAAACTTATACTGTTTATTTTTTTCTTTAAATAAACTGTGTTATCTCCTTTCTCAGAAGGGACGCTGAAAAGGGTGGTTTTATTATTGGTATAGAGTTCAGTTTAATAGTTCCTGTGTTCTTGCTAAGAGAGAAGCTTTAAGAATTATGAGCTTCACTTAAAAATTACCACAATGAAAATAAACTAAAAACTTAAAAAAAATCACAATGCCTGGCTTAAATGAAAAATAATAATTTGTATAAATTTAACACGAATGTACATGTTTATCAGAAGTCTGAATTTTGGTAAAAATCTGTACATTCTCAGTACAGACATAACCATCAATTTTTTCCCAAATGTTTTCTGTCCGTGGTTGGTTGAATCCACAGACTCAGAACATATGGATACAGAGGGCTGGCTGTACTAACTTAAGTCTGTAAAACATAAGCAAAAAGCGAAAATGTTACTGAATTAACACAGCTGAAGCTAAATTAAAGATAGACTAGACCCCTGCAAGTAGTAGCCCAAAGCCTACAACATCCCAGAATAACAGACAAGTGGCTTTACCTGATTGTCTAGCACAGTGGTGCTCAACCTTCCTAACGCAGTGACCCTTTAATACAGTTCCTCAATGTTGTGGTGACCCCCAACTATAAAATTATTTTCCTTGCTACTTCGTAACTGTAATTTTGCTACTGTTATAAATAGTAATGTAAATGTCTGATGTGCAGGATGTATTTAGGTGACTCCTGTGAAAGGGTTGTTCAACCCCCAAATGGGTCGCAACCCACAGGTTGAGAACCACTGGTCCAGCATAATCCCTTTATGTAGGGTAGGTAAGGATGTGGCTGGCACAGTTGTTAGGCTAACTTGACCCCACTCATAACCTCTTTGTTGCCCAAGGAGCATTCCAGTTAGGGGTTGCTAATGAGATCTATGCAGAAGATTTCAGAGTAGGGCTTCTGGGAAAGCTTTTGTTTTCCTGACAAAAGCAGGCTGAGTCAACTGGCATGCCCCTTTGTCCCTTCCCCTTCCCTTTCCTCCTACTTGGAAGTGTAGCAGCCACCTTCTGTCCAGCAGTGACAAACAGGAGAATGACGACAAAGGATGGAGAAGCAGAAAAATGGAGTCTGGGTTTTTGAAATTACTAAGTAGCTGTCTCCAATAGTCTTGATATCTGAGACAAATAATTCCTGATTATTAAGAAAAAACAAATCCCAATAGATTTTCTACTGTTTCTAAATACATTCTCAACTGATAGCTTTTTAAATCATTAAACCAACATTGCTTTTTCCTTTAAAAAGATATATTTAATCACCCATTGTATTAATTGAAATGTAATTCCTAAATACACGAAGTCAATTAAAAATTTCCCAGTGTGGTGATTCTAGAAGTTAGCATACCTTCTTTTCCTTTACCTCTTATCTTAGAAAAGACGTGGTCTTTCCTAAAGTCTCTGCGCATATTACCTCAGAGATCTCATCGCACAGAACTGGGTTACATGCCTATTCCTAAACCCACCACTGGTAGGAGAAATGGTATTACAGTAATTGGCTCAGATCAGTCAGTCAGTAAAATCTGAAGCTGGGCATGGGGTCAGCTTCTTTGTCCACATATCTATATAGAATAGAGTTGATACTTGAGCAATGCAGGGTCCAGGAGTGAGGATGAAAAAGAAAGGGTACTGGCTGGAAAACAAACACGATTCAGTTTTTGCCTTCCTTATCCTTCAAACTGGCAATCTGACCTCAGTTTTCATCTCGATTATTTTTTCTCTCTTATTTTTTCCCCCCACAATCGGGGGATTGTTATTATTTTATTATTAGTATATTATTAATTATTATTATTTTATTTCCCCTCAATGAGGGATTATTATAGCTGTTCTGCTATAATAATCTTTTTCTGAAGATCCTTTTGATGTACCAGCACAGTGTAATTTCTGCCTGGTAATAATGTTATACCTTAATTTCTCTGGTTTATTTATTTATTTATTTATTTTTTGCAGTTTTGCCTGGGGCTAGGCTTGAACCTGCCACCCCCAGTCTATGGGGCCGGGCACCCTACTCCTTGAGCCACAGGTGCCTCCCTGGTTTACTTTTTCAAATTAGGTCCCTGCATACTTGCCAGCCAACTATTGTATTTCCATAGCTGAGCTCCATTCATGTGTAGCTCTTGTTCCAGAGACCAAGGCACAAACTCTATATAATAGGTTTGTGATGTTTAAAGATGTTTCAGGAGGCTGAATGGACAGACCTCACTACTGTTTTCTAGATTTGAGAGAAACAATGTTAAAGCTGTGTTGAGTTGGAATATATAATTTATTTTAGCCACGCCATGTCCACTAGTTTTGAAAATAATAATACCGCTCATTTATCTTTACCTTCCATTTTACTTTTATATTTTAGTTTTTACAATGAAAAACTGGCAAATGTAGGAAGAATAAAAATTTCCTTAAAAATATATGGTTACGGCTCGGCGCCTATAGCTCAACCGGCTAAGGCGCCAGCCACGTACACCTAAGGTGGCGGGTTCGAATCCCCAGCCCGGACCCGCCAAAC
>NW_003852573.1:672600-675375 GCF_000181295.1 Otolemur garnettii | reverse complement strand
AAAAAAAAAAAAAAATATATATATATATGGTTACAAAGATTTCTACTTTTAAACTTTTGCAACAATCTCTTTTTATCCTAATTGGCAACTACTTTATGTTGTCTCGACAGTGCAGGCAGTGTAGTCTATATACTATTGATACAGTGCCTATACGGTATAGCATTGATATAGGAAAAATTTTAAGACAATTGTTTTTATAAAGTAACATAATTTGTAGTATTATTGTTAAATTACATTATAAACATCAAACTTAGAAATAAATATCTACTGGGATTATCAAATACTAAAATGCTGATGCCCTCCCATTATCTTAGTTCAGAGGTGTTCAGTCTTTTTTTCTTTCTGCTGCACGTTGGAATAAGAGTTGTTCTGGGACACACAGTAAATATACAAACACTTATGAAAGCTGATTAGCAAATAAAAAGTCTATGTGTACTTTCTTTGATATATGACACCACAGATAAAGGAAAAAAGTCCTCATGAAATCAGCATGCCACATGTTGGACACCCCTGCTTTATTCTTGCTTTACTACCTAAATTCATATCCTTGTTTTTATGGAAATGGTATATCCATAGAAGGATTTAGGCATGGATATGTTTTAAGTATTTTAATTTACTATCTGTATATTGCATAGCACCTACAAAACAAGAGAAAGGATTTTCTTACCCTAGGAAAAATACCATGCATACAGACACAGAATAGACCTGTAGCACGTAACATTATATTTTAAGAGAGTGTGGTTCTCACCACTCTCTAAAACATGGTGAGTATTTAACAATTACAGAATTCACTTTTCTTTCAAAATACCTATGGAAATTTGCCAAAATTGATTATATGCTGGGTAATAAATCAGGTTCAACATATTCACAAAATTGGAAACATTAAGAGAATGTTTTCTGACCACTGTGGAATTTAGAGATTAGAAACAAAAATACAACTAGGAAATCTATAGAAATCTAAACAAAAATAACTAGAAATAAAAATATGCTTCTAAATAACCCAAGGATCAAAGAAGAAATCACAATATATTGAAGAAATATATTGAAGAGAATGATAATAAAAATAACATAGTTGGCATAAGTTGTAGAATTTGTAAGTCTAAGTGCACATACTGTGAAGGAAGGGATAAAGCTGGAAAAGAATCATCTAAGCACCTACTTCAAGAAGTTGAAGAAAAAGACTAAATCCAAACTAGAAGGGGTAAAATAATAAAAATTTAAAAAAATGTTCATACAATAGAAAGCAGTAGCAAACCAAAGTAAAATTCATCGAAAACACTAATAAAATGGATAAACTGCTAGAAGAGACTAGTAAGGAAGGAGAAGAGAGATGGCACAAATTATTAGTTTCAGGAATAAAAAGAGGGCACCATTTCCAATGCTACAGACAATGAAAAGCCAACAGTTTTCTGTTTGTTCTTCCTTTTTAAACGTTTTAGCCCTAAAGCCATTGAGCAGGACGCAGGAAGGCCGACATCTGCACTGACAGAGGCAAAGGACGCTGTGGTGGTTCAGAGCTGGGTGTCGGAAGCTGAGTGGGAGGGAAAGACATCACCAGTGTGGGAACCATGGTGCGCTAATTTGGGGGCCCAAGTGAAATGAAAAGGATATCCATGTCCATATGGGGGCATAGGTGGTCCAGCACACAGGGTCAAAACCAAGGAGGATGAGAAAGGCCTTCATTTCAGGAGAGGCTAAAGTGAAGTGTCAGTTTGACACAGCATGTTGTAGCCCAAGCAGGGTGAGAATGTCTCAGAGAAGGAGTCAGAGCCTCACCAGGAATAAGAAGAAGTCCTGGACTTTATATTTAAACTCAAGCAGGAACTCACAAATTAGATAGGGTGATGAGAGCACTTAACGCAGGGCAAGTTGCTGTGGTGTCAGAGCCTCGGCTCCACGGGTCATGAGGTTACCAACAGTGGGACATCTGCAAGTTGGAAAGACTGAATGGGATATCAGAACCGAAATGCAGTGAGGGACATATGTGCAGACTGATCAAATAATAAATATGTTAAGGCTAATGGCCGCCAGGTCCCTCACTGTTGGAAAAGGGAGTTACAAAAATGGAAAGGGAAAAAATTAGAACAAACCCTATAGTGTAGGACTTGAAAAACAGATATCAATGTGCACTTTAAAAATATATAAACAGGGCGGTGCCTGTGGCTTAAAGGAGTAGAGCACCGGCCCCATATTCCGAAGGTGGAGGGTTCAAACCCAGCCCTGGCCAAAAACTGCAAACAAAACAAAACAAAACAAAACAGTGTATATGTGCTCACAATATACATGTTCATATATTTACACACATATCCATATATAAATATTCTAGCTTTTTTGCTCAATGAGAGGGCATAAGAGCCCCACAATTTCAATAGCAGTGAGCCCACTGAGTGACCAGACCTTGGCTTTTCAATCTATTCTCTACTAAAAAGAATCAGGACTCCTTGAAGCAATGACTAATTCCAGAGCTAGGCTAGGTACAAGATGAGCCTAGAAAAGCACATGGTATTGAAAGTGAGGAGACGTTCAAAGACTAATGGAAATGTGTCAAAAGGACAAAGAAGTCAGCTAGAAAGGGCTCAAACAAATCCCACTAACCATGTGAGCTTCAAAGTAACTACAGTAAACATTACTCAATAAAAAAAGAGGAAATCAGGGAATTCTGGGAAGATGGCCAATTGCTACCAACCCTCGGCAGAGGCTCCTAACAGAGGGACAAAACTGGACAGAATTGGACTCTATGAAGACAAAGGTAGGGAGCTGAGCCAAGAAAGAAGT
>NW_003852573.1:670821-672486 GCF_000181295.1 Otolemur garnettii | reverse complement strand
TTCTCATTTTACCTCACTGGAGAGAACCACTAAACACCAGGTCTCTTTTTCCAGGGAGGTCCCACTTATGAACCTAAATACCACCCCACCAGGCATAAAATTGAACAGATATTTTCCCCCACAAGTCCAAATTCCCAGTCCACCCTTCCCCCCTCACATGGCAGTCTGAAGTTCTGACCCCTGCAAAGTGCAGAGAGTTTGATCTTTTCCTGAAAGATCTGGGCATAGTGTGGACCATCAACCACCAGGATGGAATCTGTGACTAATGGGGAAGAAAGACGGTATGGGAAGAAAGGGACACTGGGCATGAGGACGAGCAGTCCCCTGGTTATGACTTTGCCTGGCCAATGGTGGTGTTAACCCTTGGTTCGGGGTGTGTCTGGTGGGAGGAGGTGCAGAACCCCTGGCTCTGACGGCACCCACAGTGGGAGAGTGGTTGCCTAGTGTGGACTGAAGTTCAACAGGCAGGACTGGTCCCCAGCCCCAGCTGGGCCTGTGAACAGATGCTTGCCAGGTGGGGATGGAGAACTGAGGACAAGGGCATGGTCCCCTGACTCCAACAGAGCTGGCATGCCTCCGGGAGTAGACTGACACCTGCTGGTGGGGCGGGGGGCGGGGGAGGGTCCTCTAACTCCAGCTGGGCCTTCAAACAGAGGCTTGATGAGTGTGGACTGAGACCTGTGGGCAGAGTGTGGTCCCTTGACTCCAAGAGAGCCCAGAGCCAGCAAACAGAGGTTTGCCAGGTATGGACTGAGACTGGCAGGCAGGGGCGTGGTCCCCTGACTTCAACTGGTCTGGCAAGCAGAGGCTTCCAGGGTGTGGACTGAGACCAGCGGGCCGGGTGTGGCCCCTGGTTCCAACTGGGCCTGTGAGCAGAGAAGCAGACAACAGTGCAGACTGAGTCTGGCAGGCTGGGGCGTGGACCCCTGGCTCCAATTGTGCTGTTGGAGAATCCCCTTGAATCCCTATCTTTTGGGCAAGGTTTGCACTGCCTGAGATGATTTAGTTGGAACTCGTGTCTGGGACTGTCCATCCAGAGACACTCTGAGGTTGACCTTCAACGTTCTGTAGTGGAAAAGAACTGAAGTGGGGGCTGGGTGCTGCTGCAGCTGTCTGTATCTCTTCACAACCAAGATTTAATCATAATACTGTGACTTCTTAGGATATGGTAGAGATTGGCTGATATCAAAACAGAGCTAGCTTGCGCTGTCTCACCAAGTAGGTCCTCAGAGTCTCCAGCCAAAACTCTGAAAGGGGCCTTTGTAAGGTTGTAGGAGATAAGCCACAATTAAAGCCTAGCGCTTTGGTAAGGGGCTGATTATCTCTACTACTAGGGAACCCCAATTCAATCTCACTCTACCAGTTCTAATAACCAAACAGTGGAAAATTAACATAGTATAGAACCAATGGAAGAACTCTGGCAACGTGAATATCCAGAGTAGATCAACCCCCCCCCCAAAGGAATGACAAAGAAGATACAACTGAAGATGCCATGCATAAACAAATGTCAGAAATCGAATTCACAATATGGATGGCACATAAGATGAATAGAATAGAAGGAAAGTTGGAAATTGAAATCAAAAGAGTAATTCTAAAGTTGTCTCAAGAAATTAATGAATTCAAAGACAAAGTCACCAAAGATATGAACATGTTAAGAAAAGAGAG
>NW_003852573.1:667680-669178 GCF_000181295.1 Otolemur garnettii | reverse complement strand
CTCATTTTACCTCACTGGAGAGAACCACTAAACACCAGGTCTCTTTTTCCAGGGAGGTCCCACTTATGAACCTAAATACCACCCCACCAGGCATAAAATTGAACAGATATTTTCCCCCACAAGTCCAAATTCCCAGTCCACCCTTCCCCCCTCACATGGCAGTCTGAAGTTCTGACCCCTGCAAAGTGCAGAGAGTTTGATCTTTTCCTGAAAGATCTGGGCATAGTGTGGACCATCAACCACCAGGATGGAATCTGTGACTAATGGGGAAGAAAGACGGTATGGGAAGAAAGGGACACTGGGCATGAGGACGAGCAGTCCCCTGGTTATGACTTTGCCTGGCCAATGGTGGTGTTAACCCTTGGTTCGGGGTGTGTCTGGTGGGAGGAGGTGCAGAACCCCTGGCTCTGACGGCACCCACAGTGGGAGAGTGGTTGCCTAGTGTGGACTGAAGTTCAATAGGCAGGAAATTTATAGCATTGGAAGCCTTCATCAAGAAAACAGAAACAGCGGAAGCCAACAACTTAATGGATCATCTCAAGCAACTGGAAAAGGAAGAACATTCCAACCTCAAACCCAAGAGAAGAAAAGAAATAACCAAAATTAGGGCAGAATTAAATGATACTGAAAACAATACAATCATTCAGAAGATCAAAGAAACAAAATGTTGGTTTTTTGAAAAGAGTAATAAAATTGATTAACCTTTGGCCAAACTAACCAGAAAGAGAAAAGTAAATTCTCTAATATCATCTATCAGAAACGATAAAGGAGAAATCACAACAGGCACCTGAGAAATGCAAAAAATCCTCAATGATTATTACAAAAATCTCTCTTCCCAGAAATATGAAAATCTGAAGGAAATGGACCAATACCTGGAAGCATGCCACCTTCCCAGACTCAACCAGAAAGAATTAGAAATCATGAATAGAACTATATCAATCACTGAAATAGCATTAACATTACGAAATTTCCCAAATAAGGAAAGTCCAGGACAAGATGGCTTCACATCCGAATTCTACCAAACCTTTCAAGAGGAACTAGAACCTGTAGTATACAACTTTTTCCAAAGCATAGAAAAAGAAGGAATACTTTGCAACACATTCTATGAAGCAAATATCACCCTGATCTCCAAACCAGGAAAGGATCCAACAAAGAAGAAAAGTATAGACTAATATTATTAATGAATATCGATGCAAAAATATTCAATAAGATCTTAGCAAACAGAATTCAACAACACATCAAAAAAGATTATACACCCTAATCAAGTTGGTTTTATTCCAGGGTTACAGGGTTGGTTCAACATACACAAATCTATAAATATAATATACCACATCAATAAAATAAAAAACAAAGACCATATGATTCTCTCAATTGATGCAGAAAAAACTTTTGACAATATCCAGCATCCTTTCAGATCAGAACACTTAAGAAAATTGGTATAGAAGGGACATTTCTTAAAATGATAGAGGCCATTTACAGCAAACCCACAGCCAATATC
>NW_003852573.1:661817-664144 GCF_000181295.1 Otolemur garnettii | reverse complement strand
GTTATCTATGAAAGTCCTACAGCAAACATCATATATACTGGTGAAATTCTGAAAGTTTTACCTCTGAGATCAGGAATGAGACAAGGATGCCTGTTATCACGACTTCTATTCAACAATGTAGTGGTGGTCCCAGCCAGTGCGATAAGGTAAGAAAAAGATGTAAAATGATTGTAAAGAAAGAAATAAAACTGTCATTACTATCAGGTGATGACTGTGATGTAGAAAATCCAAAATAACTTAGGGAATATCTGTAAGAGTAAGTAAATTTAGCAAGGTCACTGAATGTGAGATCATGTTTTAAAAAGCCAGTTGAATTTCTACATGCATATGATCAATTAGAAGAAACAATCCCATGTATAAAAGCAACAAATAACATCAAATGCCCAGAAATAAGTGTATGAAATCACCTAATTGTTATTTTTTTTAGTTCTTGGGTTTATAATTAGAATGCATATACTCTTAGCAATTGGTAGAATCCAAACTTTGGTTTTCTGGGCAATGGCTATATAATATAGGATAGGAAGGGACAGTTGGAAAACATGAGCTTCCTTTCTCCAGCAACAAGGCATCTCAAAAGAAAAGCAGAGGCTAGTCTACCGTCAGAGACTTGAGAGTTGCAGGGGTAAATGCCTCTAGTAATCTGGCTATTGCAAAAATTAGTAGGCTTAAATAATGATGGCAGATCAGCATAAACTTAATGAGAAGATGAATTCAATGGCAGTTGCCACTCCAGATGGAGCATTCTTATAAACACATTAAGATAGGCTTGGTATCTGACACATAGCTTTCACCTAGCAAATGTTTTTTCCTTCATAATAATCCAGAAAGAACAAAAATGAACAGGTTGTTTTCACTTGGAAAGGACAATACTACTACTGTTTTAGGGAAACATAATTTTTGTTCTGTGCTACAATTTGCTCTGCAGCGATCACAGCTGTCTCAACATTACATACTATGTCTCTTTAATCCTGCTCTGGATGACAGCAAATTTATTAGGACAGGAGAGTAGAAGACTGAGAGATGAAGTGCCTTAAGATACACATGAGATGGAATTGAGAACTAAATTCTATGAAAGTATAGGAGCTTGCCACCTCAATTACGTTCCTGAGGATCCAGGGATAGGATGGAATATTCCTCCCATTGACAAAGAGAATTTACTAACCCTTGTTCCTCTCCCCTAAAGGAGGAAACAAAATACTTGCTTGGCCTTTTGCATTTTGAAAGTAGCATATTCCATATTTGAATATACAGCTATGATCCATTTATAAGGTTAACTAATAAGCTAATAGCCCTGAGTAGCTCACAGAGCAAGGTTAAGTCTTTCCAAATGACTGAGACTATGTGGAGGAAGTGCTACACTTCACCTTTGTGGTCAGAAAAACCAAATGGAGCTCAAACTTCGGTAGTAGGTCATGATGCTAAAAAGCATCCTTGGGAAGTGCTGATAGAATTGCCGTGGAGGCCTCAAAATTTTTTTCCCCCTGCACCTTCAAACACATTTTGTTAGAAAACAAAGTTTAGATTATTTTTATACCATGACTTGCAACTCTGATCTTTCCTTGGTGTATTTTCCTGATGATTTGAAATAATCCCTAACTCAAACCAGATTCCACATATAGCTACCAACTTTCTGCCAATACAATTATACTGAGTACATCTATTTTTTTGAGTGAAAAAAAACCAATTAATTGCCTCTTATTTTTTGACTCTTTGAAGGCTTTGAAACAAGATCATACTTCAGCAAGTAAGTGAAAAGTGCTTCTTTTTGGAGAAACAGATCCTGGTATCAGAGGTCCAGTGGAAGATCAAGGGACACCAGGCAGCAGTGTTGTCCAACCTGTCCAGTATGAAGTAGATGGCACGTGACCACTGAGCTATAAAGTTGAAGACGTCCAGCTACACTTCATCACCAGGGGAAACTGGCATACACTGGATGAGGACATACTGGACTTTCAGACTAAGTCAGTTCTGAAGGCACAGGTAAGTAATATAGTCATGCCTATTTTCTCTTACTTAACCTGTACCCATAGCCTCATGGGGAGTATTTTATGACTAGCTAACTGAGGGTAAAAATTTGCATCTAGTGATAATGCCAATACCAACAGAAGTGGAATGTTCTGGTATGATAGTCCCTTTCAGAAGTGGCCCTGAAAGACAACTGAGAATTCTGGGAAATCTCAGTGGATAGAATCCCTAGTAGTCTGCTTGGTTTTCAACTTTGCTTAGAGTAAGAGTTGTTCTCAACTACTGGGTAGCTACCATGGTCATCCTGGATGTAAGCACTTAGAAGAAAGAGGAGGCTAATGTCACCTAGAATGGTTCTATAG
>NW_003852573.1:659750-660624 GCF_000181295.1 Otolemur garnettii | reverse complement strand
CATAATCTTTAAAGGACAATATCCTATGTGTCTTTCAGGACAATATCCTATGTGTCTTTTAGGATACCCTAAGAAGAGCTATAAGAATCTAGCCTCTGCTCTGGCTTCATCCTTCAGCCCTTACCCTTCCCAGAATCCTGTCCCAGCCATATGATGGCAAATTCCTCAATGTGTCATGCTTCTTTATGCTGCTGTTGGTACATGTTCCTTCATTGGCCTGGGACATTTTATGCCTTTCACTTAGATAATTGTGCATGTTCTTTTGCAACAATCAGCTTAGTTTTTACCTCTTGGAAAACTGCAAAGATTCACTCTCTCCTATCCTTCCCAGTTGCATTTATCACCCATCCCCAAACACACACACCTATGCACGCAGGTTGGAGTAAATGTTCCTAGATACCCATTTCTACAGCACACCTTATTTATATCATTTACAATATACTGCAAGCAATTATTTGTTCAGGTGTTTTAACTGTGAACTTTCAGAGAGAGCTCTGTCTTTTTTACCTTCTATCTGTAGTGCCCAGCAATGTGTTTGGAACACATTGCTAAAACTTTTACTTGTTTTTACTAAACAGCTTTGTTGAACAATGGGCAAAATAATTGTTCCAAAGGTATTTCCTCAATGTGACCCAACCATGACTTGGCAGGGCAGTGAAACCTCTGGGTTTACACCTCATGAACTCGCATTGTATTTATTATTTTAACATCAAGGAATAAAAGGATAGAGAAGGAGGAGGGGAAAGGACAACTGGCAAAGGAGGGAGGGCGTAAGATGGGATCTCGCCTAATATGCACATCATGAGGGTGTGTAACATGCCCCTGGGTGAGGGGCTCTTTTACAACTGGAACTTCACCCTGGAAGTGAGAACAG
>NW_003852573.1:657203-658297 GCF_000181295.1 Otolemur garnettii | reverse complement strand
TAGCCTGAAGATGCCGTGTAAGAGTCTGAGGAGGCTGAAGTGGCTGAAGACTGTGGAGCAAGGTACTGAAAAGAAGAAAGCAGTCCAGAGAAGGGGCCCTAGAAGTCTGTGCAGAGGACCCCCAGGAGTCCACAGCAAGCAGTTGGCTCTCCCTGGACAGAGACAGACCACCCAAAGCTCACCAGATAGCAGCTGTTACAGAATGAGAGCAACACAGAGATACTACAGGCCAATCAATGCTGAAGGAAGAACTATACAGGGGGAGTGCAGAGTTCTTTCCTGTGATGGTTAGAGCATGCCAATGAACTAAGTCTTCTCTTTTAAAAATGTGGTTTGTTGAGGCATAATTTACATATAATAAAGCCTACCCATTTCAGTGAGTTGCATACAGTTGGGTAACTACCATAATGGAGATACAGAACATTCTATTCCCCCTATAAGTTCCCTCATGTCCCCTTGTCTCCAACAAGTTCAGCAGCAGGCCAACCACAAATGTGCTGTCTTTGACTAGAGTTATGCCTTTTTTAGAATATCATATAAATGGAACCATACAGTATGTACATACTCTTTTGCATCTGGCATCTTTTGCTCTGTGCAAATGCTTCTGTGATTCTAGCTATGTTGTTGCACCACTATCAGTAGCTGAAACATTTGATGGTTAAATAGTATTCCATCACAGGGATACCACAATTTAGCTAAACTGTTTTCCTTCTTGCATTCAAATGAGAAGTATGAGAGATGAATTTGTTTCACATCTTCACTAATATTTGGTATTGCCAGTCTGTTAAATTCTAATCATTCCAATGGGTGTAGCGATATCCCCTCGTGGTTTTAGTTTGCATTTCCCTAAATGATTAATGATTTGACCATCTTTTCAAGTCCTTCTTGGCCATTCAAAAATCTCTGGTGAAGCATCTGTTCAATTTCTGCACATTTTTGAAATCAAATTGCCTGCTTATTATTTTTTATACAATCTGGATACAGGTCCTTTATAAAAATATAACTTTCACATTTTATCACTGTCTGTGGCTAGCCTTTTTATTTTCTTGTGTCTTTTGAAGAGCAAAAGATTTTATTTGAATGTAGTCATCACA
>NW_003852573.1:654234-655671 GCF_000181295.1 Otolemur garnettii | reverse complement strand
CCCGAGACCTGCTGGAATTTTTATTGGGATCACAGTCAATCCATATATCAATATGGGGAGAATGAACATCTTAATATAATATTTTGTTAGATATCTGGAACCAGAGGTTAAGGAAATCTGCTGGGGCATTTGGTCATGAATGGAAATTGAATTTTGTCCAACACATTTCTCCACCAAGTGTAGAGGATGATTACATGATTTTCTACTCTATTCTGTTATGTGAGAAAATGTACCGATTGATGTTAAGCTAAATTTGCATTCCTAAAATGAACCCTATCTACTTGGTCATGATAGATTATCCCTTTTTCTAAATTGCTGGATTAAAAATAATGATATTTTCTAAAGAATTTTTCATCTCAATACACAAGCAAAAGTTATTGTTTGCTTTTGTCCCCCTTGCATTGTCCTGGCCTTCTTTTGCTATTAGTGGAATTCTGAACTCATAAAAATGACTTGGGAAATGTTCCCTCCTCTTCTTTTTTCTGGAATAATTTGTATAGAATTGGTAATAGTACTTTCTTAAATATTTGGCAGAACTCACCAATGGAACCATATGGGTCCAAAGCTTAGTGAAATGCTTTTAAATTATAAATATAGGGAAAGTGAAGTTATCTTTCTTCTTGAGTGGAGTTTGATAATTGTGTTCCTAGGAACTTTTCTGTTTCATTTAGGTTATAGATTACTGGCATAAAGTTGTTCATAATATTCTCTTATAATCCTTTTTATTGTCCATGGGATCTGCAGTGATGTAGCCTCATTCATTCCCAATGCTGATTAGTCACGCGTCTTTTTCTCTGGTAAATTTGGGTAGAGAATTATAAATTTTTACTGACTTTTTCAAAGTCTAGCTTTTTATTTCAGTGATTTTTCTCTTCTACTCTACTAACTTCTATTCTTACATTTATTATTTCTTTGGTTATGCTTAATTTGCTTTTAATTGTCTAGTTTCTTAAGAGTAGAAATTTACATGACTAATTTTATTTTCTTTTCCTTTTTTTTTTTTGAGACAGTCTCACTATGTCGCCCTTGATAGAGTGCTGTTGCATAACAGCTCATAGCAACCTCTAACTCTTAGGCTCAAGCGATTCTCTTGCCTCAGCCTCCCAAGTAGCTGGGGACTACAGGTACCTGCCACAATGCCCAGCTACTTTTTGTTGCAGTAGTCATTGCTGGTTAGCTGGCCCGGGCTGGGTTTGAACCTGCCAACTTCAGTGTATATGGCTGGCACTAACCACTGTGCTACAGGCTCTGGGCCTACGTGACTGATTTTCAATCTTTCTCCCTTTCTACTATAAGCAATTCATGTTATAAACTTTATATAAGCAACTGTAACAGTTTACATAAATATAAATCTATTGTGCTTTCATTTTCATTCAGTGAAAAATACTATTTCTCTTGGGACTGATTCTCTGACCCATATTTAAGATTTTTTTTTTT
>NW_003852573.1:650219-653409 GCF_000181295.1 Otolemur garnettii | reverse complement strand
TTTGTTTTCAGATTAATTTTGGAGAAATTCTACCAAGTTAAACTGTACAGAATGTTATGTCATCTTACTCCAACTTTATAGAAAAGGTGGCTTAATAAAAAGTAATCTTATTTCAAAATAACTAAGTAAATTACAAATGTCTTACCACAAAAAATAAGTGAGGTAACAGCTATGTTAATCAGTTTGATTTACGCATTCCACACATTGTACATCAAATCATTGTACCCCATAAATGTATACAGTTATGATTTAATAAAAAATCCAATTAAAAAAGTAATCAAACAAAAATTTGTCAAAAAGCATGATACAGGATTACTGCTCATTTCAAAAGTCATTTAGTAATACACACCACGCCATCTATATGAGGATGAGTTTCTTAAGTTGCAACTTCTACTT
Organism: Otolemur garnettii; assembly: GCF_000181295.1. Classification (NCBI taxonomy): domain Eukaryota; kingdom Metazoa; phylum Chordata; class Mammalia; order Primates; family Galagidae; genus Otolemur; species Otolemur garnettii. Next base: position 653,013 of record NW_003852573.1, on the reverse strand, counting down.
TGGTTCTACCTAGTAATCAATATTAATTATGAGCCAAAATTATTATTGAAGATTCAATTAAGCTAAATGTAAAGTACAAATGAGAAAGATTTCTGTAAAATAGTTAGAATTCTCATGTTTATACAATGAACTTCCAGTTTTCTTTGAGGCATATAGAAAGTAAAGGTTTTATAATATTAAAATTATATCAGAAAGGCAACAAATTTAATAAAATACAGCTGACTTTCATAAACAGATTTTATATATCTGGTACTTTCTTTTTTTTTTTTTTTTGAGACAGAGCCTCAAGCTGTCCCCCTGGGTAGAGTGCCGTGGCATTACAGCTCACAGCAAACTCCAACTCCTGGGCTCAAGCAAGTCTCCTGCCTCCGCCTCCCAAGTAGCTGGGACCACAGGCGCCGGTCACAACACCCAGCTATTTTTTTTTTTTGGTTGCAGCCGTCATTGTTTGGCGGGTCCGGGCTGGGGATTCGAACCTGCCACCTTAGGTGTACGTGGCTGGCGCCCTAGCCGGTTGAGCTATAGGCGCCGAGCCTATCTGGTACTTTCTTAAGTATACAACATTTCATATGCTCCTAGAATTTTATATACTCCTGTCAACTGGAACATAAAATTAAGTCATTAATAAAATTAAAAAATATATAGAATTATATTAACTCATACTACTACTTTTCCCATTGTGGTTTATAGATTAGAAGGAGATAAATCCACCTTTTTTACATCTGAGTTTTCATTCAAATCAATCAATAATTTGAAATAATAAATTTCATCTTTGTTTTACTTTGTATACCAAATCAGAAAATAAAATCTTGTAAGTGATAGCACATGCAAATAATATACTATAACTGATACTATAACACATACCACACATATCAAAAATTTAATTTTAGATTCAGCTTACACCCTGTTGAATATATATATACATATATATGTAATATGTTTTTGCTATGAATAAATTGGTGATAAGTTTTTTACATTCGTTTTATAAAATGGAAAAGAACCAATGCTCTTAGACAAAAAACTGTAACTCCTTTCTGGTCTGTAAAATATACACAGAATTACACTGGCTGATGTTAACAGTATAGTTTGTTGGGGGTTCTATACCAATAAAAGCAAGAATAAAAGCAACCAATTAGCTTTTACTTATGACATAAATTGGGCATGTGACCTCAACTCTTTGAGAATAAAACAATAAGGAAGCTTTATTCCTATTTTGTGGTTAAAAGACTTCAGGCATTCTGAGGACTCTATTTTTTCATTTTTATAACACCAAGTAACCAGACACTTTAAAAATAGATGGGTGAAATAGTAGCAATTTAGGATTATGAAGCAGTTAAGTGCTTCGCAATGTTGATGTAATATAGCAATTATAGACCTCTGTAATTCAGCAAAAAGCCTTTGTTTTCTTGTTATTCATATTGAAACTATACAATAAGAATACCTCCTTATTGTCACAGAAAGGGGCTTAAATTTTAAAGAATCTTTGCAGTAATGTTTTTGACCACTGTTATGAACTCACTATAAAAACTTATTATTTTGTAACTAAAAATAAAATGAAGCACTACAGGGGAAAAAGGTTGTATAATGTTAGAATTTTGATTAGCAATCACAGCTGCACCAGAATTAGTTTCTATAGCAACAGAAAGAAATAATGTGTTGAACTGCAATGCAATACAAGATTATTTTTTATAGATTGCAATTCAAAAGGAAATCTTTAAAGAATTTTAAGAGTTATTAATCTTTTATCCATCATAATTCCCTAACGGAAAATACTTAATTATTATGGTCTATTTCTTCTGAATTCTGTTTTAACTCATTCAAATTTAGTATGTTCCAAAAAGAATTGAAAATTTAATGTACCTACACAATAAGAAGTTTTGCTACTTTCTTATTTGCATTTTAGAACAAAGATGCCTGTGACTCACTCCTGTGCCCTGTGGAGATACAGTGTTTCTGGGGTAGTTTTAACCAGGAAGGAAAAGCCTACAAAGTGCTGTTCTGACTAAACTATGCTGTAGAGACAAGAATTAAAAATCATAAAAAACATATTTGTATCAGTATGAAACTAAATCTGCTTTTTATCAATGTGTACTCCACATCCAAATTGCGATTAAGAAACTATACCACAATGAGTATTTATAGAATGCACATCTCCCCTATTTCAGTTAAAAAAAAATCATTAAATTTCAAAAGCTGCCCACATTTTTTCTAATAGCGAAAAATATTATTTCACTGTATCTTCTCCAGTACTAGCTATTTTTGGCAACTAATTAAAAGCATATGCCTGAACCTTTTATGTATTTTGCCCTTATAATGAGACCTATTACTGTAGCTTACTCTATGCCTCTGAGTTCCAAAGTATCTTTGGAGTTTCCATGGATACCAGTGACAAGCATTCTCTCACAACTGCTTTATGTGTCTCATCAAACACAAGAAACCTGACATGGCAGGAATCAAGCCATCGAGATACTATGAATTTCTAATTGTACCATTATTCAAGCGTTAGAAAAACAAAACAAAAATATATCTTTAGTTAAACAAGACAGCTAAACAGCAAATTATTTTTTAAAATCTGAACAAACATCAAATCATTGTGTAGAAAATATGACTTACTATAAAAGAAAAGGTAGAAACATTAAAATAAGCCAATATGACAACCCATCAGTGATTCTGAGGACCCAGAGCAAAACCTGTACCCAAAAGTAAAACTGGGTTTAGATCTTCAATAATGAAACCTTGACACTATATTAAAGACAATATCTCATAGGGGGATTCATCTTAGTCCATTAAGAAA
>NW_003852573.1:636147-650060 GCF_000181295.1 Otolemur garnettii | reverse complement strand
CAACTATCTTTTGGTTGTAGCTGTCGTTGTTTGGTGGGCCTGGGCCAGATTCGAATCCACAAGCTCAGGTGTATGTATGTGACTGGCGCCCTAACCGCTTGAGCCATAGGCGCTGAGCCCAGAAGATTAACAAAAACATCACTGCAAACTGAACTAGAATTTTTTAAATTATTATTATCAGGAAAAATCATTTAGACTATTTCAGAACAATTTAGACTATGTCCAAATCATTTCATTCTACCTACATTTTCTTCTTTCTTATTTTAGCGATCAAGTATTTCTTCCTTATTTAAGGCCTTTTACTGGATAAGAAGTATTTTTTTAAAAACAAGGAACTGAACAGTTAATCAACTTTTACAAAAAATATTTTTTCAGCATCTCTTTTTGTGACTTATCCTTTAAAAACTGGTATGTGTACGGGTAATGAGATAGACTTCCTATAAAAGATAAATAATGTAAATGTAAATCGCAAGTTTTCAATCTCTTCATGTAACAATTCATAGGAATTTTATTATTAAATGTGGCCAGATATGCCCGTTTAATAAATGTTTAATTATTTGAAATTTCATAATTAAGAAACACCAATTTAGTAATACATGTTATTTCTTCCACATGGACATCTATATGACCTAAAGATCATATAGATTAGATATGTAAATATATTATTGACTAAAGAAAAGTGCTTGAATTTATCAACAGCACATATAATGCATAAATTCTGCCTGATACAGTGACATCTACACAGAAGTTCTAAGTCAAACTTCATAATGCCTCAATTTCTCCATCTGTGTATGACAGGGAAGTATCTTCTGTACCTATTGAAAGATTATATAATGTTTCTAAATAGAAATCATGGGAATAGTTAAAGGAAAAAGCTCTACTCAGCTTAAATGAGAATTAGCTGAGAGACAAACATCTTTGATATTCTTATTAAGACTTACATGGCTAGGCATAGTGGCTCATGTCTGTAATCCCAACATTCTAGGAGGCTGACGCGAGTAGAATGCTTGAGCTCAGGAGTTGGAGACAATACTCAGCAAGTCTGAGACTCTATCTCTACTAAAAATAGAAAAACTAGCCAGGTGTTGTGGTGGGTATCTATAGTCCCAACTACTTGGGAGACTGAAGCAAGAGGACTGTTTGAGTACAGGAATTTAAGATTGCTGTGAGCTACGATGCCATGGAACACTACCCAGGATAACAGAGACTCTTTCTCACAGGAAAAAAAGAAAAAGAAAGACTTATAGAGAATGTTTAGTATCTGTTTTTCCTCATCACAAAAGACTATAACAGAAGTCTAAGCAAAAAGATAAATAAAGATACACACACAACATTCACACTCAAATTATTCTTGCTGAATTGAGTGAACTAGCAGAGAAAATTTATCCACCTAAATCAGCCTCTCTCTTGATTGCTACTGGAGACTCAATGCTATGTTCTGTTAAGAGTGATTTGGGGGAACAGTTTAAGGACTTATACTAAAAACATATTCACCGATTTCAGTGTGCCTATTCTGTGCCTACATGCGTTTGTTGTACTATAACAAAGTACAAACTACTTAAAATTCCAAGTTTATCTTTTTCTCCCAGAAAATGGGAAACAACAGACATTTATTTTAGTACCTATTTTATGCTAGGCATTATGCAAGTTACTGAAACTTTATAGGCCTGGAGAAGAAAATCTAATGTGTGAAGCTTTTATATCAGGGGCAAGAAAAATCAGTAAAGAACACTGAACAGGAAAAGAAGAAACCTGAGTCTGAACCCATGATCTGCTACTAAGAAGTGAGCATTTAAACTCTCTTGGACTGTGTCCTTATATATACACGGGGGATTAGTGAAAACTGCTAATGCTGCAATGGATTATTAAAGACAACCAGAGAATCTCCTTTCTTAAAAGTCTGCTTACTCTTAAAGAGTTTTAGCTTTTAATATTTGAGAGGCTGGTCTTCCTGTATGACTACATAAGCTCTCAACACCCTTAAATATGAGATTGTACAATGAAAAATGAGATGAAGAATGAGGCAGGAGAGATTGCATGCCAAGGCTGAAACACAGGAAGGATGAAATCACTGCTCCTCCCTGAGAATAAGATGTGTATACTAAGTAATATGTATGGCCACTATATTTTATAAACATTCTACATTAATATTATGCTAGATCTCAATTCAACTTCAGTGTGAATGATATTTTGCTTCGATGTTTCTGAATTCCTAAAACTGCTCAGAATGTTATCTTTCCTGAGGATATTTCTAGAGAGTGAGGATACCAAATGTGAAGACCATCAGAAACTTTTGCACACTATTTATTACTATGCCTCTAAAAATCACATCATGACAAAGGAAAAAGAGGCACAGAAAAACTGAGGTAAAGATAACAAAATAATATGGTAGAAATAAATTCAAACATAAGAATACCTATAAAAGTACTACGATAAATACAGGAGAAATAAATGTTTAAGAGAAACACTTAAAACTGAGAACAAAGAAAGGCTGAATGCTAAAACACTGACAAAGATATACTTGACAAATAATCAGTTTTAAAAAGCTGCACACATATATTGTAGCAAATGAAACAGCTGGTAAGCCCAAACCAAAATGGCATAAAACTAAATGTATAAAGAAAATTACTACCACAAAATGGTAAATGTAATGACTTACCAAAAGATACAAATTTGTAAACACATGAAGTCCCTCATAACATGTTAAAGTAAGTTTTTAAAAAAAAATTCCAAGGTGAAACAACTGACAAAATCCTCAATCATAATGATTAAAAGAGGGCTGGCCAATAACCCTAGCACTCTGGGAGGCTGAGATGGGTGGATTGCCTGAGCTCACGGGTTAGAGACCAGCCTGAGCAAGAGCAAGACCAACAACGGTAGGTGCCTGTAGTCCCAGCTACTTGGGAGGCTGAGGCAAGAGAATCACTTGAGCCCAAGAGTTTGAGGTTGCTATGAATTACGACACCATGGCACTCTACTGAGGGTGACAAAGTGAGACTGTCTCAAACAAACAAACAAACAAACAAACAAAAAACAGAAGAGAACTAAAAGATAAAGCAGAAAAAATAATTGGGAAGGAGTCAGCAGATATGAACACAATAAGCTTGACTAAAGGATATTCATAGACCCTAACAACCAAGAATTAAAGAATACCTACTCTTTTAATAAATATTGGACATTTACCGCCCCCCCCCCCGACTACACACATAAGTACACTGGCCACAAAAAGCAAGCCTTAACAAATGACAAGTTGGCAACACACAGATTTTGTTAACTAATCACACTTATGTTAGAACTCATACACAAAAGAGATTTTTTTTTACCTTAATACATTTGGATATTTTTTATCCAAACTCAAAAACTGAAAAAAAATCATGATAGGAATTAGAAAATCATAAAAATCATAAAAAAATACAAAGACTACTTAGTAAAATGTGTAACCTGCAACTAAAATGGTATCTAAAAAGGAATATGCAGTCTTAAATACACATTTAGAAAGCAAAAAAGATTGAAAAAATAATGAAGTAATAAGCATTAGCTCAAGTAACAGAAAATACGACTCCAAAGACAAGGAAAAAAGGATGACAAAATTAATGAAATACTTAAGCAGCATGACCAATTTAGCTGTATTCTCAGGAATGCAAAGTTGGTTTAGTAAAAGAATGAAATCAGCTTAAGTATATTACCAGATGAATGGATAAAGAAATTGTGATACATATATGTAATGGAGTATCATATACCTGCACAGAAGAATAAAATCTATCATTTGCAACAACACAGATTTAACTAAAGAATATTATACAACAGAACCTCTGTAAGTAACCACCCAAGGGACTGTAAAAGACTGATCAATATATAGAAGTGGTCAACAGAAGGAACTAGGCCTACTGTACTAATGTGTACATGTGGTACGTGTCCAGTTTATGAAAACTGGGTCAACTTTAGGATGTGGTCAATGTAGGGAGGTGGTCAATTATGCATTTCTACAGTATTAAGTGAAATAAGCCAAGCAAAGAAAGACAAATCTCGCATGTTCTCATTTCTGCAGGAGAGCTAAATATTAAAACAATTAATATCATGGAGACAGAGAGTAAAATGATGGTTACTAGAGGCCGGGAAGGGTAGAAGTGGGGATGGCTAATAGGTGCAAAAAGATAAGCTATCTAGATAGAATAAACAATATTTGGTAGCACTACAAAGTGACTATAGTCAACTGTAAGTTATGGTATACTTTAAAGTAACTAAATGAGTGAAATTAGAATGTTCCTAACACAAAGAAATGATAAATGGCTTGAGGTGATGGAGACCCCAATTATCTTGATATGATTAATAAATATTGTATACCTGTATCAAAACATCACATGTGCCATGGATATATATGTGTGTAAATATATGCATATAACCATTATGTACCAACATAATTAAAAATAAAAATTGTTTTAAAAAGAAGGTAAATAAATCTTTCCAAGATAACCAAAACTGAGAGAATGTGTTTCTGGCAGATTTAGCTTATAAAAAATTCTAAAGAAAGTTCTTTAGTAAAAGTAAGTGACTCCAAATAATACTTAATCCATAAGAAAAGAAATAGAGCAATAAAAAAGAGTATTAATTACAAAAGATAATAGAAATGCATATTTTTCCCTTTTTCTTGTTAATCAACTTAAAAAGCACAAACATAATATATACATATTATTAGGCCTATAACATTCAAAAATGGTGTAATATATTTGTAATGATTGCATAAAGGGGGTAGATGGAAATAAAGCTTCATTGGGTTAAGGAAAAGACTAAAATGGTAAAGTAATAATTTATAACAATTTATTGTTTGTTTTTTAACATTAATAGATATAACATGTATAACAACAATATAGCCAAAAAAAAAAAGGAGAAAAGAGAATAGAGCTATGTAAGAGTAATGATTCTATACATCACTGGAATTAAGCTAGTAGAAATCTCAAGTTGATGAGATGTGCATAGTAAATCCTTGAGCAACTAATTAAAAAAAACTCAAAAAGTATAATATAGTGGAAAATGATGAAAAAAATTAAAAGGCTTCATTGGAAAATATCCTCATAATGCAAAAGAAAGCACTAGGAGGAGAACTGAAAGACTTGAGAAATATAGAAAAAATAAAATGGAAGACATAAGTCAAATTATATCAATAGTATCAAATACAAATGGGGTGACTAATCCAATCAAAATATAGAGATTATTATATTAGATTTTAAAAACCCCATGATCCACTATATGCTATCTACAGGAGACGTAACTTAAACAATATAAACAAAGTAAAAGGTTGGGAAGAGATATTTTATAAATAGCAACCACAAGAAAGCAGGAGGGAGTATACTGATATCAGAAAAAGAGACTTAAAAATAAAAAATGGTACAAGAGCTAAAGAGCCTTGAAGACATTATGATAAAGAAAATAAATCAGATACAAAAAGACAAATATTATATGATTCCATTTATATGAGATACCCTGAATAGGCAATTCACAGAGACAGAAAATATAATGTGGTGAGCAGTGCCCATAGCTCGGTGGGTAAGGTGCTGGTCACATACACTGAGGCTGGTGGGTTTGAGCCTAGCCCAGCTCAGCTAAACAACAACGACAACTGCAACAAAAAAATAACTGTGGCAGGTGCCTGTAGTCCCAGCTACATGGGAGGCTGAGACAAGAGAATCACTTAAGCCCAAGAGTTAGAGGTTGCTGTGAGAGGTGATGCCACAGCACTCTACCAAGGGCGACATAGTGAGACCCTGTCTCAAAAAACAATAGTAATAGTAATAATGGTGACCAGAAACTGGGGGCAGGGAGGAGGGATGAGTTGTTTTTAAATGAGCACGATGATGTTTTTATTTGGGATGATGAACAAGCCCTGGAAATTGATAATGGTGATGGTACAACATCGTTAATGTACTTAGTGCCAAATGTACACTTAAAATGGTTAAAATGGTGAATTTTATGTTTTGTATATTTTACCACAATTAAAACAAATAAATAAATAATTTTTCAAAACAATAAAATCCTTATATGTCATAACATGGATGGACCTTAAAAACATTATGCTAAGTAAGTCAGACATAAAAAGGCAAATACTGTATGATAAGGCTCTACTTACATGGAGTAAATTTTATACCATCTATATTTTACAACAATAAAAATTAAATTAAAAAGTTCACTAGAGTAAGAGAATTAAAATACAGCTTTCAAATGATCTAGAAAAAATGGATGATGACTCTATGAAGGTTGGTCAACTAACCCTTAAAAAGAATTTAAAATGAAATAAAAGATGGATTTAGTACAGTGTAGCCAAAAAGATTTAAAGGATATTATATCTTAAGTTCCTTTTAAAAAATACAAAAAAACAAAAAAAAAAAAAAAAAGAAGAGAACATTGTTCATACAGGACACCTAGGAGAGTTTAAGAATACAAGGAAATGAATTGTGGAGGGGAAAGAAGGCACAAAATAAAAAAGAGTAAGTAACTGCTGATAACTAATCCCAAAGAAAGCAATGAAGGCAAGGAAAATTATCTGACCTCAGAAATAGAAAGTAGAGATGATGGACAAAAATGTAAAAATTTTTCTGAAGTAGAAAAGAGGGACATACCAAAAACTTCACATTGGTAATTAAAATTTGCATTAAAAATAATCAAGAAACACTCATGTAAGTTGAACGCCATTATTTTTCAAAACAGCACCAGAACTGTTCTAAAGTTCATTTTAAAGAATTGTACAAGAATACGCATAAGAAGTTGGACAAAGAATATCTCACTGTACTAGACACTGTTATAGAAAAATTAATTAGAACACAATAAAGTTCAGAAATATATACAAACCAAAAAGGGAATTTAATATGTAATAATAGCATTTCAAATCCTTGATTAAAAAACTGGGTTTTTTCAGCAAACAACATAGGGATGAACTGTTAGTAATCTGGAAAAGAAGAAAGCTAGATCTCCATTTTAGTGCTTGCAGGAAAATAAATCACTGCTGGATCAGAGATTTACAGGTAAAAGATGAAGCCATAAAAATTTAAAAGAATGTGTAAAAGTCTTCCAAACCTCAAAGCAGAAAAGATCTTTTCTGAATATAAAAATCCAGAAGCCATAAACAAAAAAACTGAAAACTGTGACATGATTTTAAAATTCTAGATCAGCAAAGTGACCATCAACAATACAAAAGACCTAGAAAAAATCTATTACATACAACAAAGGCTAATATTCTTAATATCTGTAAGTTCTTATGAGTTAATAAGAAAATTACCAGTACAAAAGAAAAGTGGGTCATATTTACCAACAGTCACAAATAAATACACATGTATACATACACACATCATTGTAATACAAGCACATAAACTATAAAACAAAAACATCTAATATCAAACTCTAAAATGAGCAATTATTCTCAAAATTAAAGAACTATGATAACTTCAGGAGAATGTATAGTTAGAAATGTAAATTAAAATATAAGTGTCAAAGATACAAATCGTACTTAAAATAGACTATTTTTTCCCAATTTGAAAAAAGACTGAAAAGTACAGAATTTTATAAGACTAGATGTCAAATTTCATTTGTAAACTTGTACCCACAGCAATTCAAGAATTCAAAATGGATGCATTGATGGTAAGGTGGTAAAAAATCAGCATCAAAAGGTTCCCACCTATTTATTTAAAAGTGCGTTAGAAACAGCATGCCTAAGCAATCAACTAACAATTTGTGAAAGGTAATCCTTGCTCACTTGTACATTATTATTTTTGTTTTCTACTGTCAAAAGTTCAGAGTAGAAAAAAAACACCAACCTAGTAATCAGTTCTCTTTTGTATTTGTAGAATACAAACAAGTTATTTTATTTGCAGTCATCCATTTGCAGAGATCATTCCTGTATAGTTTTACACTGTAAGAATCAAATTTCCAAATATGCACTTGGTTATTAGTTCTATTTTTAACCTGCCACTCATATACTACCATGTACTTAAAATTCAGAACATGTTTACATTACCCATCCAGCAGGCTAATGCAACTGCACACCAGACAGTCATGCATAATTCAAATCAACATCCTCAGGCTTGGAACTCTAAGTCAAAAGCTGCCTTTAAAAAAGTGAATGTGTGACTTTAACATGAATAAAGTATATCTAATTTTTCTTTTTATGTGACAAATTGATACTTTCTGCAATAAAATGCAAAGCCACTGTAATAGATCTTTACATTATTGAAAAAAGAGATAATTGAAAAAATAAATAAGGCTACTACGGTAGCCTTTAAAAATTAATTCTAAATAGTGAAAACAACAAAGATTCAAATAGCAAAGTGCCCAATACTCATATAATAGGTTATATGAAGTTTAGCCAACAAAATATACATAAAATTACAAAAATCAAAGCTCTAAGTAATATTGTAAATTGGCCATTCTTTTCATACTTAAATTCAGATTAAGGTTTTATACCAGTAATGTTAGTTTAAGTTCCTAAATACAAACCCAACTATTGAATTTCTAAAACTAATAATATTGTCTAGATGGCCCAGGCCTAGAAAACCTTGAGTAAATTGAGGTTTACTGGCTAAACTTGTTAAGATACAGCACTGAATATTTATTATTCCAGACTTTAGTCTCTGTTACCTTTACAGTGGATAGTTGCTTTTAGAAGAACAAGAAAAGAAAAACTAGGCCTTTATTTATCAACATTTTTTAGGCTACTAAAAACATAAATGGTTAACAATAACTTGAAATGTGACACATAATTGTTAGCCTCTGGATTAAAATTCTCATAAGTAAGAACAAATGTACATATTTTGATAACTTTTTTCCCCAGAAGCTTCACATTTGACTCATCATTTAAAGAAATCCTCCAGCTAAAAACGACATCATTGCTCACATAACCCAACTCAATTATAAAAATTTCATATTAGTCCTACTCAATATTATAGACATACCAAACATAATATCCTCCACAATGACAGTCCATTAATGTCAAAGTGCAGTGTATGAAGAATGAAATTAATGGGAAAGAGAGAAAGGATTCAGTGGTATCTGAGTTAATGAAAAACAGATTAAATGGCAGGCCTTTGGGAAATAGAGTAAAGGCATAGAAATCCTGAGTGAAGACAGAGAATCTAGTGCAGGTATACAAAATATAACTTTTAGGTTTTCCTGTGGAGATGAAAAACTATAATGTTCAGATGACACAGTGAGTAATCAAATTCATTGATTAAGACCTGAATTTAATTGTGAGTGTACAGAAAAAAATGTTGGCCAAATCTATTCAGTAAGTATTCTGTAAGAAAGTAGTAGAAAAATATGTTATAGCTACTGACCACCAATTAAAGGTAGAGAAACTGATGCACAGAAATTCAAAATAATATTAAAAGTAGCAAATGAAAATTTCCCTATAAAAGGAAGCCCGATTTCACTTAGTAGTTAACAGCAGCACAGACCATTGATTGAATTTTTTTTCTTTCCCTTTTAGAGGAATATTTCCCTTTAAATTTTCATATTTCTTGTCCACAAAGGCAACCAGGTAGTATTTAAAGCTCTTTAAAAATAAATAAGTTATTAACTCAGAGTTTTCTTCTTTTATTTACAAACCTATTCTGGAATATTTGTTGCATTGCACCAAAGTTTAAAGAGCACAGTATTGTCATTTAATTTTGACAAAGAGACAAATGTTAAGTTTTAGAAAAGCTGCTAACACAAAAGAAGTAAATGAAAGATTATAAAATAAACTGCATGTGTGTATATATATAGTAAATAACATTACATATCATACTGGAAATTACCAAAGGAAATTTTAGCAGTTTTACTTAGGAACACAGGACCTCAGAAAGTAAAAACTAGAATGAACCTTAGATCACCCTGCCTGATCCTAACATTTCTGCCAAAGGAAGTCCAGAGAGTCTGTGACATGCCCAAAGTGACAGTTTACAGGAAGGGTAAATAACATCAGAAGCCATGTCTGCCACTTACAAGGTGGCTGAGTACAGGCCTGTACAACCATATGTGGCTCTAACCTTTAACTAAAGTATGTTGAAGAAAAAAATTATGTGGGATATAAAGTTTCAGTAATAATATAGATGTAGGAGTGGCCAAAGCTAGACCGTAACTGAAATTCAGATACATCTCAAACATGGAAATCGTATGATAGCCTATCCCTCAATTTTCCAACTCCCAGTCCCGACCCCCATTCTTTACTCTCCATCCCCTGGATCTACTTGCATCCACTGATTTATACCGCAGGGTAAAAAAACTCCACAGAAGATACCTTAAGTGACGAACATAGGCAAACATGTTTACCATTAGACGGTAAAGTGAATGAGACAACTCTAATTTCTGAAAAGAGCAACGAGACTCTTAACATTCACAGTAAGGCAAGGAGCATCTTCTATAGGGCTGTGCACCCTTAGCGCAAGGTGGTGGCTAGTAAATAATTCCATCTGCCAATTTTAGCAATGCATTCGTGCCCCAGAAGAAAACATGCTGCACATGACCCCAAACAACAGCCCATTTAAACTGTTAACACCTTTGAGCTCACAACCCTGACAGAGGATTCCCCAAACTAACTATAATGCAAAAGGAGAATTCTTTTTCTCACTTGCAAAAGAATACTGATCTACCATATCACAATAACTGAGTACCATGGTAGAAGAGGCCAACTAGTGCAAGGTCAACAATGTGGATAATGTGCCTTGTGTGGCAGCAGCGACCAGAGAACAGTTCAGAAGAACACAGGTCTAAAAGTGTGTGGCCGCCTGGCCTCACTTTTCAGTTAACAAACGGTACCCTTTGATGGTTTCCTAAAATAGAAGGAATGGAAAATGCAGAAGATTGGAGTGTATGATGAGTAGGCAAAGCTGGCATTAAGAATCATTTACACTATAATATTAATTCCCATTACTTAGAATTTACATATATATATAATTTCTCTTATTTAGGTTAGCAGGGGTAAATTTATCAACTGTGAACAACACAATTAATTCCCAAATTACTAAATATTATATGGACTATACAACTATAATTCTGGTCTCCATTAATTATAGCATAATATAGTTGATCCTTTATAATGTATATCTTTATGATACTTTATTTGTTTACATGTACTACATACACTAAAGCTGAGTGCAAATGATTTCAAATACGTAAGCCGTTTATTAAGCAGCTTGAATACAATAAAGTGTAACATGAAGAAGCTTAATTTTTACTCTAATCTCTATCTTTTAATTGTATGATATTGAATTTCCTTCATTCTACCCTTCATTTTCTCTTAAGGCAAAGTTCATTCATTCCCAGTCACTTTCTGTTAGAAAAGAATCTCAATGGCTGCGCCCATTGCTCAGTGGGTAGGGTGCCAGCCACATACACCCAGGCTAGTGGGTTCCAACCCAACTCAGGCTGGCCCAAAACGACAGCAACAACAACAATAAAAAAAAAATAGCCAGGTATTGCGGCAGGTGCCTGTAGTCCCAGCTACTTGGGAGGCTGAGACAAGAGAATTGCTTGAGCCCAAGGTTGCTATGCACTATGATATCACAGCACTCTACTCAGGGTGACAGCTTGAGAATGTGTCTCCAAAAACAAACCAAAAAAAAAGAATCTCAAGCTACTAGAATTTAAAACTACATTCCCAGGTCTACCTCTAATCTCATTTTATACGTAAGTTTCTAACTTGTAAAACCAAGTTAATAATAGTTCATACCTCACAGAGCTGTCAAAACATTAAATGAGTTAATATAAGTAAAGAGCTTAAAACAGTGCCTGTTACATAGCAGGGAATATACAAGTATTAGCTCTCATTATTCTCTTCCTCAGATGCCAACTAAGCTTCTACTCATAGAACGCTGAGTGGATGAGAAATGAGCCCTGAACCTTTAATCCTACTTACTCCAGCACTGTGGTGTCTCAGTTCTAGGACACCTTCTTCCCATTTCTTTTCCATCTCTAATTACTCTGATGTGTTGTGGTAAGGAAAAGAAATAGCAGAAATTGCTGGACTTGCTTTTATGGACTTGCTTTATGACTGCCTGCAGGTGGCAGGAATGTGTCACAGACCTCCCTCTGGTTCTGGAAGGTTGTGGTAGCTTTTGCTGACATGCTGTTTTCTTCATAAATGACACTTTTAATTAATTTGGGTGACATTCAGCTGCATCTCAGCCACCCCCATTATTGAAAACTCCTCTGAATAAGGCAGCCAAGGCTCCTTTTCCCTGTGGTCAGCAGTTCACACTTCCAAGCCTCTAACTAGGTTGAGCGTCTCCTGGCTTACTGGTCGCCAGATCTGTGCAATAGCTCTTATATCCTCCTGGACTTTTCCATGTTCCTTAACCTGACGTCTCAGAAACATCCACATGTTTTTCACAAAGAAGTAGGATGGGGGAACAGCTGTTATCATACCACCTTCCAACTTTCACGCTCTCTTGTTTTTCTTCTCCTGTCTCCTATTTATTTGATATGGGATGGGAGGGGGAGTATGGCAGTTGAATTAATATCTGGGAGTAACAAAACCAGTCTGGGCTGCCTCATAATAAATACTTAGGAAAGTGTCTCAGTGGTTGTTAGCTCAAGATTTTGGACAGAGGATGTGGTCATGGTGTACCATCACTTCCTCATTCTAGCTTTGAGTCCTTATCACCACTTACAGAATAACAAAAGTTCCAAGAAAAGTTCGCTTAGATATCCTTATACAAATAAAATTAATATAGGGAAAAATACCTTCCCCAGACATCACTGTAATCTGTTATGGGTATAGGCCTCAAGGTACATCCTACTTAAATGATCATGGAAGAACACATATGAACTGAAAGTGTATATATTCTACATATTCTGAAGGATGACCTTCTGTATCTCCAGTCACAAGAAATATGCATACATAAAGGAAAATTCTGTTGTCACATTATAAGGAAATAGGAGTATAAATGTCAAACATGAATGATTTATTATCCCACTTTGTGGGCAAATTAGGATGAATGCAAAATTAGGAAGAGCATTAAGCTTATTAAAGAATCAAACTCAAGTAGTCCAAATATATAGACTAACAAAATTAATACTTCATGGTAAGGAGGGCAAGAGAGCTTTTAATTAGAAAAAAAATCAGATTTGTTATCTCAGTACAAAAATTATTGATTTATTACATCTGTAACTATTTCATAGCAAGTACTATGTGAGACACTGGGAATTTACACTGGAGTGGTGAGATAATGCACATAACAAAAGAAGGCCCAGAGCAATCAAGGCTTTAGAAATTCCAAGACCAGAAAGAAAAATCTGTGGGAAAGCTGATGAAGTTTCATGGCGGGAGCTGGCTTTGATTTGGGCCTTAAAATGCATAGCTAAATAGGTAGAAAGAGAGTATAATGTTCCAAGTTGGGGTACAGAATCAACAAAGGCACAAAGTCAGGAATGAGCATGATGACCATTGGGAACTGGCTAACTAGAGAAGGTGTTAAACAATGGGAGAACAGGAACAGGTTAATTTAGACCTTTAGTAAGGTGACCAGATTTTAACATTGGTAAAGCGGACACCATGGTGGGAGGCAGGACCTGACAACAATGCAGACTTTGATAAGCAGTTCTCGATAATCAGTTCTCAACAATTATTTGTTATTATTACAGCTTAACATTATAAAATTAACAAAAATAATATAAAATGCATATCCTGGTGAAATAGCCACGTGGCAGCCCTTCCTGTTCTCCCGTGTTCCCTAGCTTGTCCATTCTTTCCAAAAATCAGGGCTTTTTTAGCCACAGGACGTAGGACAAATTGTTAAAAAGCGGGATGTCTGGTCACCTTGGGGGGGAGGCGGGGAGGCTTGTTCCAGACAGTTTGGCTCCTTCTGAGCTAATTTTTCTTGCCTAGAAGCAAGAGAGGGAGCCAGTCTCCTTCTGATACCTTGCCCAGGAGGGGAGTAGGGAGTTTA